>NW_027596406.1:0-326486 GCF_964194155.1 Cetorhinus maximus
TGCCATACACAAAGGTGGCCATCAGGATGAGGGTGATGTTGGGCATGTTTTTTCCCCCTTCATCCAGAGTTTTTTTACATCATGTCCCTGCAAACAGGATCCACTTTTGACCTCCAGATAAAGCGGAAGATGGCTGGCGTGATCGCCACAGCGCAGGAGTGAGGAATGGGCCAGACCTGCGCCACGTACAGCAACACCTGTCCCTGGTGGAAAAATTTATGCAGAAAAACACCTTTGACCACAAGTCCATCAGGCAGTGGTCAGCACGTAACGTCCTAGAGGCCCTGAGGGAAAAGGAGAGGGTGGACCCTGTGGGATGGTTCCCCGAGCAGACTGTCAAAGTCATTTGGCAGAATGCCACATCGCCAGAACTTTCCAACAAACACCAAGACGTGGCTTGGCTGGTGGTGAGAAAGGCCCTCCCCGTCAGATCCTTCCTACACGCCAGGAGTCTCACCCCCTCTGCACGTTGCCCTCGAGGTGGCTGTGGTGGGGAAGAGACCGTTGTTCACCTCCTTGTGGATTGTGCCTTTGCAAAGAAAGTCTGGAGAGAGACGCAGTGGTTGCTGTCGAGGTTCATCCCGAGCAGTTCTGTGACACAGGACTCTGTGCTCTACGGGCTGTTCCCAGGGACACACACCGAGACAAACATCGACTGCAGCTGGAGGATCATCAACTCGGTGAAAGAGGCGCTTTGGTCTGCCCGAAACTTGTTGGTCTTCCAGCACAAAGAGTTGTCCCCGACCGATTGTTGCGGACTGGCACAATCCAAAGTCCAGGACTACGTGCTGAGGGACGCACTAAAGCTTGGGGCAGCTGCCGCAAAGGCGCAATGGGGAAGGGTCGCTGTCTAAGGCCTTTCTACCGCAGCGCACCGAGAGACTGGGAACTGTTTAGAGCCCCTCGGGCTGTACAGATCAAAATGAAAGGCTGTAAATGATTGTAATATTGTTTGTACTGATGCACCCGGTGATACATTTTGTAAAAGTTTAACCTGGATTGTACCCTTGTAATGTTGTTTTTGAAATGGTTTGGAATGTGATTGAAGATATTTTATGAATAAAGTATATTTTTACAAAAAAAAAAAAATCTGTTCTTATCAGTTTAATATCTGATACGTCCCTTATCTGGGGACCATATATTAAATTGATTTTTGGAGCAGGGAGATGGAATAGGGGCTTGCTCCGTCCACTCCACGCATCGACCCGGTATTGCAGTATCTCTGGGAATGGTGCACCACCCCTTTCCAGGGGATTTTCAATGCTAAAAATAGTTTTCTTACAAACATCTGCTTTCTTTACTTTTCAACATGCACATCTTTCAAAACACAACTTTCTTTCTTTCTCACTCACCCGCACCATCTACACACAAAAAACACGCACGCTCACCCAACGCTCACAGACACCACTCTCATCTCACAAACACTCTACCTCACTCATACAAAAACATCTTTCACTTGCAAATACACCTCTCAAACACTCTCTCAGCTGCACCTTTCGCCTCACAACACTTTCAACCAGCTCTCTGCTGCCGCTCCCGCCCGCTGCTGCTGCTGCTGCTGATACAGCAACAGTCAAAACTCACACCTCAAAGCTCACACACTTTACACAGCTACTCGGAAACGTCTACATCCACGTTCACACAATCCTTACACTGCACAAGGAGCCCATTCCGCCCGTCGTGACTGCACCAGCTCTCCCAATGAACATTTCACTTCGTGCCATTCTCCTGCCTTCTCCACGTAACCCAGCACATGCTTTCTTTTCAAATAATCATCTCATTCCCTCTTCAATTGAACCTGCCTCCGCCACGCTATCAGGCGGTGCATTCCAGACCCTGACCACTCGCTGCTCCTATCACTTTTGCTTCTTCTGCTAGTTACTTTAAACCTGTGCCCGCTCCTTCTCGATCCTTTCATCGGTGCAAGCAGTTTCTCCCTATCTACTCTCTCCAGATACCTCATGATTTTCAATACCTCTATCAAGTCTCCTCTCAGACTTCTTTTCCCCAAGGAATACAGTCCCAACTTCTCCAATCTTACTTCATAACTCAACTTCCTCGCCCCTGGAACCAAACTCGTAAACCTCTTCTGCACTCTCTCCAATGCCTTCACTACCCTCCTAAAATGCAAGTCAAAATGCAATCCATCAGAGTCAGCATGGCTTTATGAAGACTAAATCGTGTTTGACTAAATCGCTAGAGTTCTTTAAAGATGTGACAAGCAAAGTGGATAATGGCGATCCTGTAGATGTAGTATGTCTGGACTTCCAGAAGGCATTTGATAAGGTGCCGCACAAAAGATTAATACACAAGATAAGATCACACGCAGCTAAGGGTAATATATTTGCTTGGATAGAGCTTTGGCTAACCAACAGAAAGCAGAGAGTCAGGATAAATGGGTCTTTTGTGGATGGCAAGCTGTAACTAGTGGGGTGCCACAGGGTTCGGTCCTTGGGCCCCAACTATTTACTTGGATTCAGGAGTAGAAGGTACCATAGCTAACTTTGCAGATGACACCAAAATAGGTGGGAAAGTAAGTTGCAGTGAAGAAATGAGAAATTTACAAATGGATATGGACAGGTTAGGTGAATGGGCCAAAATTTGGCAGATGGAGTTTAACGTGGATAAGTGAGGTTATCCAGTTCAGCTCCTACAGGCAATGGTCACGGTGGTGGTCCCACGGGCCATCGATCTGGTCGGGCGGAAACGACTCTCGTTCCTCCGGCCTGGGTATTCTGCTGCGGGGAGGCAACTTCACCGTCTCCGAGGTCAAGGAGGTGGTGGGCGGGCGACTCCTCGTAGCAGACGTAATGTACAAGAACGCTCCACTCCGGTTAATTAACGTGTATGGCCCGTCACAAGGAGCTGAGCGGCTGGAGGTTTTTCAGCAGCTCCCACTGCTGCTGGCGACCTCCAGGCCGGTCATTCTGGGCGGTGACTTCAACTGCATCATCGATGCGGCTGGACGATCCGGCAGGGCCGGAAGCAGATTGGACGCTACGTCCAGATCCCTGATGGAAACAGTTAAGGATGCCAAGCTGCACGACGTCTTCAGCAACCCTGCAGACGGAGCGCAGCGTAGATACACCTGGTCGCGGCCAGACGGGTCCATTCGTTCCAGGATAGACTTCCTCTTTGTGTCCCGTGCATTCACAGTCAGATCCACCGAGGTCAAGCCGGTGTTCTTCTCTGACCACTGCATCCTACTGGCGGACTGCCACTTGGAGAAGGACCTGAGGGTGGGCAGGGGGGCATGGAAGCTATTCGTGCAACTGCTGACCCCAGAGAACATTGAGGAGCTCAAGAGGGCTTATGAAGGTTGGAGAACCATGAAACCCCTCTTTGAGTCCCTGACACACTGGTGGGAAGCGATCAAGGGAAACACCAAGAGGTTTTTCATCCTCAAAAGCATCCAGAAAGCTAGAAAGGAAGAGAGGGAAATGTCCCGACTCCAGAAAAACATGCAGAATCTGCTCCGGCTGCAGTCGGTGGGGGTCGATGTCAAGGAAGAACTCCAAGAGGTGAAGAGCCAGCAAGCCTCGCACTTTGCCTCCAAGAACATCTTCCGTTCCAGAGTCCGCTCCGTGGAGCAGGATGAGACGTGCTCACGTTTCTTCTTCCAAAAGGAACAGAGAGAGAGCTCTGTGTTCAGCAGCCTGAATGAAGAAGACAGATCAGTAAAGTCAGCGCAGTCCGACATTTTGAGGATCAGCAAATCCTTTTATGCCGGATTTTATGACGTGAAGCCGACGGACAGCACGGCCTCCCAGTCCTCCTTGTCCTCTATCACGGAGGTCTTAGGCGACAGTACACGGGAGAGGCTGGACAAACCGCGAACTCCTGACGAACTGACTTAGGCCCTTGAGTCCTTCGAGAAGAGTAAATCTCCCCAGAAGCGACGGCTTGCCGGCGGAGTTGTATTGGGCTCTGTGGGACTGGATGGGCCCAGACCTGCTAGGGGTGTACGAGAGTATGCTCCTGGCCGGCAGTATGTCAGAATCCATGAGGAAAGGCATCATCACCCTCATGTACAAGCACAAGGAAGAAAGGGAGGAAATTAGAAATTGGCGACCCATTTCACTGTTGAATGTGGACTATAAGATTCTGTCCAAGGTCATCGCCAATCGGGTCAAATCCGCTCTGGAATTGGTGATACACCCTGACCAGACCTGCACTGTGCCGGGCAGGAAGATCTCTGACAGCCTGGCGCTGCTCAGGGATACGATTGCCTATGTGCAGGACAGGGGTGTGGACACCTGCCTCATCAGCCTGGATTAGGAGAAAGCCTTTGACAGAATATCGCACACCTACATGGTGGATGTGCTCTCAAAATGGGGTTTGGGGAGGGAATTCGCAATTGGATCCAGTTGGATCCTACTCTACACTAACATCAGTAGCGCAGTCTCAATCAATGGGTGGGAATCAGATAGCTTTCCAATTAAATCTGGAGTCAGGCAGGGCTGTCCTCTCTCGCCTGTTCTTTGCTGAGTCCATCAGGAAGGATCCGGGCATTAGAGGAGTTACGATCCCAGGCAGTGGAGGCACTCAGATCAAAGCCTCCCTGTACATGGACGATGTCGCCGTCTTCTGTTCTGATCCGCTGTCGGTGTGCAGACTGATCCACATCTGCGACCAGTTCGAACTGGACTCGGGAGCCAAGGTAAATCGTGGGAAGAGCGAGGCCGTGTTCTTTGGGAACTGGGCTGACCGATCCTTTGTCCCCTTCACCGTCAGTGCTGACGGCCTGAAGGTGCTGGGGATATGGTTCAGAGGGACCGGGGTATGCGTTAGAAACTGGAAGGATCCAGTGTCTATGGTGAAAAGGAAACTGGGAATCTGGGAGCGACGCTTCCTCTCCGTTGCGGGTAAGAACCTGGTCATCAGGTGTGAGGCACTCTCGCTGTTGCTGTACATGGCGCAGGTCTGGCCCATTCCAGACTGCTGCGCGATGGCGATCACCCGAGCCATCTTCCCCTTTATCTGGAGGTCGAAAATGGATCGTGTCCGCAGGGACGCGCTGTATAAGCCTCTAGATAAAGGGGGAATAAACGTGCCCAACATCGCCCTCATACTGATGGCCACCTTTGTGTGCGGCTGCATCAAGCGGTGCGTAGACCCTCAGTACGCAAACACCAAGTGTCACTACGTGCTGAGGTTCTACCTGTCCCCGGTGTTGCGAAGGATGGGTCTGGCCACGCTGCCGCGGAACGCTCCAAGTAGTTGGACCGTGCCGTACCACCTGTCCCTGGTGGAAAAATTTATGCAGAAAAACACCTTTGACCACAAGTCCATCAGGCAGTGGTCAGCACGTAACGTCCTAGAGGCCCTGAGGGAAAAGGAGAGGGTGGACCCTGTGGGATGGTTCCCCGAGCAGACTGTCAAAGTCATTTGGCAGAATGCCACATCGCCAGAACTTTCCAACAAACACCAAGACGTGGCTTGGCTGGTGGTGAGAAAGGCCCTCCCCGTCAGATCCTTCCTACACGCCAGGAGTCTCACCCCCTCTGCACGTTGCCCTCGAGGTGGCTGTGGTGGGGAAGAGACCGTTGTTCACCTCCTTGTGGATTGTGCCTTTGCAAAGAAAGTCTGGAGAGAGACGCAGTGGTTGCTGTCGAGGTTCATCCCGAGCAGTTCTGTGACACAGGACTCTGTGCTCTACGGGCTGTTCCCAGGGACACACACCGAGACAAACATCGACTGCAGCTGGAGGATCATCAACTCGGTGAAAGAGGCGCTTTGGTCTGCCCGAAACTTGTTGGTCTTCCAGCACAAAGAGTTGTCCCCGACCGATTGTTGCGGACTGGCACAATCCAAAGTCCAGGACTACGTGCTGAGGGACGCACTAAAGCTTGGGGCAGCTGCCGCAAAGGCGCAATGGGGAAGGGTCGCTGTCTAAGACCTTTCTACCGCAGCGCACCGAGAGACTGGGAACTGTTTAGAGCCCCTCGGGCTGTACAGATCAAAATGAAAGGCTGTAAATGATTGTAATATTGTTTGTACTGATGCACCCGGTGATACATTTTGTAAAAGTTTAACCTGGATTGTACCCTTGTAATGTTGTTTTTGAAATGGTTTGGAATGTGATTGAAGATATTTTATGAATAAAGTATATTTTTACAAAAAAAAAAAAATCTGTTCTTATCAGTTTAATATCTGATACGTCCCTTATCTGGGGACCATATATTAAATTGATTTTTGGAGCAGGGAGATGGAATAGGGGCTTGCTCCGTCCACTCCACGCATCGACCCGGTATTGCAGTATCTCTGGGAATGGTGCACCACCCCTTTCCAGGGGATTTTCAATGCTAAAAATAGTTTTCTTACAAACATCTGCTTTCTTTACTTTTCAACATGCACATCTTTCAAAACACAACTTTCTTTCTTTCTCACTCACCCGCACCATCTACACACAAAAAACACGCACGCTCACCCAACGCTCACAGACACCACTCTCATCTCACAAACACTCTACCTCACTCATACAAAAACATCTTTCACTTGCAAATACACCTCTCAAACACTCTCTCAGCTGCACCTTTCGCCTCACAACACTTTCAACCAGCTCTCTGCTGCCGCTCCCGCCCGCTGCTGCTGCTGCTGCTGATACAGCAACAGTCAAAACTCACACCTCAAAGCTCACACACTTTACACAGCTACTCGGAAACGTCTACATCCACGTTCACACAATCCTTACACTGCACAAGGAGCCCATTCCGCCCGTCGTGACTGCACCAGCTCTCCCAATGAACATTTCACTTCGTGCCATTCTCCTGCCTTCTCCACGTAACCCAGCACATGCTTTCTTTTCAAATAATCATCTCATTCCCTCTTCAATTGAACCTGCCTCCGCCACGCTATCAGGCGGTGCATTCCAGACCCTGACCACTCGCTGCTCCTATCACTTTTGCTTCTTCTGCTAGTTACTTTAAACCTGTGCCCGCTCCTTCTCGATCCTTTCATCGGTGCAAGCAGTTTCTCCCTATCTACTCTCTCCAGATACCTCATGATTTTCAATACCTCTATCAAGTCTCCTCTCAGACTTCTTTTCCCCAAGGAATACAGTCCCAACTTCTCCAATCTTACTTCATAACTCAACTTCCTCGCCCCTGGAACCAAACTCGTAAACCTCTTCTGCACTCTCTCCAATGCCTTCACTACCCTCCTAAAATGCAAGTCAAAATGCAATCCATCAGAGTCAGCATGGCTTTATGAAGACTAAATCGTGTTTGACTAAATCGCTAGAGTTCTTTAAAGATGTGACAAGCAAAGTGGATAATGGCGATCCTGTAGATGTAGTATGTCTGGACTTCCAGAAGGCATTTGATAAGGTGCCGCACAAAAGATTAATACACAAGATAAGATCACACGCAGCTAAGGGTAATATATTTGCTTGGATAGAGCTTTGGCTAACCAACAGAAAGCAGAGAGTCAGGATAAATGGGTCTTTTGTGGATGGCAAGCTGTAACTAGTGGGGTGCCACAGGGTTCGGTCCTTGGGCCCCAACTATTTACTTGGATTCAGGAGTAGAAGGTACCATAGCTAACTTTGCAGATGACACCAAAATAGGTGGGAAAGTAAGTTGCAGTGAAGAAATGAGAAATTTACAAATGGATATGGACAGGTTAGGTGAATGGGCCAAAATTTGGCAGATGGAGTTTAACGTGGATAAGTGAGGTTATCCAGTTCAGCTCCTACAGGCAATGGTCACGGTGGTGGTCCCACGGGCCATCGATCTGGTCGGGCGGAAACGACTCTCGTTCCTCCGGCCTGGGTATTCTGCTGCGGGGAGGCAACTTCACCGTCTCCGAGGTCAAGGAGGTGGTGGGCGGGCGACTCCTCGTAGCAGACGTAATGTACAAGAACGCTCCACTCCGGTTAATTAACGTGTATGGCCCGTCACAAGGAGCTGAGCGGCTGGAGGTTTTTCAGCAGCTCCCACTGCTGCTGGCGACCTCCAGGCCGGTCATTCTGGGCGGTGACTTCAACTGCATCATCGATGCGGCTGGACGATCCGGCAGGGCCGGAAGCAGATTGGACGCTACGTCCAGATCCCTGATGGAAACAGTTAAGGATGCCAAGCTGCACGACGTCTTCAGCAACCCTGCAGACGGAGCGCAGCGTAGATACACCTGGTCGCGGCCAGACGGGTCCATTCGTTCCAGGATAGACTTCCTCTTTGTGTCCCGTGCATTCACAGTCAGATCCACCGAGGTCAAGCCGGTGTTCTTCTCTGACCACTGCATCCTACTGGCGGACTGCCACTTGGAGAAGGACCTGAGGGTGGGCAGGGGGGCATGGAAGCTATTCGTGCAACTGCTGACCCCAGAGAACATTGAGGAGCTCAAGAGGGCTTATGAAGGTTGGAGAACCATGAAACCCCTCTTTGAGTCCCTGACACACTGGTGGGAAGCGATCAAGGGAAACACCAAGAGGTTTTTCATCCTCAAAAGCATCCAGAAAGCTAGAAAGGAAGAGAGGGAAATGTCCCGACTCCAGAAAAACATGCAGAATCTGCTCCGGCTGCAGTCGGTGGGGGTCGATGTCAAGGAAGAACTCCAAGAGGTGAAGAGCCAGCAAGCCTCGCACTTTGCCTCCAAGAACATCTTCCGTTCCAGAGTCCGCTCCGTGGAGCAGGATGAGACGTGCTCACGTTTCTTCTTCCAAAAGGAACAGAGAGAGAGCTCTGTGTTCAGCAGCCTGAATGAAGAAGACAGATCAGTAAAGTCAGCGCAGTCCGACATTTTGAGGATCAGCAAATCCTTTTATGCCGGATTTTATGACGTGAAGCCGACGGACAGCACGGCCTCCCAGTCCTCCTTGTCCTCTATCACGGAGGTCTTAGGCGACAGTACACGGGAGAGGCTGGACAAACCGCGAACTCCTGACGAACTGACTTAGGCCCTTGAGTCCTTCGAGAAGAGTAAATCTCCCCAGAAGCGACGGCTTGCCGGCGGAGTTGTATTGGGCTCTGTGGGACTGGATGGGCCCAGACCTGCTAGGGGTGTACGAGAGTATGCTCCTGGCCGGCAGTATGTCAGAATCCATGAGGAAAGGCATCATCACCCTCATGTACAAGCACAAGGAAGAAAGGGAGGAAATTAGAAATTGGCGACCCATTTCACTGTTGAATGTGGACTATAAGATTCTGTCCAAGGTCATCGCCAATCGGGTCAAATCCGCTCTGGAATTGGTGATACACCCTGACCAGACCTGCACTGTGCCGGGCAGGAAGATCTCTGACAGCCTGGCGCTGCTCAGGGATACGATTGCCTATGTGCAGGACAGGGGTGTGGACACCTGCCTCATCAGCCTGGATTAGGAGAAAGCCTTTGACAGAATATCGCACACCTACATGGTGGATGTGCTCTCAAAATGGGGTTTGGGGAGGGAATTCGCAATTGGATCCAGTTGGATCCTACTCTACACTAACATCAGTAGCGCAGTCTCAATCAATGGGTGGGAATCAGATAGCTTTCCAATTAAATCTGGAGTCAGGCAGGGCTGTCCTCTCTCGCCTGTTCTTTGCTGAGTCCATCAGGAAGGATCCGGGCATTAGAGGAGTTACGATCCCAGGCAGTGGAGGCACTCAGATCAAAGCCTCCCTGTACATGGACGATGTCGCCGTCTTCTGTTCTGATCCGCTGTCGGTGTGCAGACTGATCCACATCTGCGACCAGTTCGAACTGGACTCGGGAGCCAAGGTAAATCGTGGGAAGAGCGAGGCCGTGTTCTTTGGGAACTGGGCTGACCGATCCTTTGTCCCCTTCACCGTCAGTGCTGACGGCCTGAAGGTGCTGGGGATATGGTTCAGAGGGACCGGGGTATGCGTTAGAAACTGGAAGGATCCAGTGTCTATGGTGAAAAGGAAACTGGGAATCTGGGAGCGACGCTTCCTCTCCGTTGCGGGTAAGAACCTGGTCATCAGGTGTGAGGCACTCTCGCTGTTGCTGTACATGGCGCAGGTCTGGCCCATTCCAGACTGCTGCGCGATGGCGATCACCCGAGCCATCTTCCCCTTTATCTGGAGGTCGAAAATGGATCGTGTCCGCAGGGACGCGCTGTATAAGCCTCTAGATAAAGGGGGAATAAACGTGCCCAACATCGCCCTCATACTGATGGCCACCTTTGTGTGCGGCTGCATCAAGCGGTGCGTAGACCCTCAGTACGCAAACACCAAGTGTCACTACGTGCTGAGGTTCTACCTGTCCCCGGTGTTGCGAAGGATGGGTCTGGCCACGCTGCCGCGGAACGCTCCAAGTAGTTGGACCGTGCCGTACCACCTGTCCCTGGTGGAAAAATTTATGCAGAAAAGCACCTTTGACCACAAGTCCATCAGGCAGTGGTCAGCACGTAACGTCCTAGAGGCCCTGAGGGATAAGGAGAGGGTGGACCCTGTGGGATGGTTCCCCGAGCAGACTGTCAAAGTCATTTGGCAGAATGCCTCATCGCCAGAACTTTCCAACAAACACCAAGACGTAGCTTGGCTGGTGGTGAGAAAGGCCCTCCCCGTCAGATCCTTCCTACACGCCAGGAAGCTCACCCCCTCTGCACGTTGCCCTCGAGGTGGCTGTGGTGGGGAAGAGACCGTTGTCCACCTCCTTGTGGATTGTGCCTTTGCAAAGAAAGTCTGGAGAGAGATGCAGTGGTTTCTGTCGAGGTTCATCCCGAGCAGTTCTGTGACACAGGACTCTATGCTCTACGGGCTGTTCCCAGGGACACACACCGAGACAAACATCAACTGCAGCTGGAGGATCATCAACTCGGTGAAAGACGCTCTTTGGTCTGCCCGAAACTTGTTGGTCTTCCAGCACAAAGAGTTGTCCCCGACCGAGTGTTGCGGACTGGCACATTCCAAGGCCGAGGACTACGTGCTGAGGGACGCACTAAAGCTTGGGGCAGCTGCCGCAAAGGCGCAATGGGGAAGGGTCGCTGTCTAAGACCCTTCTGCCACAGTGTACCGAGGGACTGGGAACTGTTTAGAGCCCCTCGGGCTGTACAGCTCACAATAAATGTACGCCCTTTGTTTTGATCATTTCCGATTTCATGATCTATCTCTAAATCACAAAATCTTGATACTGCTTTGTGATGTCACAGAATTTTTTACAGTGTGGAAGGAGGCCATTCGGCCTATCAAGTCTGCACTGGGTCTCTGAAAGAGCCTTCCACCTAGTCCTACTCCCCTGCCTCATCCCCGTAACCTTGCACATTCTGTCTTTTCAGGTAACGATCCAATTCCCTTCTGAATACCTCGATCGAATCTGCCTCCAGCACCCTCTCAGGAATTTTGTTCCAGACTCCAACCACCCTCTGGGTGAATTAATCTTTCCTCACATCACATTTACTCCTTTTGCCAATTATTTTGAATCTGTGCCCTCTAGTCCTTGATGTTCACTTGAGTGGAAACAGTTTCTCACGATTTACCTTGTCCATATCTCTCAGGATCTTGAATACCTCCACCAACTCTCCTCACAGCCTTCTTTTCTCCAAGGAAAACAGTCCCATCCTCTCCAATCTATCCTCATACAGTTCTTCATCCCGGGAATCATTCTTGTGAATCTCCTCTGTACCCTCTCCAATGTCTTCACATCCTTCCTCAAGTATGGCGCCCAGAACTGGACGCAGTATTCCAGATGAGGCCTAATTAGTGTCTTATACGAGTTCAACATGACCTCCTTACTCTTGTACTCAATGCCCCTATTAATAAAGCCTAAGATACTATCTGCTTTATTAACTGCTCTCAACACGTCCTGCCATCTTCAATGGCCTATGTACGTCTGAGTTCCCTCTGTTTGTGCACCTCTTTTAGAGGCTCTTCCTTTATTTTATGCTGTCTCACCATATTCTTCCTGCCAAAATGGATCACCTCACACTTCTGTACATTGAACTTCATCTGCCACTTGTCTGCTCAATCCACCAACACGTTGAAAGAACCGAGGAATACTCTGGTACAAAAGTTCAACACTCGGAGTCCAGATGCAATATTCAAGTGGTTCCTTTATTACGCATGCGGGGAGCAAACACTGGGCAATCCAGGCACTTCTCCACCGAGGTTCAAATGAGCACAGTTTATATATCTTTTATTATCAGTAACTTAATGGTATTAATTAGACAAAGGCCACAGCACAATGACCCCCTGGTTGACTGAGACCTGATCCCTTTGTTGGACGTACATTATTCACGCGTGTCCGATACTAACTGGGAGCCGGGGTTCCCTTGTATCCTGAGCGGGTGTGATGGTTTCCTCTGTGGGTAATTTCTAATATACAACCCTCCGTTCGGTTGTACCCACATTTGTCCAGCACCACCCCCGTTCCAACTGGTTGGGAGCAAATTGTGAGGCTACCTTTCCTCCTGCACCCACTCAGTGATACCCCGTGTATGCCCTCATTCTTGCGTATGGCATGCATATCTATGGGGTAGTACCGGAGGGAGTCATTGTCTCGGATTAACCCAATGTTCTCCACTTGATACTGAGGGTGTGGGCCCGTGTCTGCTGTGACTGAGGGGATTGCCCATACCTATCACGTTCATTTGGTTTGAGGTGCACTTCTGAATCACCGCATACACCCTGGTCACTCCTTTCAATGTACATGCGTCGATGACGCCTGGGTTCTTGGCCATCCCCCACTACCGGGCACTGTTGATCCAGCCCGGTACCTCCCCCCTTTGGATCTGGCCCAGATTGTGTCTTAATTGCCCGATCATCCACTGGCCGTAAGCTGGCTTTTTTGGGTGCTGCCCTCTTGTCGTTCCTCCCTTTCTGTTAATTGGCTGGTGGCTTTAGCATGGGTCTCTATAACGTGTACGCTTTCCAATACAGATGCCACACTCTTGCCCCCTAGGGCCGCTGCCGTTTCACCACCCCTCGCTACTCTCATGAGCAAGCTGCCTCATGATCCCTTTAAGATTCGTGACCTCGGAGTTGATTCCTTGAATGTCGAGAGAGTTTACCAGGGAAGTCCCTGTGTTCACCCCTGTCAGTACATTGTTAACTAACTCTCTCTCCTGGCGGTGGAAAGCAGGATGTCCCCTGAATCTAGTGGCACCCGTGGCGTCGGCCGGCTGATTAATCACAGCCTTACTCAGTAATTTGTACAGTTTTCGTAGGGGCGCTTGGTTACTGCAATACTCAGGCAGTTGCATACCTGCCAGGTTCACAATTACCTGTACAATTTCATGTTTAACATTATCATACAAGAGTTCACCGTCCGTATACAGTACCAGTTCATTCTGTGGCCCAGGGGTCATGTCTGGGCAAGATAGTCTCTTGTCGTGTCCTGTGATAGCGGGGTGGTGTCGGTCCGGGGGTCCGCCGTTGCAGTCAACTCTCCGTGTTTGGCCCTCAAGATCCAATGCCAGGTATCTGTCATTCCCAAGTCCTCCTCCCCGGGACAGTGACCCCAGTTGTTGTTGTCCTGGGGTGTGAAGGTAAATTGCGAAAAATCTCTCACACACTGTATCTGGACCTGTGCCCCCTTCGCACATGTCCAGGGTCCGTCCGAACCATCGCTGATCTGGAAGCATAGTGGACCCTCATTTTTCCATCGGAGTTCCGTTCCCGAATGCGAGCTCTGCCCTAGGCTCTCACCATCGCTCGTTCCAATGGATAGTTGCGTAAGCCCGGTGCCACACTTGAAGAGCATTGACCTTTCCGTTGTGACATTCACACCTCCTTTCACGCAATATCCGTCGCTGACATTCTTGTAGTATAAGCCCATACCGGCCACTGCTTCACGGTTTACATTCTGTATGCCGGTGGCTGCGATAGCCAGGGCCCTGGTAATGATCATGGACACCCAGCTTTTTTCCATCTTGGCGTGGAGGTTACCCGGTTATTGTTATTTCTGTAATGAAGCACACTGCTGGTGATCACCAGGGTTTAGGTTGGATATAAGAGGCAGCTTTCTCCTTTACGTCCCTCCTTGTGCACAGCCCACGGTGACCCTCCCCGTAGTTGAGGATTCCCCCTTTTGTCTTTCAGATGGCCAGTCCTCCAGATCGGGAATGAATCCTAAACCACTTGTCCTACACAGTACGGACTGCTCGTTGCCCGTTTTCCCCCCGCTGCCTGGTAATTTAGTCTCTCTTACTTACATCATACCTTTTCAGTTGCGACCAGTGTTTCCACCTAGCTTTTCCCTTCATACCGACGCAGGCACGTGAATAATTCCGTACGGTCCAGTCCATTTTGGGGCAAAAACTGGTTGGCTAGGGGTGATATGAACAAACACCATGTCTCCGACCTCAGCCGGTGGTGACGGGAGTCCCCCTTTTGTCCTCTCTTCTAAATCCCTGATAGCCTGTTGGTCCTTCACTTCCTGTTGTAATTCCTTTAGCTGTCCATCCAATTGCTTAATATCGTTTTTAATTTTATCTCTGATGGGTCCCATATCCTCACTTCCGGTGGCTCTGCCCTCTGGCAAGCGCATAGCCCTCCCGGTCAGCAACTCATAAGGGGTTAAACCAGTTGTCCTGTTGGGGGTAGCCCTCAGTCGCATCAATATGCAGGGGAGCACATCCACCCATCCCCCACCAGTTGTTGTGTTTGCCATTGCAATAGCATTTTTTAACGTGCGGTTCATACGTTCTTCCATTCCTGAGCTTTGTGGACGGTCAGGTACGTGAAATTTCTGTTTTACTCCGAGCAGCTCACACGTCCTTTTCATAATACTGTCCGTAAAATGCGCTCCTTGATCCGAATCTATCTGTAAAGGGATTCCCCATCTTGGTACTACTTCAAAAGCGAGGATCTTTGTGGCCGTGGTGGCGCTGCAGTCCCTGGTGGGGAAAGCTCTAGTGAACCTCCAGTGCACCTACACCCCCATAGTTACAATATGCCTCAAACTTCCAATTGCCATATTCATGGGCACTCTCGCCCTTTTCTTGTTTTACTCCAGTCACTGTATTCCAATTAACTGGGGCTTGCCCTAAGACTTGTGCCATTTCTGCTCTAAAGGCTCGGAAATCAGCTTGCTGCTGTCCCTGGTCTGCAGCGATATCATTACACCAGGTTCCGTCCTGATACGCTTGCTGCAGCCGTCCCCAAAACGCCTCAGGTAGTTTTATCCGGACTAACCCGCGAACGTCCCTGTTATGGAGATCGTGGCATTGCCGTATTTCCCTCAATTTTTGCCAAAACGACTCATTTCCATGTCTAGGTTTTAGTTGGGGTAATTTGTTTCCAATAGCTTCATGGTTGCGCTAGGTGACAGGGACACATACGTGGTTCTCAGTTGCGCCGGGAAGCCCCCGTTATAGCTCTCTGTCCGTGTATTGGCGCCTGGGCCGGCTGCCCATTTTGTGCCGGTACGGCCGCTTGAGCGCAGCGTAGATACACCTGGTCGCGGCCAGACGGGTCCATCCGTTTCAGGATAGACTTCCTGTTTGTGTCCCGCGCGTTCGCAGTCAGATCCACCGACGTCAAGCCGGTGTTCTCCGACCACTGCCTCCTACTGGTTGACTGTCACTTGGAGGAAGACCAGAGGGTGGGCAGGGGGGCATGGAAGCTAAACGTGCAACTGCTGACCCCAGAGCACAGCGAGGAGCTCAAGAGGTCTTACAAAGGCTGGAGAACCGTGAAACCCCTCTTTGAGTCCCTGACACAGTTGTGGGAAGCGATCAAGGGAAACATCAAGACGTTTTTCATCCTCAAAGGCACCCAGAAAGCTAGAAAGGAACAGAGTGAAAGGTCCCGACTCCAGAAAAACCTGCAGAATCTGCTCCTGCTGCAGTCGATGGGGGTCGATGTCAAGGAGGAACTCCAAGAGGTGAAGGGCCAGCAAGCCTCGCTCTTTGCCTCGGAGGCCTCCAAGATCATCTTCCATTCCAGAGTCCGCTCCGTGGAGCAGGATGAGACGTGCTCACATTTCTTCTTCCAAAAGTAACAGAGAGAGCTCTGTGATCAGCAGCCTGAAGGAAGAAGACGGCTCACTAAAGTCATCGCAGTCCGACATTTTGACAAATCCGACAAATCCTTTTATGCCCGATTGTATGACGTGAAGCCCACAGACAGCACGGCCTCCCAGTCCTTCCTGTCCTCCATCACGGAGGTCTTAGACGACAGTACATGGGAGAGCCTGGACAAACCGCTAACTCCTGACGAACAGACTAAGGCCCTTGAGTCCTTCGAGAAGAGTAAAACTCCCGGAAGCGACGGCTTGCCAGCGGAGTTGTATTCGGCTCTGTGGGACTGGATGGGCCCGGACCTGCTAGAAGTGTACGAGAGTATGCTCCTGGCCGGCAGCATGTCAGAATCCATGAGGAAAGGCATCATCACCCTCATCTACAAGCACAAGGGGGGAAGGGAGGAAATTAGAAATTGGCGACCCATTTCGCTGTTGAATGTGGACTATAAGATTCTGTCCAAGGTCATCGCCAACCGTGTCAAATCCGCTCTGGAATTGGTGATCCACCATGACCAGACCTGCACTGTGCCGGGCAGGAAGATCTCGGACAGCCTCGCGCTGCTCAGGGATACGATTGCCTATGTACAGGACAGGTGTGTGGATACCTGCCTCATCAGCTTGGATCAGGAGAAGGCCTTTGACAGAATATCGCACACCTACATGGTGGATGTGCTCTCCAAATTGGGGTTTGGGGAGGGAATTCGAAATTGGATCCAACTGCTCTACACTAACATCAGTAGCGCAGTCTCGATCAATGGGTGGGAAACAGATAGCTTTCCGATTAAATCTGGAGTCAGGCAGGGCTGTCTTCTCTCGCCTGTTCTTTTCGTGTGTTGCATAGAACCCTTTGCCGAGTCCATCAGGAAGGATCCGGGCATAAGAGGAGTGACGATCCCAGGCAGTGGAGGCACTCAGTTCAAAGCCTCCCTGCACATGGATGATGTCGCCGTCTTCTGCTCGGATCCGCTGTCGGTGCGCAGACTGATCCACATCCGCGACCAGTTCGAACTGGCCTCGGGAGCCAAGGTAAATCGTGGGAAGAGCGAGGCCATGTTCTTTGGGAAGTGGGCTGACCGATCATTTGTCCCCTTCACTGTCAGGGCTGACGGCCTGAAGGTGCTGGGGATATGGTTCGGAGGGACCGGGGCATGCGTTAGAAACTGGAAGGAGCGAGTGTCTATGGTGAAAAGGAAACTGGGCATGTGGGAGCGACGCTCCCTCTCCATTGCGGGTAAGAACCTGGTCATCAGGTGTGAGGCACTCTCGCTGTTGCTGTACGTGGCGCAGGTCTGGCCCATTCCACACTCCTGCGTGGTGGTGATCACACGAGCCATCTTCCGCTTTATCTGGAGGTCAAAAATGGATCGTGTCCGCAGAGACGCGATGTACAAGCCTCTAGATAAAGGGGGAATAAACGTGCCCAACATCGCCCTCATACTGATGGCCACCTTTGTGTGTGGCTGCGTCAAGCGGTGCATAGACTCTCAGTACGCAAACACCAAGTGTCACTACGTGCTGAGGTTCTACCTGTCCCCGGTGTTGCGAAGGATGGGTCTGGCCACGCTGCCGCTGAACGCTCCAAGTAGTTGGACCGTGCCCTACCACCTGTCCCTCGTGGAAAAATTTATGCAGAAAAACACCTTTGACCACAAGTCCATCAGGCAGTGGTCAGCACGTAACGTCCTAGAGGCCCTGAGGGAAAAGGAGAGGGTGGACCCTGTGGGATGGTTCCCCGAGCAGACTGTCAAAGTCATTTGGCAGAATGCCTCATCGCCAGAACTTTCCAACAAGCACCAAGACGTAGCTTGGCTGGTGGTGAGAAAGGCCCTCCCCGTCAGATCCTTCCTACACGTCAGGAAGCTCACCCCCTCTGCACGTTGCCCTCGAGGTGGCTGTGGTGGGGAAGAGACCGTTGTTCACCTCCTTGTGGATTGTGCCTTTGCAAAGAAAGTCTGGAGAGAGATGCAGTGGTTGCTGTTGAGGTTCATCCCGAGCAGTTCTGTGACACGGGACTCTGTGCTCTACGGGCTGTTCCCAGGGACACACACCGAGACAAACATCAACTGCAGCTGGAGGATCATCAACTCGGTGAAAGAGGCGCTTTGGTCTGCCCGAAACTTGTTGGTCTTCCAGCACAAAGAGTTGTCCCCAACCGATTGTTGCGGACTGGCACAATCCAAAGTCCAGGACTACGTGTTGTGGGATGCACTAAATCTTGGAGCAGCTGCCGCAAAGGCGCAATGGGGAAGGGTCGCTGTCTAAGACCTTTCTACCACAGCGCACCGAGGGACTGGGAACTGTTTAAATCCCCTCGGGCTGTACAGCTCAAAATGAAAGGCTGTAAATGATTGTAATATTGTTTGTACTGATGCACCTGGTGATACATTTTGTAAAAGTTTAACCTGGATTGTACCCTTGTAATGTTGTTATTGAAATGGTTTGGAATGTGATTGAAGATATTTTATGAATAAAGTATATTTTTGCAAAAAAAAGAAAAAAAAGGTTCTCCCAGGACGAGGCTAGCCCATTGCACTTCGGGTGTGCTAACGCCTGCGATGTCCCCAAATGCGGGATACTCGACTGCAAAATTTGTGGTAGTGGGGGACTGCGTTCGCGCTCTCCCCTGATTCACAATTCAAAAAATAGATTTCATCATATCTTTCATTTTCTCTTCTATTTCCTGTCAGCAACCTTTTCTGAAAAAAGAAATATATAACCCCCAATGTGTGCTCTTCAAAATCTATACTGGACTGGTTATTTAGTTTTTTCTTTCCTCCTCGCAAATATTATCCAACCCCCATTCTTTTCCTCCCTGTCATTATCAGCCGGCAATTATTCCATCTCTGCATCATTTTCGCCAGACCGTTTGTTTTGTGGCCGCCAAATTACTCGCGCCATTTTTAACCCCGCGTTTGCCCACTCAAAAATCTCTCTCAAACAACCCCCATCTAACACCCAACCCACCATCACAACAGTCCCCACACTCCCAGCACCGCCCCACCCCCTATCTCTCTGGACGTCTGTATAAATACAAACTCATATCAGTCAGCTATTAACTCATATGCATTCACCATTTTAAACATGTAGCAGCGACCCCTCACTATTTCAAACATGAACAAGCACCCTGTCCCCATGTTCATTCAAATTACCCCCCTCCGAAACGAACAGCAGCCTCCCACCTCCTCTGTATAATCTCCCCCTTAATCAGCCCCCTGTGTGACTCCTACCTTCTGAAACTCCTGCCTCCTCTCCCCATGTGTAAAGTCTTTCCCTGCCCCTTCTGCAGCTCACTTCCCCTGCTGTGGGTCCATCAATTCACCTGTGATTATTCCTTGAAGGCTTAAATAGCGCAAAGCGAAGAAATAAACAGAAAGAAAACTGGAGAAAGGCAGATAGAAACCTAAACCCTCAGTAAAATGACCACCGGGAATCCCGTTTAACCGTCAGAATGATCGCGCAGCCCAAATTACACGCATTATCCCTGAATTATAACAAGATTTTAGGCAGCTTCACTTTAGGACTTTTCATTTCCTCTTGTGGGGCTCCTGTTCCTCACACACTGGAGGCTAACATGTAAGTTTTAGATTGCAAGGCTAGGCTACTTTAACCCCAAGATTTTCTTTTTGAAACTCCAGGCCCACAGTCCAACAGGAACTGGTTAACCGGAGCCACCGAAAACCAGGGTCCCGGAGAGGAATTGAAATCTCGGGGTAAGAAACGGACACAAACTCACGTGGGCCCATGGAGCACGGCCTTGGAGAAGGTCTCAGGAAACTCCTGAAGAAGAAGAGTCCTTGTCCCAGTCTGGATCTTCAGATTGCAGGTTTCAAAATAAAAATTCTTTGAGGGGTGGGGGAGAAAATTAATTCCATTAAAACAGAGAGCAAAGAACATTTTCAAACAAAATAACGCAAGAGCCAATGAATCACTCTCAGTTACAACTCAGCAACATCCAAATACAAACAAGTCAAAGAGTTATAAAGCAGATTGAGACAGAGGGAACACACACGCACATTAAGCCAGAGTGGGGACTAGCTCCGCACTCTGGAGGCGGTTTTCGGATTGGGTTCCTAGCCAGGTATATCCTGAACGAGCAGTTTGCAGACTCCACCCCTGGCATGTTGGGATGTCTCTCAATCTGCTCCCCAGGAGGCCTGTCCATTGATATGTTAATCCCAGGGCAGGACAACTTTCTGATTCTTCCTGTCCTTTGATGTGTTCACCCCAGGAAAACAATGTTTCAGCCATTTTCTGGTTAATGTTAAAACTTTAACTCATCTTGTCGGGAATGTCACTGCAGTTTGAAATATCAAACACTAAACCCCCAACACAAGACTGTGCAAAGCATGTGGATTGTTACTGAGATTCCGTCTGTGATTTTTAGTGATGTCAGTGTGGATTGTGTAATCTGTGTGTGTGTGAGTGTTGCTGGTCCCATAATGTAACGCAAATGTCTCCTTGCAGCCTCTCAGTACGCCACTCATGGTCCCCTGGTACTTTTTGGATTGTCTGGAGAAGACATTGAAAGAATTAGAGTTAAACAATGCTAACACTAGCTGCACTGCGACGAGTATATGAGAGCTTATTCTTATCCAGGGGTGTATGTCCACATTCAGCCCCCATTCCCACACTTGCTCCCACCGTCGGATCTCTCAAGTGCTCTTCCGTATCATTGATTAGCCTTTTAAACACCGCCTGTAACACGTAATGCTGATTCCTCACCTTTCGTAAGTCACCTTTAAACTTTGTCAGACTTTCGGGAAGGTGGGGAATTGGGGCCTGCTTAGGTTCCTCATAGTGTTCCAGGGCATGGTGGAGTGTGTCGGAGGCGTTGACTGAGACCTGACCCCTTTGTTGGACGTACATTATTCACGCTGTGTCTGATAGTAACTGGGAGCCGGGGTTCCCTTGTATCCTGAGCGGGTGTGATGGTTTTCTCTGTGGGTAATTTCTAATATACAACCCTCCGTTCGGTTGTACCTGCATTTGTCCAGCACCCCCCCCCCGTTCCAACTGGATGGGAGCAAATTGTGAGGCTACCTTTCCATCTGCACCCACTCAGTGTTACCCCGTGTATGCCCTCATTCTTGCGTATGGCATGCATATCTATGGGGTAGTACCGGAGGGAGTCATTGTCTCGGATTAACCCAATGTTCTCCACTCGGTACTGAGGGTGTGGGCCCGTGTCTGCTGTGACTGAGGGGATTGCCCATACCTAACACGTTCATTTGGTTTGAGGTGCACTTCTGAATCACCGCATACACCCTGGTCACTCCTTTCAATGTACATGCGTCGATGACGCCTGGGTTCTTGGCCATCCCCCACAACCGGGCACTGTTGATCCAGCCCGGTACCTCCCCACTTTGGATCTGGCCCAGATTTTGTCTTAATTGCCCGATCAGCCACTGGCCGTAAGCTGGCTTTTTTAGGTGCTGCCCTCTTGTCGTTCCTCCCTTTCTATTAATTGGCTGGTGGCTTTAGCATGGGTCTCTATAACGTGTACGCTTTCCAATACAGATGCCACACTCTTGCCCCCTAGGGCCGCTGCCGTTTCACCACCCCTCGCTACTCTTATGAGCAAGCTGCCTCATGATCCCTTTAAGATTCGTGACCTCGGAGTTGATTCCTTGAATGTCGAGAGAGTTTACCAGGGAAGTCCCTGTGTTCACCCCTGTCAGTACATTGTTAACTAACTCTCTCTTCTGGCGGTGGAAAGCAGGATGTCCCCTGAATCTAGTGGCACCCGTGGCGTCGGCCGGCTGATTAATCACAGCCTTACTCAGTAATTTGTACAGTTTTCGTAGGGGCGCTTGGTTACTGCAATACTCAGGCAGTTGCATACCTGCCAGGTTCACAATTACCTGTACAATTTCATGTTTAACATTATCATACAAGAGTTCATCGTCCGTATACAGTACCAGTCCATTCTGTGGCCCAGGGGTCATGTCTGGGCAAGATAGTCTCTGTGGTGTCGTCGTGTCCTGTGATAGCAGGGTGGTGTCGGTCCGGGGGTCCGCCGTTGCAGTCAACTCTCCGTGTTTGGCCCTCAAGATCCAATGCCAGGTATCTGTCATTCCCAAGTCTTCCTCCCCGGGACAGTGACCCCAGTTGTTGTTCTCCTGGGGTGTGAAGGTAAATTGCGAAAAATCTCTCACACACTGTATCTCTCACACACTGTAGCTTTCTCCTTTACGTCCCTCCTTGTGCACAGCCCACGGTGACCCTCCCCGTAGTTGAGGATTCCCCCTTTTCTCTTTCAGATGGCCAGTCCTCCAGATCGGGAATGAATCCTAAACCACTTGGCTAACACAGTACGGACTGCTCGTTGCCCGTTTTCCTCCCACTGCCTGGTAATTTAGTCTTTCTTACTTACATCATACCTTTTCAGTTGTGACCAGTGTTTCCACCTAGCTTTTCCCTTCATATCGGCGCAGGCACGTGAATAATTCCGTACGGTCCAGTCCATTTTGGGGCAAAACCTGGTTGGCTAGGGGTGATTTGAACAAACACCATGTCTCCGACCTCAGCCGGTGGTGACGGGGGTCCCCCTTTTGTCCTCTCTTCTAAATCCCTGATAGCCTGTTGGTCCTTCACTTCCTGTTGTAATTCCTTTAGCTGTCCATCCAATTGCTTAATATCATTTTTAATTTTATCTCTGATGGGTCCCATATCCTCACTTCCGGTGGCTCTGCCCTCTGGCAAGCGCATCGCCCTCCCGGTCATCCACTCATAAAGGGGTTTATCTTAAATCCAGCATTTTTCAGTGTCCTTATGGCTATCAGGAGAGCTCCGATGTGGCCCCTTTCCGATTCTGACGCTATTAGGATATCATCTGCATATTATAAGATTGTACTGTTGTTAGACTCTACGTCGCACGGACTCAGCTTCTCACTCGTGACCCAATGGAGGATGTTGGGGCTGTTGTGGAATCCCTGTGGGAGCCTCGCCCATGTACACCGTCTCCCTCCCACTGTGAAAGCGAATTTATCTTGGGATTCCTGGTCCAGTGGTATCGACCAAAATCCATTGGCTACATCTAACACTGTAAATATTTTATGTTCGGGTTTTTACAATTAAAGCACACCTCGGGTTTAGGAACGGCTGCTGCAGTGGCCACCATTTCAGTGGGGTTTGTAACCTCACTGCCGACACCTTTATCTTAGTTTTCCCTATGTGGTTATCTACCCCGGTGGCCCATCTTCCTCGATCATATGTGTTCTTGTCTACTAGCCCGGTGTCTAGGATTGACTGGTGGGCCCGGGCCCGGTGTCTAGGATGGCCTGGTGGGCCCGGGCCTGGTGTCTAGGATGGCCTGGTGGGCCCGGGCCCGGTGTCTAGGATGGCCTGGTGGGCCCAGTGTCTAGGATGGCCTGGTGGGCCCGGGCCCGGTGTCTAGGATCGCCTGGTGGGCCCGGGCCCGGTGTCTAGGATCGCCTGGTGGGCCCGGGCCCGGTGTCTAGGATTGCCTGGTGGGCCAGGCTAAGGCCATCCTTGTACAATTGCATAAACTGTACATCGTCTCGGTTCAGCGCAGCACCTACACCCCCGTAGTTACAATATGCCTCAAACTTCCGATTGCCATATTCATGGGCACTCTCGCCCTTTTCTTGTTTTATGGGGCTTGCCCTAAGTCTTGTGCCATTTCTGCTCTAAAGGCTCGGAAATCAGCTTGCTGCTGTGCCTGGTCTGCCTGGTTGTCCGGGCACCGGGGGCACAAGCTCTATCTTAATTGGGGCCACGGGTTATGGTGGTGGTGATTCCCAACCCGCTTCCCGTTGTTCCTCATATCCTGCCGCCTGTTCCACCAGCCCGTTCCAATCTATATTATCTGCGTATTGTGCAGCTACTGGTGGCTGTGGTAAAGCTGCCGAAACTGACATGAGATTTTTTGCCTGGACCAGCTCTTCATTTTGGGATTTGTTGGCCAACATTCGATTTACTTTCTTACTTAACTCTATGTGTTGTCTTAACATTAGGATCCAGGCTTCATCATCTTTGTCTTTTTTCTGATTATCCCACCATTTTCTCTGATCAGCGGGTGAGTCAAATGGGTTCCAATTGTTCTTTCTCATTTTGCCTATCGATTTCTTATTTTTGTCAGCTCAATGCTGTGTCAAGGATCCCTCTGGTCCCCACTCGAGTTTGTCACCACTGGCCATCTCTGGGTAAGACGGTCGGGGTATAGTTGTTGTCAGCGGTACGGTTCTTACCCTGGATCCTTTCTGACCGAACTCGTTACTTGCGGCTAATACCGGATGTAATTATAACAATCTATAAGACAAGCAAACTACCCCACCCTTACCACCCCTTGAACTATTGCCTGGAGCCCAGGTTTCTGATACGCGGGGTGCCTGACACTTCCTGGATCGGGACGGAGTCGGATTTAGTATGAATAAAAATGAATTCACACTGTGACTCATCCCATTTCCCCGTCGGTGTCCTGCATCCTTCGGGCCCTGCTCGCAGCACCAATTGAAAGGTCCGAGGAATACTCTGGGACAAAATTTCAACACTCGGAGTCCAGATACAATATTCAAGTGGTTCCTTTACTACACTTTTTTTTTTGCAAAAATAAACTTTATTCATAAAATATCTTCAACCACATTCCAAACCATTTCAAAAACACCATTACAAGGGTACAATCCGGTTCAACTTTTACAAAATGTATCACCAGGTGCATCAGTACAAACAATATTACAATCATTTACAGCCTTTCATTTTGAGCTGTACAGGCCGAGGGGATTTAAACAGTTCCCAGCCCCTCGGTGCGCTGTGGTAGAAAGGTCTTAGACAGCGGCCCTTCCCCATTGCGCCTTTGCGGCAACTGCCCCAAGCTTTAGTGCGTCCCTCAGCACGTAGTCCTGGACTTTGGATTGTGCCAGTCCGCAACACTCGGTCGGGGACAACTCTTTGCGCTGGAAGACCAACAAGTTTCGGGCAGACCAAAGCGCGTCTTTCACCGAGTTGATGATCCTCCAGCTGCAGTTGATGTTTGTCTCGGTGTGTGTCCCTGGGAACAGCCCGTAGAGCACAGAGTCCTGTGTCACAGAACTGCTCGGGATGAACCTCGACAGAAACCACTGCATCTCTCTCTAGACCTTCTTTGCAAAGGCACAATCCACAAGGAGGTGAACAACGGTCTCTTCCCCACCACAGCCACCTCGAGGGCAACGTGCAGAGGGGGTGAGACTCCTGACGTGTAGGAAGGATCTGACGGGGAGGGCCTTTCTCACCACCAGCCAAGCTACGTCTTGGTGCTTGTTGGAAAGTTCTGGCGATGAGGCATTCTGCCAAATGACTTTGACAGTCTGCTCGGGGAACCATCCCACAGGATCCACCCTCTCCTTTTCCCTCAGGGCCTCTAAGACGTTACGTGCTGACCACTGCCTGATGGACTTGTGGTCAAAGGTGTTTTTCTGCATAAATTTTTCCACCAGGGACAGGTGGTAGGGCACGGTCCAACTACTTGGAGCGTTCCGCGGCAGCGTGGCCAGACCCATCCTTCGCAACACCGGGGACAGGTAGAACCTCAGCACATAGTGACACTTGGTGTTTGTATACTGAGGGACTACACACCGCTTGATGCAGCCACACAAAGGTGGCCATCGGTATGAGGGCGATGTTGGGCACGTTTTTTCCCCCTTTATCTAGAGGCTTGTACATCGCGTCCATGCGGACACGATCCATTTTTGACCTCCAGATAAAGCGGAAGATGGCTCGAGTGATCGCCACCACGCAGGAGAGTGGAATGGGCTAGACCTGCGCCACGTACAGCAACAGCGAGAGTGCCTCACACCTGATGACCAGGTTCTTACCCGCACTGGAGAGGGAGCTTCGCTCCCACATGCCCAGTTTCCTTTTCACCATAGACACTCGCTCCTTCCAGTTTCTAACGCATGCCCTGGTCCCTCCGAACCATATCCCCAGCACCTTCAGGCCGTCAGCCCTGACAGTGAAGGGGACAAAGGATCGGTCAGCCCAGTTCCCAAAGAACATGGCCTCACTCTTGCCACGATTTACCTTGGTACCCGAGGCCAGTTCGAACTGGTCGCAGATGTGGATCAGTCTGCGCACCGACAGCGGATCCGAGCAGAAGACGGCGACGTCGTCCATGTACAGGGAGGCTTTGACCTGAGTGCCTCCACTGCCTGGGATCGTCACTCCTCTTATGCCCGGATCCTTCCTGATGGACTCAGAAAAGGGTACTATGCAACACACGAACAGGACCGGGGAGAGAGGACAGCCCTGCCTGACTCCAGATTTAATCGGAAAGCTATCAGATTCCCACCCATTGATTGAGAGTGCGCTAGTAATGTTAGTGTAGAGCAGTTGGATCCAATTGCAAATTCCCTCCCCAAACCCCATTTTGGAGAGCACATCCACCATGTAGGTGTGCGATAATCTGTCAAAGGCCTTCTCCTGATCCAAGCTGATGAGGCAGGTGTCCACACCCCTGTCCTGCACATAGGCAATCGTATCCCTGAGCAGCGCGAGGCAGTCAGAGATCTTCCTGCCCGGCACAGTGCAGGTCTGGTCAGGGTGGATCACCAATTCCAGAGCGGATTTGACCCGATTGGCGATGACCTTGGACAGAATCTTATAGTCCACATTCAACAGTGAAATGGGTCGCCAATTTCTAATTTCCTCCCCTTCCCCCCTTGTGCTTGTAGATGAGGGTGATGATGCCTTTCCTCATGGATTCTGACATACTACCGGCCAGGAGCATACTCTCGTACACTCCTAGCAGGTCTGGGCCGATCAAGTCCCACAGAGCCGAATACTACTCCGCCGGCTAGCCGTCGCTTCCGGGAGTTTTACTCTTCTCCAAGGACTCAAGGGCCTTAGTCAGTTCATCAGGAATTAGCGGTTTGTCCAGGCTCTCCCGTGTACTGTCGTCTAAGACCTCCGTGATAGAGGACAGGAAGGACTGGGAGGCCGTGCTGTCCGTGGGCTTCACGTCATACAATCCGGAATAAAAGGATTTGCTGATCCTCAAAATGTCGGAGGGCGATGACTTTACTGAGCCGTCTTCTTCCTTCGGGCTGCTGATCACAGAGTGTACCTTTTGGAAGAAGAAACGTGAGCACGTCTCATCCTGCTCCATGTAACGGACTCTGGACCGGAAGATGATCTTGGAGGCCTCCGAGGCAAAGGGCGAGGCTTGCTGGCTCTTCACCTCTTGGAGTTCCTCCTTGACATCGACCCCCATCGACTGCAGCCGGAGCAGATCCTGCATGTTTTTCTGGAGTCGGGACATTTCCCTCTGTTCCTTTCTAGCTTTCTGGGTGCCTTTGAGGATGAAAAACCTCTTGATGTTTCCCTTGATCGCTTCCCACCAGTGTATCAGGGACTCAAAGAGGGGTTTCACGGTTCTCCAACCTTTGTAATCCCTCTTGAGCTCCTCAATGTTCTCTGGGGTCAGCAGTTGCAGGTTCAGCTTCCATGCCCCTCGGCCAAGCCTCTGGTCTTCTTGAACCACTGCAGTCCATGTAGTGTAGGTACACCCACAGTGTTTTTAGAGTGGGAGTTTCAGGATTTTGACCCAGCGACAGCGAAGGAAAGGTGATATGTTTCCAAATCAGGATGGTGCGTGATTTGGAGGGGGACTTCCAGGCGCTGGTGTTCCCATGTATCTGCTGCCCTTGTCCTTCTAGATGGTAGTGGTCATGGGTTTGGAAGGTGCTGTCTAAGGAGCCTTGGTGAGTTCCCGCAGTGTATCTTGTAAATGATACACACTGCTGTTACTGAGCGTTGGTGGTGGAGGGAGCGAATGTTTGTGGATGGGGTGCCAATCAGCGCGCTGCTCTGTCCTGGATGGTGTTGAGCTTTTTGAGTGTTGTGGCAGCTGCACTCATCCAGGCAAGTGGGGAGTATTCCATCACATTCCTGACTTGTGCCTTGTAGGTGGTGGACAGGCTTCGGGGAGTCAGGTGGTGAGTTACTCTCCACAGGATTCCTAGCCTGTGGTCAGCTCTTGTAGCCACAGTATTTATACAGCTAGTCCAGTTCAGTTTCTGGTCAATGGCACCCTCAGGATGTTAATAGTGGGGGATTCAGTGATGGCAATGCCATTGAATGTCAAGGGGCGATGGTTGGATTCTCTCTTGTTGGAGATGGTCATTGCCTGACACTTGTCTGGCACCAATGTTACTTGCCACTTGTCAGCCCAAGCCTGGATATTGTCCAGGTCTTGCTGCATTTGGACATGGACTGCTTCAGTATCTTCAACCATCAGCAAACATCCCCACTTCTGACCTTATGATGGAAGGAAGGTCATTGATGAAGCAGCTGAAGATGGTTGTGCCGAGGACACGACGCTGAGGAACTCCTGCACTGATGTCCTGAACCAAGATGACTGACCTCCAACAACCACAACCATTTTCCTTTGTGCTAGGTACGCCTCCAACCAGTGGAAGGTTTTCTCCCGATTCCCATTAACTCCAGTTTTGCTAGGGCTCCTTGATGCCACACTCAGTCAAAAACAGCCTTGATGTCAAGGGCAGTCAATCTCACCTCACCTCTGGAGTTCAGCTCTTTTATCCGTGTTTGAACCAAGGCTGTAATGAGGTCAGGAGCTGAGTGACCCTGGCGGAGTCCAAACTGGGCATCAGTGAGCAGGTTATTGCTAAGCAAGTGCTGCTTGGCAACACTGTTGATGACCCCTTCCATCACTTTACTGATGACCAAGAGTAGGCTGATGGGGCGGTAATTGGCCAGATGGGATTTTTCCTGCTTTTTGTGTACAGGACAAATCCGGGCAATTTTCCACATAGCCGGGTAGATGTCAGTGTTGTAGCTGTACTGGAACAGCTTGGCTAGGGGCGTGGCAATTACTAAAGCACAAGTCTTCAGTAGCATTGCCGGAATATTGTCAGGGCTGATAAAGACCTGTACTGATATACATAGAAGACAGAGGGTAGCAGTGGAAGGGTGCTTTTCTGAATGGAGAGCTGTGACTAGTGGAGTTCCACAGGGATCAGTGCTGGGACCATTGCTGTTTGTAGTATACATAAATGATTTGGAGGAAAATGTAACTGGACTAATTAGTAAGTTTGCAGACGAGACCAAGGTTGGAGGAGTTGCAGATAGTGAAGAGGATTGTCAAAGGATACAACGGGACATAGATCGGTTGGAGACTTGGGCGGAGAAATGGCAGATGGAGTTTAATCCGGACAAATGCGAGGTAATGCATTTTGGAAGGTCTAATACAGGCAGGAATTACACAGTAAATGGCAGAACCATTAGTGCATCAACGGGCAGAGGGATCTGGGTGTACAGGTCACTGAAAGTGGCAACGCAGGTGGATAAGGTAGTCAGGAAGGCATATGGCATGCTTGCCTTCATCGGCAGGGGTATTGAGTATAAAAGCTGGAAAGTCATGCTGCAGCTGTATAGAACCTTGGTTAGGCCACACTTGGAATATTGCGTGCAATTCTGGTCACCACATTACCAGAAGGATATGGAGGCGTTGGAGAGGGTGCAGAGGAGGTTTACCAGGATGCTGCCTGGTCTGGAGGTTATTAGCTATGAGGAGAGGTTGGAGAAACTCGGATTGTTCTCACTAGAGCGACGGAGATTGAGGGGCGACTTGATCGAAGTTTACAAAATTATGAGTGGCATGGACAGAGGAGATAGTCAGAAGCTTTTTCCCTGGGTGAAAGAGTCAATTACTAGGGGACATAGATTTAAGGTGAGAGGAGGAAACTATAGAGGAGATGTGTGGGGCAAGTTTTCTACGCAAAGGGTAGTGAGTATCTGGAATTCGCTGCCAGAGGAGGTGGTGGAAGCAGGTACGATAGTGGTGTTTAAGAGGCAGCTTGACAAATACATGAATAGGATGGGAATAGAGGGATACGGACCCCGGAAGTGCAAAATGTTTTAGCTGACGGGCGATATGATTGGCACAGGCTTGGAGGGCCAAAGGGCCTGTTCCTGTGCTGTACTTTTCTTTGTTCTTTGATAAAGACCTGTGTGTGTGTTAATACTCATGTATTCTCTCGATGATTTATCCAGTTCTAATTGTTGGATGGTTGGCTCATATCCACTATTGTATAGGACTTGCCTCCAGCCAGCTTTGCATACAATTGGTCTATCCTTGGAATGGGGCAGTTGTCTGGTTTTGCTGCCTTATTCACTGTCAACTTATACTTCCCACCAATTCCTATGGTTTGGTCAGGCTTAACCACTGGAACTATGAGTGCTGCCCACTCTGAGAATTGGACAGCTTGGGCGATGCCCAGTTTTTCTAACTGGCACAGTTCTGCATCCGCCTTCTCCTTCAATGCATAAGGCACAGGTCCGGTCTTAAAGAAACGTGGTGTCACCTGTGGATCCACATATATCGTGGGCTTTTAACTTCCCTGATTAATCCCAAAATACCATGGCGTATTTCCTTAGCAGTTCAGGAACTCCTGTTTTCAGGTGAAATATCTCAGACCAGTCAAGCTTGATCTTCTGTAACCAGTCTCGGCCTAACAGACTGGGTCCTTCTCCAGTCACTATTATCACAGGCAGCTGGGCTGTCTGTTGCCTGTAAGACACTGGTGCTGTGGCGATCCCCTTTACCTGAATAGATTCTCCAGTGCAATATCTTTAATTTAGCGGTTCTCTGCTCCAGGTTTACTAACTTTCTACCTTTAGTCAGGGATCTGAAAGTGTGCTCTCCCACCACTGTAGTTGAGGCCTCCATATCCACCTCCATTATTAATGGCTTCTCATTAACTTGGATTGTGACAGTGATGGATTCGGTTTTTACAGCTGTTACATTACACAGGCTCGGTTTTTACAGCTGTTACATTACACAGGCTCGGTTTTTACAGCTGTTACATTACACAGGCTCGGTTTTTGCAGCTGTTACATTACACAGGCTCGGTTTTTACAGCTGTTTCATTACACAGGCTCGGTTTTTGCAGCTGTTACATTACACAGGCTCGGTTTTTACAGCTGTTTCATTACACAGGCTCGGTTTTTACAGCTGTTACATTACACAGGCTCAGTTTTTACAGCTGTTTCATTACACAGGCTCGGTTTTTACAGCTGTTACATTACACAGGCTCGGTTTTTACAGCTGTTTCATTACACAGGCTCGGTTTTTACAGCTGTTACATTACACAGGCTCGGTTTTTACAGCTGTTACATTACACAGGCTCGGTTTTTACAGCTGTTACATTACACAGGCTCGGTTTTTGCAGCTGTTACATTACACAGGCTCGGTTTTTACAGCTGTTACATTACACAGGCTCGGTTTTTACAGCTGTTACATTACACAGGCTCGGTTTTTACAGCTGTTACATTACACAGGCTCGGTTTTTACAGCTGTTACATTACACAGGCTCGGTTTTTACAGCTGTTACATTACACAGGCTCGGTTTTTACAGCTGTTACATTACACAGGCTCGGTTTTTACAGCTGTTACATTACACAGGCTTGGTTTTTACAGCTGTTACTTTATACAGGCTTGGTTTTTACAGCTGTTACATTACACAGGCTCGGTTTTTACAGCTGTTACATTACACAGGCTTGGTTTTTACAGCTGTTACTTTATACAGGCTTGGTTTTTACAGCTGTTACATTACACAGGTTCGGTTTTTACAGCTGTTACATTACACAGGCTCGGTTTTTACAGCTGTTACATTACACAGGTTCGGTTTTTACAGCTGTTACATTACACAGTGAATAGATGTCGGTGTCAGCAGCTTCAGGTTCTGCTGTATTCTTTAATTCAATCTTCTTGGTTTGATGCTTTGTGGGCTGTTTCGACCCTTCTTATGGCAATAATGACATTCTGCCTCCTTGAATTTACAGCTGTCTGGCACATGGTCACCTCCACATCTATAACAACTTAATCTTGGAGCCGCTGATGAATTCTTTCTTTTGATAAAGGACTTTTCATGGTTTTAACAGCAGACATTGCATCTCCCCTCGATGCTGTGGGTCTGGTTTCCACGCCACACTCAGCAGCAGGTTCCTGCCCCACATGAAGAACAGCGCCATGTTGTATGTGTACAAAGCCTGCCAGTCTCTCACTGCACTTTCCATGGCGAGGGAGATTCCTTGGGTACGCTTAAAGACGATGTTTACCTCGGTGAGTGAAAGGCGCTCTGTGGCATCGTCTTGAACTCCACAAACTAATCGGTCCTGCAGCAAATCATTTACCGTGTTCCCGATGTCAGTGTTCTGTCAGTGCACCCCATCTCTGGGAAGCAGCAACGCCCCTGAGGGGGAATGGATCAGAGAGATTTCTCCAGCAGAGAACAATCCAAACCTCGCTCCTTGCACGAACCCCCCGTTGTCACCTGAGCGGAACATTTCCAACGGGGCGGTTCTGGGCTGTTTCCTCAGCCCGTCAAAAGCGAGACAATTTGCAAACACTATGGGTTTGTAGGAGCAAACCAAAGGACTGGAACTGACAAAAACAACAGGACTGGTAAGTGAGAAAATGCATTAAAATGGGGATCAAGATTGAGTCCATCAACGTGTGTAGCGTTAAATCTGCTACGCGATGTGTTGCAACCTTGGATTACCTTGCCAAGGTCAAAGCTGACCTGTTGTTTCTGCAGGAGTGTGCAATACTGCACCTCAGCTCCTACAGGCAATGGGCACGATGGTGGTCCCAAGGGGCATCACTCTGGTCGGGAGGAAACGACTCTCGTTCCTCCGGCCTGGGTATTCAGCTGCAGGGAGGCAATGTCACCATGTCCGAGGTTGAGGAGGTGGTGGGCGGGCCCCTCCTCGTAGCGGACATTATTGTACAAGAATGCGCCACTCTAGTTAATTAACATGTATGCCCCGGATCAAAACAGCGAGTGGCTGGTTGTCCTTCAGCAGCTCCCACTTCTGCTGGCGACTTCCAGGCTGGCCATTCTGGGCGGTGACTTCAGCCGCATCATCGATGGAGCTGGACAATCTGGCAGGGCCGACAGCAGACTGGACACCACGTCCAGATCCCTGATGGAAATAGTAAAGGATGGCAAGCTGCACAACGTCTTCAGCAACCCTGCAGATGAAGCGCAGCAGAGATACACCTGGTTGCGGCCAGAGTGGTCCACCCACTCAAGGATAGACTTCCTGTTTGTGTCCCGAGCGTTCACAGTCAGGTCCACGGACATCAAGCCAGTGTTCTTCTCTGACCACTGCCTCCTACCGGTCAAATGTCACTTACAGGAAGACCAGAGGCTTGGCCGGGGGACATGGAAGCTGAACGTGAAACTGCTGACCCCAGAGAACTCAAGAAGGATTACAAAGGCTGGGGAACTGTGAAACACTCTTTGATTCCCTGACACACTGGTGGGAAGCGATCAAGGAGGATATCAAGAAGGTACTCATCCAGAAAGCGAGAAAGGAACAGAGGGAAATGTCCTGACTCCAGCGAAACATGCAGAATCTGCTCCGGCTGCAGTCGATGGGGTTGATGTCAAGGAGGAACTCCAAGAGATGAAGCCCACAGACAGCACGGTCTCCCAGTCCTTCCTGTCCTCTTTCACAGAGGTATTAGACGACAGTACACGGGAGAGCCTGGACAAACCGCTAACTCATGACGAACTGACTAAGGCCCTTGAGTCCTTCGAGAAGAGTAAAACTCCCGGAAGCGACGCCTTGCCGTTGGAGTTGTATTCGGCTCTGTGGGACTGGATGGGCCCAGACCTGCTGGAAGTGTACGAGAGTATGCTCCTGGCCGGCAGCATGTCAGAATCCATGAGGAAAGGCAACACCCTCATCTACAAGTGGAAGTGGAAAGGGGAGGAAATTAGAAATTGGCGACCCATCTCACTGTTGAATATGGATTATAAGATTCTGTCCAACGTCAATGACAATTGGGTGAAGTCTGCTCTAGCGTTGGTGATCCACCCTGACCAGACCTGCACTGTGCCGGGCAGGAAGATCTCTGACAGCCTCGCGCTGCTCAGGGATACGATTGCCTATGTGCAGGACAGGGGTGTGGACACCTCCCTCATCAGCCTGGATCAGGAGAAGGCCTTTGACAGAATATCGCACACCTACATGGTGGATGTGATCTCCAAAATGGGGTTTGGGGAGGGAATCTGCAATTGGATCCAACTGCTCAACACTAACATCAGTAGCGCAGTTTCAATCAATGGGTGGGAATCAGATAGCTTTCCCATTAAATCTGGAGCCAGGCAGGGCTGCTCTCTCTCCCCTGTCCTGTTCGGATGTTACACTGAACCCTTTGCTGAGTCCATCAGGAAGAATTAGGGCATAAGAGGAGTGACGATCCCAGGCAGTGGAGGCACTCAGGTCAAAGCCTCCCTGTAGATGGACGATGTCGCCATCTTCTGCTCGGATCCGCTGTCGGTGCGCAGACTAATCAGCATCTGCGATCAGTTCAAACTGGCCTCGGGAGCCAAGGTAAATCATGACAAGTGCGAGGCCATGTTCTTTGGGAACTAGGCTGACCGATCCTTTGTCCCGTTCGTCACCAGGTGAGACTGCCTGAAGGTGTTGGGGATATGGTTTGGAGGGACCAGGGCATGCGTTAGAAACTGGAAGGAGCGAGTGGCTATGGTGGAAAGAAAACTGGGCATGTGGGAGCGACGCTCCCTCTCCATTGCGGGTAAGAACCTGGTCATCAGGTGTGAGGCACTCTCGCTGTTGCTGTACGTGGCGCAGGTCTGGCCCATTCCTCACTCCTGCGTGGTGGCGATCACTCGAGCCATCTTCCGCTTTATCTGGAGGTCAAAAATGGATTGTGTTCGCAGGGACGCGATGTACAAGCCTCTAGAAGAAATGTGCTTAACATCACCCTCATCCTGATGGCCACCTTTGTGTGTGGCTGCATCAAGCTGTCTGTAGACCCTCGGTACGCAAACACCAAGTGTCACTATGTGCTGAGGTTCTACCTGTGCCCGGTGTTGCGAAGGATGGGTCTGGCCACGCTGCCGCAGAACGTTCCAGGTAGTTGGACCGTGCCGTACCACCTGTCCCTGGTGGAAAGATTTATGCAGAGAAACAACTTTGACCACAAGTCCACCAGGCAGTAACGTCCAAGAGGCCCTGAGGGAAAAGGAGAGGGTGGATCCTGTGGGATGGTTCCCCGAGCAGACTGTCAAAGTCATTTGGCAGAATACCTCATCACCAGAACTTTCCAACAAGCACAAAGACATAGCTTAACGGGTGGTGAGAAAGGTCCTCCCCGTCAGTTCCTTCCTACACACCAGGAGTCTCACCCTCTCTGCACGTTGCCCTCGAGGTGGCTGTGGTAGGGAAGAGACCATTGTTCACCTCCTTGTAGATTGTGCCTTTGCAAAGAAGGTCTGGAGAGAGATGCAGTGGTTTATGCCGTGGTTCATCCCGAGCAGTTCTGTGACACAGGACTCTGTGCTCTACGGGCTGATCCCAGGGACAGGGACGCACATCGAGACAAACATCAGCTGCAGCTGGAGGATCATCTACTCAGTGAAAGACGCTCTTTGGTCTGCCCGAAACTTGTTGGTCTTCCAGCGCAAAGAGTTGTCCCTGACCAAGTGTTGCAGACTGGCACATTCCAACGCCCAGGACTATGTGCTGAGGGACGCACTAAAGCTTGGGGCAGCCGCTGCACAGGGGAAAGGTCGCTGTCTAAGACCTTTCAGCCGTAGTGCACCGAGGTGCTGGGAATCGTATTGACCCTTCAGGCTGTGTGACTCACATTGAATGTATGCAGTGAATATTACATGTATCACAATTGTACTGAAGCACCTCAGAGTGCAACATGATCTGCAAGGAAAAGCTGAATATTATTACTCTTTTTGTGAAGGCCATTTTGAAATGTCTTGTCATCTTCTATGTTCATAAAATATCTGAAAGTACAGTTTTGCACAAAAAAATCATTTTTCACTCCTCACTGGATACAGGCGAGGTACCAGAGCACTGGAGGTCTGTGAATGTTGTGCCATTGTACAGATAGGCCAAATAATTATAGACCAGTCAGTCTTACTTAGGTAGTATTCAGATTATTAGAATCAATTCTCAGACACAGAGAAAACTGTCAATTAGAAAGGCACAGATTAATCGGGGACAGTCAGCATGGTTTTCTTAAGGGAAAGCTGTGCCTTATTAACTTAACTGAATTTTTTGAGTAAATAACGAGGATTGATGAGGGTAGTGCAGTGAATGTTGTCTACATGGATTTTAGTAAGGTATCTGACAAAGTTCCATATGGCAGACTGGTCAGAAAAGTCAAAGCCACAGGGGACACAGGGGAATGTGGTGGGTTGGATCCAAAATTGGCTCAATGACAAGAAACGAATGGTAATGGTCGACAAATGTTTTAGCGAAATGAAAGCTCTTTCCAGCGGTGTTCCACAGGGCTCAGTATTGGGCCCCTTGCTGTTTGTGGTGTGTATTAATGATTTGGACTTAAATGTGGGAGGCATAGTTGGGAAATTTGCCCATGTCACAAAAATTGTCCATGTCATGATTTGTGAAGATATCAATGGTTTGGCCGAGTGCGCAGAAAAGTAGCAAATGGGGTTCGATCGGAAATGTCTGAGGTAATGCATTTGGGGAGAGCAAACAAAGCAAGGGAATACTCAATAAATGGGAGGATATTGAGAGGGGTTGAGGAATTGAGAGTCCTTGGAATGCATGTCCAGAGGTCCCTGAAGGTGGCAGGACAGGTGGATAAGGTGCTCAAGAAAGCATATGGAATGCTGTCTTTTATTTGACAAGGTATTGAATATAAAAGCAGGGATGTAATGAGGGAACTGTATATAGCGCTGGTTAGGCCACAGCTGGAATTTTGTGCACAGTTCTGGTCACCAGATTACAGGAAGGACATAATTGCTCTGGAGAAAGTGCAGAGGTGATTTACAAGAATGCTGCCCGGGCATGAAAATTGCAGCTATGAGGAGAGACCGGGTAGGCTGGGGTTGTTTTCCTTAGAACAGAGGAGGCTAAGGGGTGACCTAATTGAGGTGTACAAAATTATGAGGGGCCGAGATAGAGAGGACAAGATGCCCTGTTTACCCCAGTGGAGAGGTCAATTAGCAGGAGGCACAGATTTAAGATGCTTGGAAGAAGGGTTCGAAGGGATATTAGGAATAACTGTGTCACCCAGAGGGTGGTGGGCATTTGGAATTTGTAGCCCAGATTGGTATCGAAGCAGGAACCCTAAAACCATCGGTTGCACACCGCGATTTTACGTGGGCGGGCCAATTACAGCCCGCCCAGCGTAATTCGTGCCTCCTGATATCTGCAGCAAGGGGCGGGCAGCGGCAGGAGGCCAATGACTGCCGGGTCCAATGGCGACCCGGCGGCCTATTCAAAAACGGTGCAGGCAGCCACTGAGTTCGGTCATCTGCTATGTATTGATTTCAGCCTCCAACATGGGATTCCCATTGATAATGGAAAGACGAGCGCATCCTGATCCGGGTGCCAGGCATGCACATTAACAGTGTAACTACTTCAACTAATCAAATGTCCTGGTTTTCCCTTTCAGCCTCACCAGAGCACGCCCGGTCTCAGGAGCCTGAGGGACCGCCGCTGACCCCTGAGACACAGATGATATGAACGTACCAGCGCCACACCCTCTCAGCCAGGCAGGCACCAGCGCCACACCCTCTCAGCCAGGCAGGCACCAGCGCCACACCCTCTCAGCCAGGCAGGCACCAGCGCCACACCCTCTCAGCCAGGCAGGCACCAGCGCCACACCCTCTCAGCCAGGCAGGCACCAGCGCCACACCCTCTCAGCCAGGCAGGCACCAGTGCCACACCCTCTCAGCCAGGCAGGCACCAGCGCCACACCCTCTCAGCCAGGCAGGCACCAGCGCAGATACCAGCACCTCAGTGAGAATAAGATTGTCAGCTAGAAACTCGGTGCACAGCGGTGAGGGCACTTCATACTTGCTTGAGGTGTAGGCGGAGGCAGAGCACGTCCAGGGCGCTGGCAGTTGGAGGACGGCTGGGGACCAGAAACATGCTCAGTCAGTGGCTGCTGATGAGCCTCTGGTGTCGTCCCTGAGACAGCAGATGCTGGAAGTCCAGCAGGTTGTGTGGGAGGATCTGACGGAGATACATGAGGGAATGCGTGCCATGGTCTACGTTGTGGAGGAGTCCATACGGAGCATGAGCAATGCAACGACCCTCATGGCCGAGTGCGCTGCCTCCTCCATAGAGAGAGTGGCAGCTCTCATGGAGAGGCTCCTCCAGGAGAACAACCAGGGCTTCCTGGGGATGCGCTCAGACCTGCAAGCCCTCAATGACCGGCAATGACCTCAGGTGGTCACCGTCAGTGTGGGAGATGGATTGGTACCCAGTATCCCAGCTAGGCGACTATCCATCAGTGGTGAGCAGGGAGGTCCAAAGTGACCTGACGGTGGCGCACCAACTGCCTGTCGTCTCTGCGAGCTCCTCTCAGGCCGCTCTGGGAGGCTCCGTGAGCAGCAGCTCCTCTACCCCTCTGCCAGTGACCGTGGCGTCTGGTGAGGCTACGGCAACTGGGGAGATGCCAGCCATGGCACTGGCCACTCCCTCCCAGGCAGGGACAGCATAGGCTCCATGGCCAGAGGATGCCCACCAAGGTCATCAAGGCCAACAGGACAGCAGAGTGAGCAGGCTGTCTGCAATGCCAGTGTCAACGAGGGGGGAGCACCAAGACGTAGCACCCGCCAGTGTAAATGTAAAGCACTTTATGCACAACACGGGCTTAACACTAGTCGTTTTCTTTTGTCCCGCTTTTAAGTTCCTGTTAAGTTGGTGCTGGTGTGGAACACATTTTCATTTAGTTTAATTTCTGTATGCCAAGCTGTAAAGCATTAAATGGGTTGGTTCTCAACAAGCCTCTGGGTGCTTCATTAGTTCTGCAGGTGAAGGGGAATCCATGATGTTATGAGTGACTGTTTGTCACTGAGCTTTATTGAAATGGCACATAGTGCATGTTGCTGACCAAGCAACTATTGCTCTCAGGTATTGAGTATGGAGCCTCCAGCCCTGCCATGTGGTGGTGGTTCATGTGTGGTAGGCGAGCTGAAGGAACAGTAGATCAAAGCCTCCCGAGTGTCCCTGCTTCCCTGGAGGTTGCCCAGGTCGGCATCTATCTCTTCAGCGTTCTCCTGACCGTGTTCGTCCTCGGACTCACGACTGGACTCACTGTCTGCTGCCAGAGCAGCTGTGGCAACATCATCCTCCACTGATTCCCCCCTTTCCGATGCCAGGTTGTGGAGAGTCCAGCATGCAACCACTATCAGTGACACACGATCTGGGGGGTACTGGAGTGTGCCCCCTGGACGGTCCAGGCATCGGAAGTGCATCTTGAGAAGACCGATGGTTGTCTCTATCACCGCCCTTGTGGTGCCATGACTCCTATTGTACTGCTGCTCAGCCTCTCTTCCTGGATGGCGGAGAGGCGTCATGAGCCACCTTCTGAGGGGATAGCCCTTGTCACCCAGCAGCCATCCATCCAGCCGGGCTGGAGCACTGAAGAGCTGCGGCGCCTGGGAGAGTCTCGGGGTGTACGGGTCATGGGAGCCTCCTGGGTACCTTGCACAGACTTGCAGAATCTGCATCCTATGGTCACACACTATCTGCACGTTCATGGAGTGGAATCCCTTCCTGTTGACGAAGGCTCCCGGCTCACCCGCTGGTGCCTTGATGGCCACTCGTGTGCAGTCGATTGCACCCTGGACGTGGGGGAACTCAACAATCACTGCAAAGCCTCTGGCTCGCTCTGCCTGACTGGCCTCGTCCGTACGGTAGTGAATAAAGTACAGTACCCGCCTGAACAGAGCATCCACCAGCTTGACACAACTGTGGACAGCTGACTGGGGGACTCCACATAGATCACCCACTGACCCCTTCTATACCGGAGGGCATAGAAGTTGAGGGCCACAGTGACCTTCAGTGCCACTGGCATGGGGTGTCCACCCACACAGTTGGAACGGATCTCAGGGCCGATCATCTGACAGGTGGAGGTCACTGTCTCCCTTGAGACACGGAGCCTCCTTTGGCATTGCACCTCAGGCATATTGAGTAGCTGCATCGCCGTCTTTAAACCCTGGCAGCAGGTTAGTGGCATCTTCTGCGGTCCCTTCTGCCTCGGACGTCCTGTTGGCCCCGCACCCATGTGCCTGTGCCTCTCCTCCCACAGGTCAGCCTGGAGGCTGAATAGGGACACTTGGTCTCCTCCCTCTTCTACCCCTCTCTTCCTCTTCAGAATAGGGGCCTCCAGCGGAGATCACAATCCCTTTTCGCAGGGTAAGCCAAGGCTGTCTGATACCTGGAAGGCCTCAAATGTTATGAATCCTCCGGGAGCCTGGAAAACAAAACTGAGTCCTGAACTGAAGCCTCTTATTTCTGTCAAAGCACTTCTGAAGCGAAATGAAGATGCCTTATTCACACAAGCAACCAGCAGCAAGTTATATCCTAAACTACAAACTACTCACATTTACAAGCTCTCTGACCCCTCTTACCCCACTCGTGGATGAGGTTTTTGTCAATGTGGCCTGCACGCCAGCACATTTAGCCCATGCGGTAGCCTGAAAATCGCACGGGCTACGTAAAGTCCGGGACACTCAGTGTCTCAAGGGCCTTAACTGGCCAGTTAATTAATGGACGGTGCGCCTCCAACCCCATCGTGCACCCACCTAGCAAAATATGCTGAGAGTGCGCTCGGCTGAGGTCAACTCGCTTTATATCACAGTCGGGCATGTCGGGCGGGCGCCTGCACACCGAGCTCAAAATTCTGGCCTGGGAGTTTTGCTCACCTTATACCTGGGCCTGTTGGAGACAAATTGATAAGAGTTTGATCGCTGTGATTAGTGAACAACTCCATCAACATCCTATCATGCAACTACCACAGGTGGTGAACTGGATGAACCTTAAGGGCAGAATTTTGCCCACGTTGGGCAGGATTTGCAGGGTGAGCGGGAGCGGCTGGGAAATGGACCACTGCCCACGAGTGGGCTGTGACCACGATTTCACACTGTGCGGACCAATTAAGGCCTTAACTGTCCCCCCAGCGTGAACGCCAGCTGCAGAAATGTTTGAGAAGGGGCAGGCGGGGGCCTGTTGGCCGCTGGGTCCAATGGCGACCCGGCAGCCAGTTCAAGAACGACGCAGGCAGCGCCAGGGAGGCTGCCCGGGTCAGAGTTGCTGCAAGGACATGGCTGCAAACGAGGATGCAGAGACCAGGCGGGAGAGGAGGTCGGCTGGTCACTCGGTACCCTGTTTTTCGGACGAGTGCCTCGTCGTCCTCCTGGAGGGGGTGGCTGCCAGGAGGGACACCCTTATCCCCAGAGATAGGAGGAGGAGGCCACTGCACCTCAGCAAGAGGGCATGGGAGGAGGTGGCAGCCCGGGTGAGCAGTCACGATGTGGTTTAATGACCTGCTGCGCTCAGGAAGGGCGAGTACCATGTTGGCATGGGTCAGTGTGGTGAAATGTTAAGGGCTGGCCGTCTCCTCGTGGAGCTCAGGGGTTTTACAGTGTGACTGCCAACTGTCTACGACACCGGAGCTGTCCCAGGGGCTGAGTCCTGGCTGCTTGGACTGAGTGCCTTGCGGCATGAGGCCCCCAACTCGGATGAGCCCTGTGAGGTGCTCCTCAGGTGGGGTTGGCCAGGCTGCAATGGTGCTGCAGGGAGAGAGTGGACCAATCAATGCTCCTCTGTCCTTTCAGGAAAAGATATCCTATAACAATATTGAGAGGTCACGGACAGGCGGAGGACCCCCACACCTTCTCAGCCTCTCCCACAATGAGCAGGAGGACTTGGAGCTTGAGAGGTGCCACGCATCTCAATTAACCAGCCATGGAGAGGCTGGGAGTGCCAGGTGAAGGTAAGAGTGCAGTGCACTGAGGTGAGAGTGTCGGATGGTGCAAACATGTAGTCTCATTATTCATGGTAGCCTCCAGACTGGAGTCTCCATAGGCCACTGAATGATGATGGCACCATGATGCACATCGCCATTGTCTCACCAGGGTGCCTGGCATGCATTAAACTAATGACTTGTCCTCATTCTCCCCTAGGTCTGCCACCAAGCAGCGAAGCACACAACCCCCAGGAGCTATACCTGACCCCAGAGGACCACCATGCTCCCCAAGCACATCCGCCACACCCACTCTCTGAACCAGACACCAGCGCAGATACCAGCACCTCGGTGGGCATCAGTTCGGCAGATAGTATCTCAGTGCACATTGGTGAAGGCACTTCACACTCGCTTGAGGTGTAGGCAGAGGCAGAGAGTGCTCAGGGCTGATGATGAGTCTCTGGAGTTGTCCATTAGGCGACAGATGCTGGATGTCCAACGGGATGTGCGGGAGGATCTGGCGGAGATACACGAGGGTATTCGTGCCATGGTCTCCAGTATGGAGGAGTCCCTGTGGAGCATCAGCACTGTGTTGACCCTCATGGCCGAACGCACTTCCTCCTCCATTGAGAGAGTGGCGACTCTCATGGAGAGGCTGCTCCAGGGACAGAATCAGGGGTTCCTGGGGTTGCGCTCAGGCCTGCAAGCCCTCACACAGACGCTAACCTCAAGTGGTCAGTGTCAGTGTGGGAAGTGGATGAGGCACCCAGTATCCCAGCTAGCTGCCCATCCATCAGCAGCAAGCAGGGAGGTGCACAGCGACCTCACGTTGGATCACGACCTTCTTGTTGTCTCTGCGGGCTCCTCTCAGGGCGCTCTGGATGATGGCAGCAGCTCCTCCATCCCTCTGCCAGTGACTGTCACATTTGATGAGGCTGCGATGACTGGGACGATGCCAGCCGTGGCACTGGCCGCTCCCTCCCAGGCGGGGCCAGCACAGGCTCCACTGGCCAGAGGATGACACCAAGATCATCAAGGCCAACAGGACAGCAGAGTCAGCAGGCTGTCTCCAATGTCGGTGCCAGCGAGTGGGGAGCACCTAGGCATAGCAGCTGTAAACATTAGTTTAAAGCACCTTAAGCACAAGAGGGACTGGTCATGGGTGATCTTTTGTTTCTCTTTTTGTTTTTCTTTACTTAATGGTGTGACCACCAACAGCGGATATTGTTCCCTTCAAAGCCATGTGAGTTCCAACATCAGACTAGATTTGCTTTTGTGTTATTGGCGTGAGTCTGTTTCATTTATTTTGTAGGTGCAGGGTACGCCGGTATGTAATGCTGGATGTGGGTGGCTCGAAACTTTATTGCACAGGCACTGAGTGTATCTTGGGGACCAGGGAAAGGGTGATTTCTGTGATCCAGGATGGAGGTGGCAGCCCTGGCATGTGGTGGTAGTTCTTATTTGGCAGCCTAGCTGAAGGAGCGTTGGATCAAGGCATCCCTGGTGTGCCTGCCACACCGGAGATTAGAGAGGTCTCCCTCCACACCCTCAGCGTTCTCCTCACTGCGCTCCTATTCTGACTCACTACGGGATTCATCATATGTGGCCTGTGGAGCTCCCTCAAGATCCTCTTCCTCCAGTGGGTCCCGCCTTGCCATTGCCAGATTGTGGAGGGTGCAGCGTGCAAGCACTATCAGTGACACCCGCTCTAGTGGGGTTATTGTGGTACTCCCCCTGAACAGTCCAGGCATTGGAAGCGCATCTTCTGAAGATATGGTCTTCTCTATCCCCTCCACCCTTGTGGAAGTGTGGCTCCTGTTGTAATGCTGTTCGGCCTCTGTTCTTGGGTGACGGAGAGGAGTCATGAGCCACCTTTTCAACGGATAGCCCTTGTCACCCAGCAGCCATCCATCCAGCCGGGCTGGAGCACTGAAAAGCCGCGGCGCCTGGGAGAGTCTCAGGGTGTACGGGTCACGGGAGCTGCCTGGGTACCTTGCACAGACTTGCAGAATCTGCATCTTATGGTCACACACTATCTGCACGTTCATGGAGTGAGATCCCTTCCTGTTGACGAAGGCTCCCGGCTTACCCACTGGCACCTTGATGGCCACATGTGTGTCAGTGGATGGCACCCTGGACATGGGGGCATCCACCAATCACTGCGAAGCCTCTGCCTCACTCAGCCTGGCTACCCTCATCCATACAGAAATGAATGACAGTCAATACCCGCCTGAACAGAGCTTCTGTCACTAGCTTGACACAACTGTGGACAGCTGATTGGGAGGCTCCACATAGATCTCCCACTGAGCCCTGGAAAGAGCCAATGGATAGAAGTTGAGGGCCACAGTGACCTTCAGAGACACTGGCATGGGGTGTCCACCCACAGTCAGATCTGCAGGTCCTTCAGCATTGCACCTTGGATATATTGAGGTAGCTGCATCGCAGCCTGTAAACCCTGGCAGCAGGATAGTGGCGGCACCTGCAGCCCCTTCTGCCTTGGACTACCTGCTGGCCCTGCGCCCCTTGTGCCTGCAACTCTCCTCCCGCAGGTCACTCCCCTGGAAGCTGCATTGGGACACCTGGCCTCCTCCCCCTTCTGCCCCTCTCTTCCTCCTCAGAGGAGATGCTGCCCAGCGGAGACCACAATCCCCATGACCAAGGTAACAGGAGGCTGTCTGATACCTAGAAGGGGCCACACGATCAAAATCGTCAGGGGGCCTGGGAGACACCAGTGAGTCCTGAAATGAAGCCCTGAACAGAGATGAAGCTGCCAAGTACCGATAAGCAACCAGCAACAAACTATTGCCAAAACCCCTCATTACTCACACTGGAAATGCTGCTGACCCTTATTATCCCGCCCGTGGATGAGGTTTGCGAATGGTCGGCTGCCCGAGCGATGAGCGCAAACTTGCACTGGCAACGTTAAATCGGTGTCACTTGGCTTAAGGGCCTTAACTGGCCTCTTAATTAATGGCGGGAGCGGCTCTGACTCCCATGCGTGCCCGCTGACTGAACTATCCGTGAGTGTGCGATGACGTTGGGACGCTCGCCCAAGGTCTTCGCGCGTCACCTTACGCTCGAGCGTGTTGGGCATGCGCCCGAACGCCGGTGCAAAAAATTCTGCCCCAAGTCTTCTTTCCATCCAGTAATTCCAATGTTCGTTTCTCACCAGTGATTGGAAAGATCATGGTGATTCTTTTGGTAAAAGGCAAATATCTTTACTTTTTATCTCCAAAATTATTATTAGTGTTGTTAGAAACAAGATTTGAGGTGATATTCAAAACACAGTGAACAGTGATGTGAAATAAACAACATGCATTTTAATTTCCAAATCTATGATTGTCCACCAGTGGGAACAGACTTTGGCCTTTTGTTAACTTTAACTGGTTTGAATTGGAATATAAAAGATATTGTTTGGTTTAATAAAGTTTCAGTCTAACAGGAGCCCCAGAGTCAACCCCGAGCAACACCCACCCACCACCTCCTGTTACTGGGCAGCGCGATGTAACCTCCCCTTCACCCACTGTCCTTATCACTTTAATATGTCACATTCAAGCCCAGATGGGCAGCCGATCATAAAATGATTGGGAGTAAAAAATGAAAATGCTGGAGAAACTGAGCAAGTCCTTCGGGCTGATACCTGGCAGGGAGAGACCATGATCATGTTGCTTCTGCATATGTGCAAATGTAGTTTTTGTGGGTATCATTTCTTTTCAGCAAAGCTTTTGGCCTTTTTGCCCTTTGGTATTGGAGGCTCTTCTGTGGTTGTTTGTCCTCCTTTGAAGAGGCTTCAGTGCCGAACAGGAGTGATGGCTGCAACCAGTCAAGCCCCAAACCAGCGTTAGGGAGGCAGTGAAGGACAGCGAAGGAGGGACACCCATTGGCTGAGCCTTCTTCATTAAAAGAGTCCTTTTGGAATCCTGTGGAATTGAAGCTGCTGAGACCTACTGTCTGCAGGACTTGCCCAGCGCTGGATACTTCAATGTGACCTTCAAGAATGTTGCTGCCTGTGCCCAGTTCCTGAAGGTGTTTGAGGAGAAGGGAGACCAGCCACAGTTGAGAATCCTCACGGTGGAGCCACTCTTTACTCGGACTCCGCAATGGGCCCATGTGGTGACTGTGCTTCACACTCGCTTGAGGTGCAGGCAGAGGCAGAGAGTGGGATATGCGGAAGGATCTGGCGGGGATAAATGAGGGAATGTGTGCCGTGGTCTCCATTGTGGAAGAGTTCCGGTGCAGCAGCGGCACTGCGTTGACCCTCATGGTTGAGCGCACTGCCGCCTCCATGAGGAGAGTGGTGAGTCTCATGGAGAGGCTGCTCCAGGGACAGAATCAGGGGTTCCTGGGGTTGCGCTCAGGCCTGCAAGCCCTCACACAGACGCTAACCTCAAGTGGTCAGTGTCAGTGTGGGAAGTGGATGGGGCACCCAGTATCCCAGCTAGCTGCCCATCCATCAGCAGCAAGCAGGGAGGTGCACAGCGACCTCACGTTGGATCACGACCTTCTTGTTGTCTCTGCGGGCTCCTCTCAGGGCGCTCTGGATGATGGCAGCAGCTCCTCCATCCCTCTGCCAGTGACTGTCACATTTGATGAGGCTGCGATGACTGGGACGATGCCAGCCGTGGCACTGGCCGCTCCCTCCCAGGCGGGGCCAGCACAGGCTCCACTGGCCAGAGGATGACACCAAGATCATCAAGGCCAACAGGACAGCAGAGTCAGCAGGCTGTCTCCAATGTCGGTGCCAGTGAGGGGAGAGCACCCGTAAACGCAAGTTTAAAGCACCTTAAGAACAAGAGGGACTGGTCACCGGTCATCTATTGTTCCCTGTTTTGTTTATCTTGTTTTAATGGTGTGACCACCAACAGCGGATATTGTTCCCTTCAATACTATGTGACTTCCAACATTAAATTATATTTGCTTTTGTGTTATTGGCGTGTGTCTGTTTCATTTATTTTGTAGGTGCAGGGTACGCCGGTATGTAATGCTGGATGTGGGTGGCTCAAAACTTTATTGCACAGGCACTGCGTCTATCTTGGGGCCCAAGGAAAGGGTGATTTCTGTGATCCAGGATGGAGGTGGCAGCCCTGGCATGAGGTGGTAGTTCTTATTTGGCAGCCTAGCTGAAGGAGCGTTGGATCAAGGCATCCCTGCCTCCATAGACGTTACTGAGTCTCCCTCCACACCCTCAGCATTTTCCTCACTGTGCTCCTCTTCGGACTCACTCCGGGATTCATCATCTGTGGCCTATGGAGCTGTGTCAAGATCCTCTTCCTCCAGTGGGTCCCCCTTTGCCATTGCCAGATTGTGGAGAGCGTAGCATGCAAGCACTATCAGTGACACCCGCTCTGGGGGGTTATTGTAGTGCTCCCCCGAACGGTCCAGGCATCGGAAGCGCATCTTCTGAAGTCTTTTGGTCCTCTCTTACCACCCCCCTTTGGAGGCTTGGCTCCTGTTGTATTGCTGCTCTTGGATGACGGAGAGGCATCATGAGCCACCTTTTCAGGGGATAGCACTAGTCTCCCAGGAGCCATCAATCCAGATGGGCTGTAGCACTGAATAGCCTTGACGCCTGGGAGTGTCTCAGGATGTAAGTGACATGGGGTCTGCCTGGGTACCTTGCATAGACTTGCAGAATCTGCATCCTATGGTCACACACTATCTGCACGTTCATGGAGGGGAATCCCTTCCTGTTGACGAAGGCATCCGGCTTACCCACTTGCACCCAGGATGGGAGGGCATCCCAGTAATCGCTGCAAAGCCTCTGGCTCGCTCAGCCTGGCTGGCCTCGTCTTACGGAAATGAGTGAAGTCAATACCCGCCTGAACAGAGCTTCTGTCACCAGCTTGACACAACTGTGGACAGCTGATTGGGAGGCTCCACACAGATGCTCCACTGAGCCCTGGAAAGAGCCAGAGGCATAGACATTGAAGGCCACAGTGACCTTCAGAGCCACTGGCATGAAGTGTCCATCCACGCAGTCGGAGGTCATCTCAGGCCCGATCATCTGACAAATGGAGGTCACAGTCTCGCTGGAACGATGGAGCCACCTTCAGCATTGCACCTCAGACATATTGAAGTAGCTACATCACTGCCTGTAAACCCTGGCAGCAGGATAGTGGCATCTTCTGCGGCCCCTTGTGCCTTGGACTACCTGCTGGCCCTGCGCCCCTTGTGCCTGCAACTCTCCTCCCGCAGGTCACTCCCCTGGACCTGCATTGGGACACTTGGCCTCCTCCCCCTTCTGCCCCTCCCTCCTCAGAGGAGGTGCCTCCAGCAGAGACCACAAGGCTGTCTGATACCTGGAAGGGTCCACACGATCCGAATCCTCAGGGGGCCTGGAAGACACCAACGAGTCCTGGAATGACGTGTGGAAATGCTCTGAATGAAGCCCCGATCAGAGATTCAGCTGACAAGTACCAATAAGCCACCAGCAGCAAGTTATCTCCAAAACTCCTCACTACTCACATCGACAATGCTGCTGACCCTTCTTATGCCGCACGTGGATGAGGTTTAGCGAATTGTGGGCTGCCCACCTGCCTGTGCAAGGACTGACAAGTCGCACGGGGAACATTCAATCAGCATCAGCTGAGTTGCTAAGGGCCTTAACTGGCCTCTTTATCAATGGCAGGCGCGGCTCCGACTTCTGCGTGGGTCCGCCGAGCGAAATATCGCACGAGTGCGCGATGACACCAGGACACTCGCCCGCCGCCATCGCCCGTCATTTTACACTTGTTCAAGTCGGGCGCACGCCCGCCCAGGTGAAAAGTCTGGCCTATATGTATTTCTGTAGACTGTATGTACCTTCTGTAACTTTGTAATTTCTGTAAGGCAACGTGTCACTCTGTACTTTCACCATTTTTTAAAATTAACTTGTACCAAGCACAGGCAGATAAGAATTCTAGAAGACATCTAGACATCAATTAAACAGTTAAGTTAGTGAGCCTCATACCGCTACCTGCACGTTGGTAGAGGAGAATATTGGCATCTTGAAGATGCGATTCTGAAGCCTCGACAGATCTGGCAGAACGCTCCAGTCCAATCCCCAGAGGGTCTCACAGATCATCGTAGCTCAGTGAATGCGGCCTAACCTGGCACTACAAAGGGGTGAAGACTTATTCGTGGGTGTGGACATCACTGCCTAGACCAGCATCTATTGCCCATCCCTAGTTACCCTTGAGAAGGTGATGGTGAGCTGCCTTCTTGAACTGCTTCAGTCTATGTGGTGTAGGTGCATCCATAGCACTGTTAGGGAGGGAGTTCCAGGGTTTTGACCCAGTGACAGTGAAGGAAAGGTGATATATTTCCCAGTCAGGATGGTGAGGGGCTTGAATGGGAGCTTCCAGGTGGTGGTGATTCCATGTGTCTGCTACCCTTCTCCTTCTAGGTGGTAGCGGTGGTGGGTTTGGAAGGTGCAGTACAAGGAGCCTTGGTGAATTTTTGCAGTGCATCTTGGGGATGGTACACACTGCTGCTACTGTGCATCGGTGGTGGAGGGAGTGAAGGTTTGTGAAAAGTCCAGCTAAACGCGATTAGGGATGGGCAATAAATGTTGGCCGAGCCAGCGACACCCACATCCCATCAATTAAAAAAACAAACACCTCACCCGGAGACTTCAGAGAGGCACAACTGATTTGAGCTGGGCTGCTCCAAAAAGCAGGGACAGAATTGTTATGTGAGCCATCAAATGCTGAAGCCTTTTATCCTCAGGGTGGGGATTTGTAGAAAGTTTAGCTTTAATAATTAGCTTGTAGTTCAGTTATGTTTAGTGATCAACCAATCGAAGTATGTTCATCAATTAACCCAACATGACTTTGCTGAATTGTAGTCAATACAGGACATTAGTGCATCACATGACTAGGCCCTTGTTAAAAGTCAGATCCACACTTGATCGAGTGGACACACCACACGGCCCCAAGCCAGTGCTCTGAAGTCAGTCAATGTTGATTCGATTAGAATGTAGCGTCATTGTGCTTCCTAGCAATTGAAATTCAGATTGCATTTCAAAATTTAAATGAAGAAATTTAAAAGGTTTATTGTGTGAAGTAAAACAACTGCAAGGTTCTAAACAATTAATCAGAACCAGCTTAGTCTTTTTAAACTGGGAGTGTTGTAAATATATAACCATCCTCGTCTCTGTAAATTTAGTGAAGTTCTGTAATCGGTTTTTGTAGCTGTGTAGTTCCTGTGACTTTTATTCTTTATGAACCTGTGATATATTAGTCTATATCTTGTACCTGTACCTTGTTACCTTAAGATAAAAGCAAAAAATTGCAGATGCTGGAAATCCAAAACAAAAACAAAAATACCTGGAGGAACTCAGCAGGTCTGACAGCATCTGCGGAGAGGAGCACAGTTAACGTTTCAAGTCTGTATGACTCTTCACCAGAACTAAGAAAAAATAGAAAAGAAGTGAAATATAAGCTGGTTTAAGGGGAGGTGGGACAGGTAGAGCTGGATAAAGGACCAGTGATAGGTGGAGATTGCCAAAAGATGTCATAGACAAAAGGCCAAAGAGGTGTTCACGGTGGTGATATTAGCTAAGAAATGTGCTAATGGTGACATTAAGGGTAGAAAGCAGGACGAGCAAGGTACAGATAGCCCTAGTGGGGGTGGGGTGGGGGGAAGGGATCGAAATAGGCTAAAAGGTAGAGATAAAACAATGGATGGAAATACATTGAAAAATAATAGAAATAGGTGGGAAAAGAAAAATACATATAAATTACTGGAAAAAGGGGAATCGGAAAGGGGGTGGGGATGGAGGAGAGAGTTCATGATCTAAAGTTGTTGAACTCAATATTCAGTCCGGAAGGCTGTAAAGTACCTGGTCGGAAGATGAGGTGCTGTTCCTCCAGTTTGCGTTGAGCTTCACTGGAACAATGCAGCAAGCCAAGGACGGGCATGAGAGCAGGGTGGAGTGTTGAAATGGCAAGCGACAGGGAGGTCTGGGTCATACTTGCAGACAGGCCGGAGGTGTTCCTCCAAGCTGTCACCCAGTCTGCGTTTGGTCTCTCCCATTGGGAGAAGTGAATGCAGTAGACTAAATTGAGGGAAGTGCAAGTGAAATGCTGCTTCACTTGAAAGGAGTGTATGGGCCCTTGGACGGTGAGGAGAGGGGAAGTAAAGGGACAGGTGTTGCACCTTCTGCGGATGCATGGGAAGGTGCTGTGGGAGGGGGTTGAGGTGTTGGGGCTGATGGAGGAGTGGATCAGGGTGTCTCGGAGGGAACGATCCCTGCGGAATGCCACCGGGGGGGTGAAGGGAAGATGTGTTTGGTGGTGGCATCATGCTGGAGTTGGCGGAAATGGCGCAGGATGATCCTTCGAATGCAGAGGCTGGTGGGGTGACCTCAAGGTAACCTTGTTACCTTAAGTTTAATACAGCAGTAATCTCTATGCACTGATATATGCATTTGTGTAGACTGTTTGTACTTTCTGTAACTTTGTAATTTCTATGACGCTATGTACCAATTTGCACTTTCACTATTTTAAAAATTAATTTGTAACATTTAGGTGAATGAGTCTAAATGTTAATCAGTAGTGTTGGGCACCACACTCTCCTAACATAATCCAAAAATAGAACTCATCATGCACATGGGTTGTACTTTGGAAAGAGTTAAAAGCACCAGCTTTAAGCTGTCAGGCACTATGAATTTGAAGATTGAACTGGGAGCAGTAGACCACAGAACTGATAGAGAAAAGGTGGGGGGAGGGGGAGTGAGAGAGAGGGGTGGAGGGGGAGAGAGAGAGAGAGGGAGAGAGGGGGGAGGGGGAGAGAGACGGGAGAGAGAGAGAGGGGGGAGGGGGAGAGAGAGGGAGAGGGGGAAGGAGGGGGAGAGAGAGGGAGAGAGAGAGGGGGGAGGGGGAGAGAGAGGGAGAAAGAGAGAGAGAGAGGGGGGGAGGGGGAGAGAGAGGGAAAGGGGGAAGGAGGGGGAGAGAGAGGGAAAGGGGGAAGGAGGGGGAGAGAGAGAGGGGGGAGGGGGAGAGAGACGGGAGAGAGAGAGAGCAAGTGAGCCTAGCTTGAATGGAGAAGTAAAAACTGTATTAAGTCAGTAAATTCACTGCCTAATTGGTTAATTCTTATTTTTGGTGCTTAATAAACGTTCCTGAGTTACATTACTAGATTGTGTTCTGTTGCCTGAATGGTTAAAGTCTCAAAAGAACAAACTAATATTGGGTGAGTGGATTTGGAGGTTAAAACCCTGAAAAAACTTAGTGGCCATGTACTGAACAACTCCACACAGACACACACAACAGGAAGAGACCAGCTGAGCTGCTACTTGGATACAAAGCAACAGCAAGATGCCAGAGCTGAGGGAGATCAGTGTAGATCAGGAGGTCTGAGATCATGATGCTGAAAAAATGCAGAGGCTGCTGCAAAGCTTTATGGAGACCACTGAAGGCGGGCGGTGGGGGGGCACGAGACAGTCTGATCAAATACTGCTGAGACAAAAGAATCTGAGGGAGAACGGATACACCATTTTACCCCAAGCTGTACACTGTCATTGCCGAGAAGGGAAACCGTGCGAATCTCCAGCTGCCAGAAGCAGTACTGTGTGGCACAAATTCTCCATGTGTCGAAAAGGATTCTGGTGACAAAGGCATAAGCAGCAGATGAACCAGATGTAGGAGCTGAGGCAAAGCTGACATCCAGTAATCCACAAGCCCAGGTCAGCAATGCTGACGGCAGGCACACAGCTAGCTATCCAGAGGGGAAAGCACCAGTTCCAGAGGGGAACCTAACCCTGACATGATGGCCAGAGTTCCCAAAACAGCAGGCAGGGCCACGATGCGACAGGTTTGGCTCAAAGAAGGGCAGGACTGGGCATTAAATATTCTCGGTGTTTGGGAGAGACAGGAAAGGGGGGAAACGGCCGGGGGTGGATGGGAGCGGCGATATTGGTTAAAGGTGGCTTTACAGTACTGGAAAGAGAGGATGTCCCAGAGGGGTCAAGGACAGGATCTCTCTGGCTAGAGCTAAGGAATGAAAAAGTTGCAATGACATTGATCAGTGTAGTATATAGATCGCCAACTAGTGGAAGGGATGTGGAGAGAGAAATTTGCAAAGTAATTTCATAGAGGTGCAAGAATTATAGAGTAATCGTAATGGGGGACTTCAACTATTCAAATTCACACTGGGATAGGAATAGTGCAAAGGGACAAGAGGGGCCAGAGTTCCTGGAATGTGCTTAAGATCATTTTCGGCGGCAGCATCTTTCCAATCCAACCAGAGGGCAGGCACTGCTGGACCTGCTTCTGGGCAATGAGTTGGCCCAAGTGGTCAAATATCACTGGGAGAGCCTCGAGGGGACGGTGATCATTGTATCATAAGGTTTAGATTGCCCATGGAAAAGGACAGAGAACAATCCAGAGCAGGGATAATTAATTGGGGGAAAGACAACTTCGATGAGATGACAATGCACCTGAGTCAAGTGAGTTGGAATCGAATGTTGGCGGAAAAGACAGTGGCTGAACAATGGACCATGTTCAGAGAGAAAGTATTGTAGACAATGTCAAGGTATATTCCCTTGCAGGGAAAGGTCGGACAAATAAATCCAGAACGCCCCTGGATGATGAGAGATGGAGGTGAGGTTGAAATGGAAGGAGTGCACATATGTCAGGTGGAAACTACAATCGACAATCAGGCTAAATATAGAAAGACCAAAAGGGAAGTGAAGAAACTAATAAGAAAAGCAAGGAGAGAGCCTGAAAAGAAGCTTCCAGCGAACATAAAAGGGAATTTCAAGGTCTTCTATCAACATGTATATAAAAAGAAAGGTTGGTAAAAGAAAGGGTAGGGCGGATTAGGGACAACAAACGGGACTTGCACGTGGAGGCTGGAGAAATAGTGGAGGTATTGAACAAGTAACGTCTGTCTTTACAAAGGAAGACGATGCTACCCAGGCCGAGGTGAGAGAGGAGGTAACTGGTACAGTAGAAGAATTTACAATTGATAGGAAGGTGGTGTTGGAAAGGCTATCTTTACTTAAAACAGATAAGGTACCAGGACCGGATGAGATGCATCCGAGTCTTCCAGTCTTCCTTAGACACCGGCGAGGTGCCAGAGGACTGGAGAATTGTGAATGTTACACCCTTGTTCAAAAAGGGTTGCAAGGATAAAGCTGGCAACTACAGACCAGTCAGTTTGACCTCAGTGGTAGGGAAACTTCTGGAAACTATAGTACCGGATAAAATCAATAATCACCTAGACAAGTGCAGGATAATTAAGGAAAGTCAGCATGGCTTCATCAAGGGAAAATCATGTTGAACTAACTTGGAGTTTTGCGGAGGTAACAGAGAAGGCTGATGAAGGAAATGCTGTTGATGTGGTGTATATGGATTTTCAAAAGGCATTTGAGACAGTGCCACACAACAGACTTGTGAGCAAAATTCTAGCTCCTGGAATAAAAGGGAAAGTAGGCACTTGGATAAGAAATTGGTTGAGTGACAGGAAACAGTAGTGATAAATGGTTGTTTTCCAGATTGGAGGAAGGTTTGTAGTGGGGTTCCTCAGGGGTCAGTTGTGGGGCCCTTGCTCTTTCTGATATATATTAATGCTCTAGACTGTGGTTTGCAGGGCACGACTTCAACATTTGCAGTTGATACAAAGATTCAAAATGTTGTCAACTGTGATGAGCATAGTCTTGAACTTCAAAAGGACATCGACGTTGAAGATGCAGAAAATTTGGATTTATTTTAAAGTACTAGCCAGGACCAGCAGCTAAGGCACCAAAGCATACACAAACAGTCGCAGCCTTACATGAAAGCTATAAACTTGTACAAAGGGCTCAGCTGTAAATTTGCAGTTAGGAAATGGGAGACACACGGGCGGGGACACGGGATAACTCAATCAAGAGATGGGGAAGCCCATTTCGCACCGTCTGATAGCAATCTTCAAAAGGACAATGCCCAGTCCCTGCACTGCAATTACTGTACAAGAACACAATTATCAGCCCACCGGGGGGGTCATTGTGCTGTGGCCTTTGTCTAACGAATACCATTAAGTTGTAACTGATAGTAAAAGATATATAAACTGTGCTCATTTCAACCTCGGTGGAGAAGCGCCCGAATTTCCCAGCATTTTCTCCCTGCATGTGTAATAAAGGAACCACTTGAATATTGCATCTGGACTCCGAGTGTTGAAATTTTGTCCCAGAGTATTCCTCGGACCTTTCAATTGGTGCTGCGAGCAGGGCCCGAAGGATGCAGGACACCGACGGGGAAATGGGATGAGTCAGTGTGAATTCATTTTTATTCATACTAAATCCGACTCCGTCCCGATCCAGGAACCGTCAGGCGCCCCACGTATCAGAAACCTGGGCTCCAGGCAATAGTTCAAGGGGTGGTAAGGGTGGGGTAGTTCGCTTGTCTTATAGATTGTTATAATTACATCCGGTATTAGCCGCAAGTAACGAGTTCGGTCAGAAAGGACCCAGGGTAAGAACCATACCGCTGACAACAACTATACCCCGACCGTCTTACCCAGAGATGGCCAGTGGTGACAAACTCGAGTGGGGACCAGAGGGATCCTTGACACAGCATTGAGCTGACAAAAATAAGAAATCGATAGGCAAAATGATAAAGAACAATTGGAACCCATTTGACTCACCCGCTGATCAGAGAAAATGGTGGGATAATCAGAAAAAAGACAAAGATGATGAAGCCTGGATCCTAATGTTAAGACAACACGTAGAGTTAAGTAAGAAAGTAAATCGAATGTTGGCCAACAAATCCCAAAATGAAGAGCTGGTCCAGGCAAAAAATCTCATGTCAGTTTCGGCAGCTTTACCACAGCCACCAGTAGCTGCACAATACGCAGATAATGTAGATTGGAACGGGCTGGTGGAACAAGCAGCAGGATATGAGGAACAACGGGAAGCGGGTTGGGAATCACCACCCCCGTAACCCGTGGCCCCAATTAAGATAGAGCATGTGCCCCTGGTGCCCGGACAACCAGGCAGACCAGGCACAGCAGCAAGCTGATTTCCGAGCCTTTAGAGCAGAAATGGCACAAGACTTAGGGCAAGCCCCAGTTAATTGGAATACAGTGACTGGAGTAAAACAAGAAAAGGGCGAGAGTGCCCATGAATATGGCAATCGGAGGTTTGAGGCATATTGTAACTACAGGGTTGTAGGTGCTGCGCTGAACCGAGACGATGTACAGATTATGCAATTGTACAAGGATGGCCTTAGCCTGGCCCACCAGGCAATCCTAAACACCAGGCCTGGGCCCACCAGGCGATCCTAAACACCGGGCCCACCAGGCGATCCTAGACACCGGGCCCACCAGGCGATCCTAGACACCGGGCCCGGGCTAGTAGACAAGAACACATATGATCGAGGAAGATGGGCCACCGGGGTAGATAACCACATAGGGAAAACTAAGATAAAGGTGTCGGCAGTGAGGTTACAGACCCCACTGAAATGGTGGCCACTGCAGCAGCCGTTCCTAAACCCGAGGTGTGCTTTAATTGTAAAAACCCGAACATAAAATATTTACAGTGTTAGATGTAGCCAATGGATTTTGGTCGATACCACTGGACCAGGAATCCCAAGATAAATTCGCTTTCACAGTGGGAGGGAGACGGTGAACATGGGCGAGGCTCCCACAGGGATTCCACAACAGCCCCAACATCTTCCATCGGGTCACGAGTGAGAAGCTGAGTCCGTGCGACGTAGAGTCTAACAACAGTACAATCTTATAATATGCAGATGATATCCTAATAGCGTCAGAATCGGAAAGGGGCCACATCGGAGCTCTCCTCTGATAGTCATAAGGACACTGAAAAATGCTGGATTTAAGATAAACCCCTTTATGAGTTGCTGACCGGGAGGGCGATGCGCTTGCCAGAGGGCAGAGCCACCGGAAGTGAGGATATGGGACCCATCAGAGATAAAATTAAAAACGATATTAAGCAATTGGATGGACAGCTAAAGGAATTACAACAGGAAGTGAAGGACCAACAGGCTATCAGGGATTTAGAAGAGAGGACAAAAGGGGGACCCCCGTCACCACCGGCTGAGGTCGGAGACATGGTGTTTGTTCAAATCACCCCTAGCCAACCAGGTTTTGCCCCAAAATGGACTGGACCGTACGGAATTATTCACGTGCCTGCGCCGATATGAAGGGAAAAGCTAGGTGGAAACACTGGTCGCAACTGAAAAGGTATGATGTAAGTAAGAAAGACTAAATTACCAGGCAGCGGGGGGAAAACGGGCAACGAGCAGTCCGTACTGTGTTAGCCAAGTGGTTTAGGATTCATTCCCGATCTGGAGGACCGGCCATCTGAAAGACAAAAGGGGGAATCCTCAACTACGGGGAGGGTCACCGTGGGCTGTGCACAAGGAGGGACGTAAAGGAGAAAGCTACAGTGTGTGAGAGATTTTTCGCAATTTACCTTCACACCCCAGGAGAACAACAACTGGGGTCACTGTCCCGGGGAGGAAGACTTGGGAATGACAGATACCTGGCATTGGATCTTGAGGGCCAAACACGGAGAGTTGACTGCAACGGCGGACCCCCGGACCGACACCACCCTGCTATCACAGGACACGACGACACCACAGAGACTATCTTGCCCAGACATGACCCCTGGGCCACAGAATGGACTGGTACTGTATACGGACGGTGAACTCTTGTATGATAATGTTAAACATGAAATTGTACAGGTAATTGTGAACCTGGCAGGTATGCGACTGCCAGAGTATTGCAGAAACCAAGCGCCCCTACGAAAACTGTACAAATTACTGAGTAAGGCTGTGATTAATCAGGCGGCCGACGCCACGGGAGCCACTAGATTCAGGGCACCACCAGAAGAGAGAGTTAGTTAACAATGTACTGACAAGGGTGAACACAGGGACTTCCCTGGTAAACTCTCTCGACATTCAAGGAATCAACTCCGAGGTCACGAATCTTAAAGGGATCATGAGGCAGCTTGCTCATAAGAGTAGCGAGGGGTGGTGAAACGGCAGCGGCCCTAGGGGGCAAGAGTGTGGCATCTGTATTGGAAAGCGTACACGTTATAGAGACCCATGCTAAAGCCACCAGCCAATTAACAGAAAGGGAGGAACGACAAGAGGACAGCACCCAAAAAAGCCAGCTTACGGCCGGTGGATGATCGGGCAATTAAGACACAATCTGGGCCAGATCCAAAGTGGGGAGGTACCGGGCTGGATCAACAGTGCCCGGTTGTGGGGGATGGACAAGAACCCAGGCGTCATCGACGCATGTACATTGAAAGGAGTGACCAGGGTGTATGCGGTGATTCAGAAGTGCACCTCAAACCAAATGAACGTGATAGGTATGGGCAATCCCCTCAGTCACAGCAGACACGGGCCCACACCCTCAGTACCAAGTGGAGAACATTGGGTTAATCTGAGACAATGACTCCCTCCGGTACTACCCCATAGATATGCATGCCATATGCAAGAATGAGGGCATACACGGGGAATCACTGAGCGGGTGCAGGAGGAAAGGTAGCCTCACAATTAGCTCCCATCCAGTTGGAACGGGGGGGGGTGCTGGACAAATGCGGGTACAACCGAACGGAGGGTTGTATATTAGAAATTACCCACAGAGAAAACCATCACACCCGCTCAGGATACAAGGGAACCCCGGCTCCCAGTTACTATCAGACACGCGTGAATGATGTACGTCCAACAAAGGGGTCAGGTCTCAGTCAACCCCTCCGACACACTCCACCATGCCCTGGAACACTATGACGAACCTAAGCAGGCCCCAATTCCCAACCTTCCCGAAAGTCTGACAAAGTTGAAAGGTGTCTTACGAAAGGTGAGGAATCAGCATTACGTGTTACAGGCGGTGTTTAAAAGGCTAATCAATGATATGGAAGAGCACTTGAGAGATCCGACATGGTGGGAGCAAGTGTGGGAATGGGGGCTGAATGCGGACATACACCCCTGGATAAGAATAAGCTCTCATATACTCGTCGCAGTGCAGCTAGTGTTAGCATTGTTTAACTCTAATTCTTTCAATGTCTTCTCCAGACAATCCAAAAAGTACCAGGAGACCATGAGTGGCGTACTGAGAGGCTGCAAGGAGACATTTGCGTTACATTATGGGACCAGCAACACTCACACACACACAGATTACACAATCCACACTGACATCACTAAAAATCACAGACGGAATCTCAGTAACAATCCACATGCTTTGCACAGTCTTGTGTTGGGGGTTTAGTGTTTGATATTTCGAACTGCAGTGACATTCCCGACAAGATGAGTTAAAGTTTTAACCTTAACCAGAAAATGGCTGAAACATTGTTTTCCTGGGATGAACACGTCAAAGGACAGGAAGAATCAGAAAGTTGTCCTGCCCTGGGATTAACATATCAATGGACAGGCCTCCTGGGGAGCAGATTGAGAGACATCCCAACATGCCAGGGGTGGAGTCTGCAAACTGCTCATTCAGGATATACCTGGCTAGGAACCCAATCCGAAAACCGCCTCCAGAGTGCGGAGCTAGTCCCCACTCTGGTTTAATGTGCGTGTGTGTTCCCTCTGTCTCAATCTGCTTTATAACTCTTTGACTTGTTTGTATTTGGATGTTGCTGAGTTGTAACTGAGAGTGAATCATTGGCTCTTGCGTTATTTTGTTTGAAAATGTTCTTTGCTCTCTGTTTTAATGGAATTAATTTTCTCCCCCACCCCTCAAAGAATTTTTATTTTGAAACCTGCAATCTGAAGATCCAGACTGGGACAAGGACTCTTCTTCTTCAGGAGTTTCCTGAGACCTTCTCCAAGGCCGTGCCCCATGGGCCCACGTGAGTTTGTGTCCGTTTCTTACCCTGAGATTTAATTTCCTCTCCGGGACCCTGGTTTTCGGTGGCTCCGGTTAACCAGTTCCTGTTGGACTGCGGGCCTGGAGTTTCAAAAAGAAAATCCTGGGGTTAAAGTAGCCCAGCCTTGCAATCCAAAACTTACATGTTAGCCTCCAGTGTGTGAGGAACAGGAGCCCCACAAGAGGAAATGAAAAGTCCTAAAGTGAAGCTGCCTAAAATCTTGTTATAATTCAGGGACAATGCGTGTATTTTGGGCTGTGCAATCATTCTGACGGTTAAACGGGATTCCCGGTGGTCATTTTACTGAGGGTTTAGATTTCTATCTGCCTTTCTCCAGTTTTCTTTCTGTTTATTTCTTCGCTTTGCGCTATTTAAGCCTTCAAGGAATAATCACAGGTGAATTGATGGGCCTACAGCAGGGCAAGTGAGCTGCAGAAGGGGCAGGGAAAGACTTTTACACATGAGGAGAGGGGGCAGGAGTTTCAGAAGGTAGGAGTCACACAGGGGGCTGATTAAGGGGGAGATTATACAGAGGGGGTGGGAGGCTGCTGTTCGTTTCGGAGGGGGATAATTAGAATGAACATGGGGACAGGGTGCTTGTTCATGTTTGAAATAGTGAGGGGTCGCTGCTACATGTTTAAAATGGTGAATGCATATGAGTTAATAGCTGATATGAGTTTGTATTTATACAGACGTCCAGATAGATAGGGGGTGGGGCGGTGCTGGGAGTGCGGGGACTGTTGTGATGGTGGGTTGGGTGTTAGATGGGGGTTGTTTGAGAGAGATTTTTGAGTGGGCAAACGCGGGGTTAAAAATGGCGCGAGTAATTTGGCGGCCACGAAACAAACGGTCTGGCGAAAATGATGCATAGATGGAATAATTGTCGGCTGATAATGACAGGGAGGAAAAGAATGGGGGTTGGATAATATTTGCGAGGAGGAAAGAAAAAGCTAAATAACCAGTCCAGTATAGATTTTGAAGAGCACACATTGGGGGTTATATATTTCTTTTTTCAGAAAAGGTTGCTGACAGGAAATAGAAGAGAAAATGAAAGATATGATGAAATCTATTTTTTGAATTGTGAATCGGGGAGAGCGCAAACGCAGTCCCCCACTACCACAAATTTTACAGTCGAGTATCCCGCATTTGGGGACATCGCAGGCGTCAGCACACCCGAAGTGCAATGGGCTAGCATCGTCCTGGGAGAACCTTTTTTTTTTGCAAAAATATACTTTATTCATAAAATATCTTCAACCACATTCCAAACCATTTCAAAAACACCATTACAAGGGTACAATCCGGTTCAACTTTAACAAAATGTATCACCAGGTGCATCAGTACAAACAATATTACAATCATTTACAGGCTTTCACTTTGAGCTGTACAGCCCGAGGGGCTCTAAACAGTTCCCAGTCTCTCGGTGCGCTGTGGCAGAAAGGTCTTAGACAGCGGCCCTTCCCCATTGCGCTTTTGCAGCAGCTGCCCCAAGCTTTAGTGCGTCCCTCAGCACGTAGTCCTCGGCCTTGGAATGTGCCAGTCCGCAACACTCGGTCGGGGACAACTCTTTGCGCTGGAAGACCAACAAGTTTCGGGCAGACCAAAGCGCGTCTTTCACCGAGTTGATGATCCTCCAGCTGCAGTTGATGTTTGTCTCGGTGTGTGTCGCTGGGAACAGCCCGTAGAGCACAGAGTCCTGTGTCACAGAACTGCTCGGGATGAACCTCGACAGCAACCACTGCATCTCTCTCCAGATCTTCTTTGCAAAGGCACCAACTACAAGGATGTGAACAACGGTCTCATACCGACCACAGCCACCTCGAGGGCAACATGCCAAGGGGGTGAGACTCCTGACTTTGACAGTCTGCTCGGGGAACCATCCCACAGGGTCCACCCTCTCCTTTTCCCTCAGGGCCTCTAAGACGTTACGTGCTGACCACTGCCTGATGGACTTGTGGTCAAAGGTGTTTTTCTGCATAAATTTTTCCACCAGGGACAGGTGGTACGGCACGGTCCAACTACTTGGAGCGTTCCGCGGCAGCGTGGCCAGACCCATCCTTCGCAACACCGGGGACAGGTAGAACCTCAGCACGTAGTGACACTTGGTGTTTGCGTACTGAGGGTCTACGCACCGCTTGATGCAGCCACACACAAAGGTGGCCATCAGTATGAGGGCGATGTTGGGCACGTTTTTTTCCCCTTTATCTAGAGGCTTGTACATCGCGTCTCTGCGGACACGATCCATTTTCGACCTCCAGATAAAGCGGAAGATGGCTCGAGTGATCGCCACCACGCAGGAGTGTGGAATGGGCCAGACCTGCGCCACGTACAGCAACAGCGAGAGTGCCTCACACCTGATGACCAGGTTCTTACCCGCAATGGAGAGGGAGCGTCGCTCCCACATGCCCAGTTTCCTTTTCACCATAGACACTCGCTCCTTCCAGTTTCTAACGCATGCCCTGGTCCCTCCGAACCATATCCCCAGCACCTTCAGGCCGTCAGCCCTGACAGTGAAGGGGACAAAGGATCGGTCAGCCCAGTTCCCAAAGAACATGGCCTCGCTCTTCCCACGATTTACCTTGGCTCCCGAGGCCAGTTCGAACTGGTCGCAAATGTGGATCAGTCTGCGCACCGACAGCGGATCCGAGCAGAAGACGACGACATCGTCCATGTACAGGGAGGCTTTTACCTGAGTGCCTCCACTGCCTGGGATCGTCACTCCTCTTATGCCCGGATCCTTCCTGATGGACTCGGCCAAGGGTTCTATGCAACACACGAAAAGAACAGGCGAGAGAGGTCAGCCCTGCCTGACTCCAGATTTAATCGGAAAGCTATCTGTTTCCCACCCATTGATTGAGACTGCGCTACTGATGTTAGTGTAGAGCAGTTGGATCCAATATCGAATTCCCTCCCCAAACCCCATTTTGGAGAGCACATCCCCCATGTAGGTGTGCGATATTCTGTCAAAGGCCTTCTCCTGATCCAAGCTGATGAGGCAAATGTCCACACCCCTATCCTGCACATAGGCAATCGTATCCCTGAGCAGCGCCAGGCTGTCAGAGATCTTCCTGCCTGGCACAGTGCAGGTCTGGTCATGGTGTATCACCAATTCCAGAGCGGATTCGACCCGATTGGCGATGACCTTGGACAGAATCTTATAGTCCACATTCAACAGTGAAATGGGTCGCCAAATTCTAATTTCCTCCCTTTCTTCCTTGTGCTTGTAGATGAGGGTGATGATGCCTTTCCTCATGGATTCTGACATGCTGCCGGCCAGGAGCATACTCTCGTACACTTCTAGTAGGTCTGGGCCCTTCCAGTCCCACAGAGCCGAATACAACTCCACCGGCAAGCCGTCGCTTCTGGGGAGATTTACTCTTCTCGAAGGACTCAAGGGCCTAAGTCAGTTCGTCAGGAGTTCGCGGTTTGTCAAGCCTCTCCCGTGTACTGTCGACTAAGACCTCCGTGATAGAGGACAAGAAGGACTGGGAGGCCGTGCTGCCCGTGGGCTTCACGTCATACAATCCGGCATAAAACGATTTGCTGATCCTCAAAATGTCGGACTGCGCTGACTTTACTGAGCCGTCTTCTTCCTTCAGGCTGCTGATCACAGAGCTCTCTCTCTGTACCTTTTCGAAGAAGAAACGTGAGCACGTCTCATCCTGCTCCACGGAGCGCGCTCCGGAATGGAAGATGTTCTTGGAGGCAAAGGGCTAGGCTTGCTGGCTCTTCACCTCTTAGAGTTCCTCCTTGACATCGACCCCCACCGACTGCAGCCGGAGCAGATTCTGCATGTATTTCAGGAGTCGGGACATTTCCCTCTGTTCCTTTCTAGCTTTCTGGGTGCCTTTGACGATGAAAAACCTCTTGATGTTTCCCTTGATCGCTTCCCACCAATGTGTCAGGGACTCAAAGAGGGGTTTCATGGTTCTCCAACCTTTGTAATCCCTCTTGAGCTCCTCAATGTTCTCTGGGGTCAGCGGTTGCACGTTTAGCTTCCATGCCCCCCTGCCCACCCTCTGGTCTTCCTCTAAGTGACAGTCAACCAGTAGGAGGCAGTGGTCAGGGAACACCGGCTTGACATCGGTGGATCTGACTGCGAATGCGCGGGACACAAACAGTTAGTCTATCCTGAAACGGATGGACCCGTCTGGTCGCGACCGGGTGTATCTATGCTGTGCTCAGTCTGCAGGGTTGCTGAAGACGTCGTGCAGCTTGGCATCTTTAACTGTTTCCATCGGGGATCTGGACGTAGCGTCCAACCTTCTGTCGGCCCTGCCGGATCGTCCAGCCGCATCGATGTTGCAGTTGAAGTCACCGCCCACAATGACCGGCCTGGACGTCACCAACAGCAGTGGGAGCTGCTGAAAAACCGCCAGCCGGGCGGTCTTTTGTGCCGGGGCATACACGTTAATTAACCGGAGTGGAGCATTCTTGTACATTACTTTTGCTACGAGGAGGCACCCACCCATGACCTCCTTAACCTCGGAGACAGTGAAGTTGCCTCCCCGCAGCAGAATACCAAGGCCGGAGGAACGAGAGTCGTATCCGTCCGATCAGATCGATGGCCCGTATGACCACCACTGTGACCATTGTCTGTAGTAGCTGAGGTGCGGTATCGCACACTCCTGCAGAAACAACAGGTCAGCTTTGACCTTGGCAAGGTAATCCAAGGTCGCTACACATCGCGTAGTTGATTTAATGCTATGCACATTTATGGATACCATCTTTACACCCATTTTAAAGCATTTAGTCTCTTACCAAACCTGTTGCCTCTGAGAGTCCCAGGCCTTTGGTCTGCTCCTGCATACCCATAGTGTTTACAAATTGCCTCACTTTGGATGGGCTGAGGAAACTGTCCTGAACATCCCCATTGGCAATGTTCTGCTCAGGTGGCATCTGGGGTTCGAGCAGAGAATGGGATTTGAAATGTCCTCTGTTGGAGAAGCTTCTCCAATCCTCTCCCTCTCTGGGGCGTTGCTACTCCCGGCTTCCCGGAGCTGGGGTGCGCTGAGCGCCTCACTGCTCCCAGATTCCTGGGGCTGGGATGCGCTGGCCTCTTCGGGTTGTGGGCAAAGTTGGGGTGCGCTGGTCTCCTCATTGTCTCCAATGTTCTGGAGCTCAGGTGTCTCGTCCTCCAACTCCCTAGAGCTTTGCCGCTTCTTCTGCAGGTGTCGCCCAGGCACTTCTTCGTCCGAAGAGCAGCTGCCCTTGTTATCCGTGTCGGATGGGAGACGCCTCTTGCCTCTTGTCTGGGAAGTGGCTTGGTCCCTTCTTCCTTTTGGCTCTCTTCACCAGCTGCCACTCCCCCTGCTGATTTTCCGCTGCTTCCTCCTCCTCCATTGATTCGCTCTCCTGAGGAGTGGGAGGTTCAGGGGGCAGTGCTGTTGATCGGTTGTCTGCTGCCTCAATCTTTTCCTCCACCTTGTCTCTCCCTGTGTCCTCCTTTGTCCCCTTGTTTTCACTGGGGGCCATGGTGGTTGGAGTGTTGCAAGTGTCCTTGGTAGTGGTGACTCGAAGCATTTCTGCTGCTTCCCCCTCTTTGGCTTTGGCTGCCTGTGCATAATTGAGGCAGCGTTTGGGGCAGGTCCTGTAGAGGTGACCTGCCTCGCCACACAGGTTGCAGCTCTTAGTCTGTTTGCAATCCTTTGTCTGGTGCCCTTCCTGTTTGCAGTTCTTGCAGAGGGCGCCGATGCAGTTGGCCGCCACATGACCAGACTTGCCGCATGAGCAACAAAGTTTGGGTTGCCCAGCGTAAACAAAGTAGCCATGGCTTCTCCCGATAGCGAAGCTGGAAGGAGGGTGGAAGATGGTTCCCTTACCGTCGGGGTCTTGAGCGTGACCTTAACCTGGCGTTTGCATGTCCAAATCCTGAAGGCGTCTCTATCCTCGCTGGAGCTCCCAACTTTGTTGACGTACCTGGCGAGGAAGGTGAACACGTCGGCGACAGGGTCGTAGGGGTTACAGAGACGCACTGTCACCACATGGTCCCGTTGCAACGGCGGAGCAAAGAGCGGCTCCACCGTCAGGATCTTCATCTCCGGCTGGTCTCTGTTCTCCTCGAACACCTTCAGGAACGTGACGCAAGCTGCCACTCGCTTGAAAGTCACATCGAAATGTCCAGCGCTTGGGAAGTCTTGCAGGGAGTAGATCTCCTCCGCTTCAAATCCACATGCCTTCAACAGGATCCGCTTGATGAAGAAGGCCCGATCCATGGGTGCTCCTCCTTCGCTGCCCTTCACCGTCACCCGAACAGTGTTACGTACCCCATCATATGGGGCTCGACTGGTTATAGCCATCGCTTCACGACTACACTTTATCTTAGCCAAAAGGCCGAGTCAATCGAATGTTGGCCAACAAATCCCAAAATGAAGAGCTGGTACCGGCAAAAAATCTCATGTCAGTTTCGGCAGCTTTACCACAGCCACCAGTAGCTGCACAATACGCAGATAATATAGATTGGAACGGGCTGGTGCAACAGGCAGCAGGATATGAGGAACAACGGGAAGCAGGTTGGGAATCACCACCCCCATAACCCGTGGCCCCAATTAAGATAGAGCATGTGCCCCCGGTGTCCGGACAACCAGGCAGACCAGCTCAAGCGGCCGTACCGGCACAAAATGGGCAGCCGGCCCAGGCGCCAATACACGGACAGAGAGCTATAACGGGGGGTTCCTGGCGCAACTGAGAACCACGTATGTGTCCCTGTCACCTAGCGACACTATGAAGCTATTGGAAATAAATTACCCCAACTAAAACCTAGACACGGAATGAGTCGTTTTGGCAAAAATTGAGGGAAATAAGGCAATGCCACCGTCTCCATAACAGGGACGTTCGCGGGTTAGTCCGGATAAAACTACCTGAGGCGTTTTGGGGACGGCTGCGGCGAGCGTATCAGGACGGAACCTGGTGTAATGATATCGCTGCAGACCAGGCACAGCAGCAAGCTGATTTCCGAGCCTTTAGAGCAGAAATGGCACAAGTCTTAGGGCAAGCCCCAGTTAATTGGAATACAGTGACTGGAGTAAAACAAGAAAAGGGCGAGAGTGCCCATGAATATGGCAATTGGAAGTTTGAGGCATATTGTAACTACGGGGGTGTAGGTGCACTGGAGGTTCACTAGAGCTTTCCCCACCAGGGACTGCAACGCCACCACGGCCACAAAGATCCTCGCTTTTGAAGTAGTACCAAGGTGGGGAATCCCTTTACAGATAGATTCGGATCAAGGAGCGCATTTTACGGACAGTATTATGAAAAGGACGTGTGAGCTGCTCGGAGTAAAACAGAAATTTCACGTACCTTACCATCCACAAAGCTCAGGAATGGAAGAATGTATGAACCGCACGTTAAAAAATGCTATTGCAATGGCAAACACAGCAACTAGTAGGGGATGGGTGGATGTGCTCCCCCGCATATTGATGCGACTGAGGGCTACCCCCAACAGGACAACTGGTTTAACCCCTTATGAGTGGATGACCGGGAGGGCAATGCGCTTGCCAGAGGGCAGAGCCACCGGAAGTGAGGATATGGGACCCATCAGAGATAAAATTAAAAACGATATTAAGCAATTGGATGGACAGCTAAAGGAATTACAACAGGAAGTGAAGGACCAACAGGCTATCAGGGATTTAGAAGAGAGGACAAAAGGGGGACCCCCGTCACCACCGGCTGAGGTCGGAGACATGGTGTTTGTTCAAATCACCCCTAGCCAACCAGGTTTTGCCCCAAAATGGACTGGACCGTACGGAATTATTCACGTGCCTGCGTCGATATGAAGGGAAAAGCTAGGTGGAAACACTGGTCGCAACTGAAAAGGTATGATGTAAGTAAGAAAGACTAAATTACCAGGCAGCGGGGGGAAAACGGGCAACGAGCAGTCCGTACTGTGTTAGCCAAGTGGTTTAGGATTCATTCCCGATCTGGAGGACTGGCCATCTGAAAGACAAAAGGGGGAATCCTCAACTACGGGCAGGGTCACCGTGGGCTGTGCACAAGGAGGGACGTAAAGGAGAAAGCTGCCTCTTATATCCAACCTAAACCCTGGTGATCACCAGCAGTGTGCTTCATTACAGAAATAACAATAACCGGGTAACCTCCACGCCAAGATGGAAAAAAGCTGGGTGTCCATGATCATTACCAGGGCCCTGGCTATCGCAGCCACCGGCATACAGAATGTAAACCGTGAAGCAGTGGCCGGTATGGGCTTATACTACAAGAATGTCAGCGACGGATATTGCGTGAAAGGAGGTGTGAATGTCACAACGGAAAGGTCAATGCTCTTCAAGTGTGGCACCGGGCTTACGCAACTATCCATTGGAACGAGCGATGGTGAGAGCCTAGGGCAGAGCTCGCATTCGGGAACGGAACTCCGATGGAAAAATGAGGGTCCACTATGCTTCCAGATCAGCGATGGTTCGGACGGACCCTGGACATGTGCGAAGGGGGCACAGGTCCAGATACAGTGTGTGAGAGATTTTTCGCAATTTACCTTCACAAGGAGGACTTGGGAATGACAGATACCTGGCATTGGATCTTGAGGGCCAAACACGGAGAGTTGACTGCAACGGCGGATCCCCGGACCGACACCACCCCGCTATCACAGGACGCGACGACACCAAAGAGACTATCTTGCCCAGACATGACCCCTGGGCCACAGAATGGACTGCTACTGTATACGGACGGTGAACTCTTGTATGATAATTTTAAACATGAAATTGTACAAGTAATTGTGAACCTGGCAGGTATGCGACTGCCTGAGTATTGCAGTAACCAAGCACCTCTACGAAAACTATACAAATTACTGAGTAAGGCTGTGATTAATCAGGCGGCCGACGCCACGGGTGCCACTAGATTCAGGGGACATCCTGCTTTCCACCGCCAGAAGAGAGAGTTAGTGTGGAAGAATAAAATACATCTACAGGTCAACTAAGGGTTAAACAGTTAGCACCATCGTGGAATACTACAGCACTGTTCCCTCTCTCGTTAGCACCATCGTGGAATACTACAGCACTGTTCCCTCTCTCGTTAGCACCATCGTGGAATACTACAGCACTGTTCCCTCTTTTGTTCTAGCAGGTACACCTGCAGCTGCCAGCTAATTGAGCAGGAGGGGAGAAAGGGAGTGTCATGGGCAGGCTTCCTGGAGTCATTAAGACGGGGCTGGGATGTCTGCCCCCAACACAAGGAGACAGGATCAAGCAATGGTCATCTGTTCTCTAGAGTGTACACTGCCTAGCACTAAAGATAAGGTCAAGCATGGTTATCTATTCTCTGTCTCACTTTTTATTAGTACGTGAGCTTCCCCTAATATCCTGTATAGTCATAAACTTAGAATAGACTAATTGTGTGACAATGATTCTCAATGTAATTGATCATTGAAAGTTAGACAGTCTTATCACCTTCAAGCTCTTTGATATGTACAACCTCTACTATAAATATGTGTGTGCTCTGATGCTTCCTCAGAGTGTGCTTGTATGTTACTGGGCTCTCCGTGATATCACGATTAATAAAGGCTTCCGAGACAAACCTCCTGGGTCTGAGTGTTCACTCCGATTTCCGCGACAGTTAGTTAACAATGTACTGACAGGGGTGAACACAGGGACTTCCCTGGTAAACTCTCTCGACATTCAAGGAATCAACTCCGAGGTCACGAATCTTAAAGGGATCATGAGGCAGCTTGCTCATAAGAGTAGCGAGGGGTGGTGAAACGGCAGCGGCCCTAGGGGGCAAGAGTGTGGCATCTGTATTGGAAAGCGTACACGTTATAGAGACCCATGCTAAAGCCACCAGCCAATTAACAGAAAGGGAGGAACGACAAGAGGGCAGCACCTAAAAAAGCCAGCTTACGGCCAGTGGCTGATCGGGCAATTAAGACACAATCTGGGCCAGATCCAAAGGGGGGAGGTACCGGGCTGGATCAACAGTGCCCGGTTGTGGGGGATGGCCAAGAACCCAGGCATCATCGACGCATGTACATTGAAAGGAGTGACCAGGGTGTATGCGGTGATTCAGAAGTGCACCTCAAACCAAATGAACGTGATAGGTATGGGCAATCCCCTCAGTCACAGCAGACACGGGCCCACACCCTCAGTACCAAGTGGAGAACATTGGGTTAATCCGAGACAATGACTCCCTCCGGTACTACCCCATAGATATGCATGCCATACGCAAGAATGAGGGCATACACAGGGTATCACTGAGCGGGTGCAGGAGGAAAGGTAGCCTCAATTTGCTCCCATCCAGTTGGAACGGGGGGGGGTGCTGGACAAATGTGGGTACAACCGAACGGAGGGTTGTATATTAGAAATTACCCACAGAGGAAACCATCACACCCGCTCAGGATACAAGGGAACCCCGGCTCCCAGTTACTATCAGACACAGCGTGAATAATGTACGTCCAACAAAGGGGTCAGGTCTCAGTCAACGCCTCCGACACACTCCACCATACCCTGGAACACTATGACGAACCTAAGCAGGCCCCAATTCCCCACCTTCCCAAAAGTCTGACAAAGTTTGAAGGTGACTTACGAAAGGTGAGGAATCAGCATTACGTGTTACAGGCGGTGTTTAAAAGGCTAATCAATGATACGGAAGAGCACTTGAGAGATCAAGGGGAATGTCCCCCCACCCACTCAGGGAATGGCTCAGGGAATCCCCCCCCCCCACCACACAGGTAGCTCTCAGCGATTGCGAGCGAGCATCACGCTGCCCGGGCCTTAATTGGCCCACCCACATAAAATGGCAACTCGCCCTCGATTGGGGGCGTCAATTGGGTTCACGCCGGCCCCTGCACAACTCCCCCCCCACCCCCGACAGGGGGGAAGATTCAGCCCATGAATATATTTCAATCTGCGTCACTCGGCAGTGAGAGAAAAGCTGAAAGGATCAATGATATCCTCAGGCTCGGTGTTCATACTTGAATTGTTGGCCTTTGTGTCATCGCATATCACATTGAGACAAAATGCTTTATAGTAAGGTTGATATAAATTGGAACTATTTCTTCCCTTCTATCACTTTACAGATAAACTGCTTTATGCAATGTGCTGCTGACAGTGGAGAATGGCCTTGGCTGACCTCTTTCTCCGGACATGCTTATTCGTACTGTCCACTTTAACAGGCTTCTCGTGGAACCCGCTCAACAGCTACCACCCGGCAAAATAGACGTGGCTGACTTCTTACCTTCCCACTAACTTCCTCATTTTTAAATTAATCCACTGGCCGTCGACATTTTGTTCAAATCGATGGGATTTTACTTTGTCCGAAAGCCTTGCAGATCCGACTAATAATAATGGATCTTTCTGATGGTGATCAGAGAAACAATGAGCGGGACATCCATCGATGTTTGTCCCCCTGTTGGAGCCACTGTCCTGAGTCATGGGAGAAACTCCGTTTCCTGACCACTGTTTCCATCCCTGGCATCTGTCGAAATCTGAGCTCCTTTATTCACAAGAAATCTTGACCCCAAGATGAGCTTCTGAACACTGAGCTGGACCCGGATTTTCCTCCACTCGTTTCTTTCCGCCCACCCAGCCTTTTTCCAGCTCCCACAAACTCTAATTTTCCTAATGACGGTTTTCCTTTCATTCCCCAATAGCTTGTGACTCCAGCCCCCTCCCCGCCGCCGCCGCCCACCAACTTGCTCCCCCCCCTCCCCCACCCCCCAGTCTCCTGCCCCGGAGTTCTCTCTCCCCCCCCACCACACCCCCGTCTTCCCCTCCGAGCTCTCTTCCCCCAACCCCGAGCTCCCCTTCCCAGCCCCCTGCGCTCCCTCTCTCCCTCCACCCCCCAGAGTTCTCCTCCCCCCCCGCGCCGAGCTCTCTCTCCCCCCCGCCAACCACACCCCCCCCGAGCTCCCCTTCCCCCCGCCCCACCCAAGATCCCCTCCCCTCCACCCGAGCTCCCCTCCTCCCACACCCCCCAACAAGCTCCCCTCTTCCCACAACCCCCGATCTCTCCACCCCCCCGCCCCCTTCCCCCCGAGCTCACTCTCTCTCCTCCCCCCGCAGAGCTCTCTCTCCCCCTCCGAGCTCCCCTTCCCCCCCCAGCTCTCCTCCTCCCCCTACCCCCTGAGCTCCCCCTCCTCCCCTCCTCCTCTCCCCTCCCCCGCTCCCTCCTCCCCCCCAGCACTTCGCCACGCCCCCCCGAGCTCCCCTCCTCCCTCCCAGCTCCCCTCCTCCCCCTCCAGCTGTACCCCCCACCCGAGCTCCCCTTCTCCCCCACCAGCTCTCCCCACCCCCAGCTCCCCTCCTCTCCAGCTTTCTCCCTCCCCCCCAGCTCTCTCTCCCTCCCAGCTCTCTCTCTCTCCGCTCCCCCCAGCCCTCTCTCACCCCCCCAGCTCTCTTCCCCCCCCCCAGCTCTCTTCCCCCCACACCCCGAGTTCTCTCTCTCCCCCCACCCCCACCCCGAGTTCTCTCTCTCTTCCCCCCCTCCCCCCGAGTTCTCTCACTCTTCCCCCCCGAGTTCTCTCTCTCTTCCCCCCCACTGCCCCGAGTTCTCTCCCCTCCCCCCCCACTCCCCCGAGTTCTCTCCCCTCCCCCCCCACTGCCCCGAGTTCTCTCCCCTCCCCCCCCACTGCCCCGAGTTCTCTCCCCTCCCCCCCCACCCCCCCGAGTTCTCTCCCCTCCCCCCCCACCCCCCCGAGTTCTCTCCCCTCCCCCCCCACCCCCCCGAGTTCTCTCCCCTCCCCCCCCACCCCCCCGAGTTCTCTCCCCTCCCCCCCCACCCCCCCCTCCGAGTTCTCTCCGCTCCTCCGCTATTTCTATATTTTGCCCTCGGTCCTTTTCTCTCCCGTTTGATTCTCGATCGCCGCGCGCGCCATTCAGTTTACCGCCAAAACCAACCGCCGCCTCCCGATCCCCGGCAACGGCCGCGTGACCCGGCTCAAACCTCGCGAGAGGGCCCCGGAGCGGCATCACGTGACAATGGGTATTTAAGGCGCCGCCGGAGCCCCTGTCTCTCCAGCGGGCAGGGTTTGGGAATTTATGTCTTTGGAAACTCTCATTGGGAGGAAACTCTCAGGGAGGGAAAAACGGGCCGAATGGGCTTTAGTCCGATGAGGCTGTGTGGAGAGCTCGGGCTCGGCCACTGACATTAACACTCGATGTCCGGCTCTCTCCGCTCTTTCCAAAGCTTCTTGTGACATTCAGGCTTTTTCTTCTCTTTCCATCCGGATGAAGCAAATGTGGCTGCAACAAAACAAGGCCAATGCGGTCAGACATTGTGTAGAATGTACTGCCTGGAAAGATGCTGGAAGCCCATGCAATGATTTCCCTAAAGGAATTGGACATCAGCTTGAATAGGAACAATGGCTGGGGTTGGGGGGAGAGCAGAGGAATGGGATCAATTGGATCTTTTAAAGAGCCAGCACAGCCTCAATGGTCGAATAGCTGCCTTTTTTAATGTATGATTTTAGACACTGAAGAATCAATGGGAATCTGCATTGGTGCAAGAATTCATCACATTAATCCTCATTAATTTAGCATTTAATTAGTTCCCTGATTCAAGAAGCTGCTGATCATTTCCAGAGAGTATTTATATTTTCCTGATGCTCTGGACATTGGTGAGAAGTTGTGTAAACATCAACAGCTTGTGTTTTTGTGCAGGCTCTCCCCATAAAAGGATGCCCCAAACTGCTGAATTGTTTAAGTGCTGTCACTTATTGTAAAGAGTCAACACTAAAATGGAGGCCCTTTGGCAAAACTGTTCACTGATTTTAAACTCCTCAGGAGTTCCCTCCCACTCTGAACTGTTTCCACCTGCCTGTATTTCTCTATTCCCCTCAGGCTCCCCTTAAATGTTTGCAATCTGTTCTACTACTCTGTGGTAGTAAGTTTCATCAGAGTATGCAAGTATTTTCTCTTTAAAATCTTGATTTGATTTTAGTGGTTCTTGTATTCATTTAAGCAAATGTGGGACCCCTTTCCCTCAGCAGACTGTCACTGACAGCAATGAGTGTTCATCTGTCCTTGTCGTGTAATTGATCTCCCTATATTTTCTGAACATCAACTTGAATAGGCAAACAAAGCACCCCTCTCAACATCTTTTGCTTTTGGGGGATTTCTGATAGTACAGTGGACACGTGTTGGGGAGTAAGAAGCTGGGGGAAGTCTGGAGGGTATTAAATAATAAAAAGGTACATGTCTTTATTACATCATCTGATTTCTGGATTGTTTAAAAGAATGCAGTCTATTGCATTGAGCTAAAATGAATTGGTGCCAATATTCTACTCTTATTAGGAAGTGAAAGCAATTTGGGTACAGTTTCCAGAGATGCTCAACTTGATTTCCAAACCATTAGTATTTTGGCTGTCAACACTGGCAGGGCACCTACAATCATGGCCCTTAAGGGTGTCAAAAATCAATTTCCAGACTTTGTAAACAAACATCCAGCTCTTGGTGCATGAATGGTTTCTTCAGAAGAGCCATTGCAAATCGTTGTAAAGCCTTTTTTATGGTGAAGGAGGGGCAACAAAAGAGAAGGGGCAGCATAGGACGTGAACATGTCCCAACACCGTGCCCTACCCTGCATAGAATGCAATGTACAGGTAACAAAATCACAAGGGCCTTGGTGAGATGTGCATTAGAATTGTATACCTCAACATAGGGGGTATATGTCATCTCTGCCACCTACTGCATGAAGACCAGCAGCTTATCACCTGTCCAGTTTGAAGGTGTTGACCAAAGTACGTTTATAGCACAGACTCTGAAATGGGGGGGCCTCTGGGACATCTCTGTAATGCCTGAGTCTGTGGGACAGGAGAGCAGGGAAACTGGTCACATTTGTCACCTCAGCAAAGTGGTAGCAAGATGTGGCCATTCAGTCTCACGAGGTCACTGGCTTACTTATGGTCCAGGCTACGTAACTAATGCCATCAATGTTGTGTTTCATTCTCAAATAGAAAAGCACCTCCAAAGGACTTTTACACCCAGAATATACATTGTGCGTGACAACACATGAGGTTTCGGTCAATGTGAAGGATGCTGGAAATTATGATGTGTTCCTTCCAAATTTCTCTTGATCTCATCTTCAAAACAAAATCATTTCAATGGATGGCTTGTGGTTGACCTAAGTTTAGCTCCTCTGCCATGGCTCTGACCTCCAGATGAGTGCTCCAAATGTTACCTGAGGTGTGCCAGTGACAAATTGTGTGTGTGCCTCTACAACAGGATTGGTCATTTACAGATTCTTTGGGATTTTAAAGGGGCCACTTTTGCTGCCTACACTAACCTGTAGAGGCTCTGCAGTATCTTTAGTTTGTGAATATGGGGATATTTGAAACCTACCGCATGCAGTACAAATTCATCATGCCAAAAAAAGGCCTGAGCTGCTTCATTTGAAGTGCTCGGTAGAACGCAGTTTACCTTGTTGTAGAAGGTGTTGAGCTTCTTGTGTTGTTGGAGCTGCACTCGTCCAGCCAAGTGGAGAGCATTTCATCACACTCCTGACTGGTGTCACAGAATTCCCTACACCCATTAGCAATAATGCCGGTAGTTGCAAACGTGTTACAAGAAATTAACAGCGAGTTGTCAACCCCCTGATCTTTCCTTCTAGTAGTTGACCCAGGCTGCTTGGCTAAGCACTTTTATTTTTATTTATTTATTTTTTTGCAACAATTTTTATACCATTGGATGGGCAGGATATTCCATTGACAAGGTCATTTTTTTTAAAAATTCATTTATGGGATGTGGGCTTCGCTGGCTGGGCCAGCATTTATTGCCCATCCCTGAAGGAGGAGGAGGAGGTGGTGGTGGTGGTGAGCTACCTTCTTGAACCACTGCAGTCCATGTGGTGAAGGTGTACCCATAGTGCTGTTAGGAAGGGAGTTCCAGGATTTTGACCCAGCTATGGTGAAGGAATAGCAATATATTTCCAAGCCAGGATAGTGAGTGGTTTGGAAGGGAACTTCTACGTGGTGGTTTTCTCATGTATCTGCTGCCCTTGTCCTTCAAGATGGTAGTAGTCGTGGGTTTGGAAGGTGCTGTCGAAGGAGCCTTGGCGAATTCCTGCAATGCATCTTGTAGATGGTACACGTTGCTACTGTGTGTTGATGGTTGAGGGAATGAATGTTTGTGGACAAGTGTAGCTTAAGCTCGATAGGACAACGTGCTCCTTCAGAGATCCAGCACTGATCTGATGGGTAGAATGTCCTCCAGTGCTGTAACCAATGATATTAGATACTCTGTCCATATCCTAGGCTTTCCCTGTCTATCATCCCAGCTGTGTATGATCTGATGGTGTTCCCTTCACAAGCCCCTGTCGAGGTGCTATGTGTTTGCCTTATTTCAATATTAACTGTGTGCAGTCTCTTTGACCTTATACTGTGACTGAGTGCTTGAGAAAGCAGTTCATACATCACCTTCCTCCCTCTTGAGACTTTGGCCTGCTCTGCAGAGCGCTTTCCATATCCAGAGTATTGATCTCAGTCAGACCTCCCACTCATACCATGCTAACTGGCACTAAGTCTCACTTTCTTATGCTGTGCTCAGCACTAAATTTCTTGGCGTTGTGGGTGTGTTTTCCATAGCCTGGCTCTTTCTTTTCCCAGGAAGCCTTCGTAAACGGCCTCAGCATACAATCTGGCAACGTGCTCTCTTTTCCCCAGCTGCTCTACAAAGGTGACAACTTTACACCCCTGGTGGCAGAAATGTTATTCTTGAATCTGCAGCCTTAGCTGAATGCAGCAATTTCTCAGTTGCAGGATCAACCTTGTGTACCTTTTTTTTTCCTGAGTGAGCTTGAGAATGAATGAAAATTTTTCAGAGCAAATGGATTTGCCATCCTCCTTCAAATTCCTCAGGAAGCGCACCCTTTTGTGAGCAGGGCTAGAAGGGGTGGAATGTACAGAAGAATGGGGAGAGAGCAGTCCCCTCGCGTGACTCAAGGGGTTCACACAGACTCGAGGGTCAAATGGCCTCCCTTTGCATTGTTACATTCCATGATGACTCCAAAGCAGGATGGTGTGTTACTCAGCAAGGCTTGCAGGCAATGCTATTGTGAACTGGGACAATCAAGATTGTCTGTCTGTACAATTTGTTGCAGCATCAACTACAGTTGTCATCTGAAGCTTCATATGGCAATGTTCATTTAGTGAAATGCTTCCTTAGAGTAGATCAGGCAGGCATCAATTTGCCCTAAAATCCTGGAGCTGTGTAAAGTCTGAACAAGTGCATGACCTAGATGTTAAGTGTTCTGAATGGGTGCATCACATTTACAACACTTGCATTTGGCAGGGCAGTGATGAGTTCATTTTTGTTTTAAAGAAAGGAAACATGGGCTAGGGCGAGTCCTGAGCTCTGGTAATTAGGACACAAGTGATGTGGTGGGCAGATGCTGATACTGGTCAGATGGAATATTGGAAGTGGAGATGGAGGTGAAATGGGTGCTGTGCCACCACCAATTTTAACATCATTTTAACTTCCCAGTGTTTAATGCAGTTTGTTCGTGTAATACAGGATTAAGTTTAAAAACAAACACTGGAATATGACCTTGGAAACTCAAAAAAAGCCCAAATTTTTAAAGAGCACTACTCTGGTTTGGTTTTCCCTTTTCTTTAACAGTAAGATATGGAGCTGTAACATGGGCCTTCTAAGCAGTGACTCTTGGCAGAATGTTTAGTGGCCAGTTTCTGCTGTGTGATTTCTAGCATTTCCAGCGACTTTCTGCCCTGGGGTTTCACCTCAGCATACGTATTGTGCACCTCTTGTGCACACTTCACAAGCTTGCTACTGCCAGGATTACTACTTTTGCTTTACTTTGCAAAGTAAGCTACACTTGACTGATCCTCTGCTCAGTGCTAATTTTGCTGTTTGGATGGCGCTGAATATGCTAAAGTTCATCCAGAGGCATCCAAGTCCATGATATTACCCTCGCTGCTTAAGCAACACTTGGCCATAGGCACATACCTGCTGCATAATCCATTTGGTCAGCATCAGCCCTGATAATTTTTGTGTGTTAAATAAACCAATATCATTAGAGGATGATGGTAATACTCAAAAGTATAGCACGCGTGCAATTTCCCTTGTTCTCCAGTCTGAAGTCGCTGGCCATTAGTGACTGATACTGATAAACATTTTGATTATTATCAATGACTCAGAATCCTTGCATTTGAAGAACACTCTTTTTTTCAATTTGTGTGATTACGTCTAATAATGACCCTGGAACAAATTCCAGGCAGATTCTGTGAATCTGCTTTTACAGGCTCCGCTCCTTCTTCCAATCACAGCACCTCTTGCAGATGGAGAGCTTCAAATGCAAAGGGGAATGAGCTGGTTGAGTGGGTGAACCTGCTGAAAGTAATGTCTGGGAAGAGTGGAATCAGATTAAAGCTTAACTGTTTTTATTGTTAATTCAACAATTTACAGACTTTATTATATCCTTTGGGAGGAAGGGACTTGCCTGAAGGTGGCAGCTCCAAGTTTTACTTCGCAGACTTTTTTTGTACAATTATCACATGAGAGATCTGGATTTTGCTCATCGTGTCCAGAGGTGAAATGAGAACTACCAGAATGTTGACTGAAGCTTTGCACTTTCACACCGATTTTAATTTGGCGGGGAGGTTTTCTTTCCGGGACAGAGATGAGCATTTTAGAAGATGCAGGCAGCAAATCAACTTGCAGATTCACACTGTCGGCATGAAGCTTAAATGACCAAATAGTGTCTATGGGGGAGAATTGTTGATACACGTACCTATAGGTCCTATAGGGTGTAATAGACAGAGATACCTTGATGTCAACTGACCCACAAGTTTCAGTTCCCAGCATGTGCACCTTTTGTATGGAAGCTCAGAGCTGGCAATGTGAATTCATAACTTGCACCTTTTATGGAGCCTGCTATTACATACTGACTCAGCTACAATTAACAATTAATGTTTTCAAAAGCACTTGAAGTTATTAAGCAATTAATTAATTAAGACATTAATTGCGTAAAAAGACAGACAATTAAGCACAGCTTGCTTTTGTGTCTGTCTGGGGGTTGAGTAACTGGAATTTTGATGTTGCTGAAATTGTCTGGAGTTGGATTCCAGACTTTGATTTTTCTTGCATCCCCTCCAAAACTTTCAAGAAAAGGATCATTAAAGGAAATTGCACGATGGTTCAAACCACAATGCAGGTGCTGTAGTGTCCGGACTGTCACATGACCGGCTGCGAGAGAAACACAGCTGGGAAGATGCTGGGTTAACAGCAGTGCAGTAATATTTTAACAGGAGCAATTACAGCACGAAGATATCGGGATTGGGAGGGTCCAAAATAACAGGCAACACTGAATTAACGCAAGAGTTATTTGAATTCATCTCTGAAAACAATACTGTTGTGACTTTCTTAATTCATTGGAGCACTTCTAATGCAGTAACTTTAAACTGGTGCTGAAAACTGACAGGTATGTTGGCTGTATATTTCTGCTCTGTTTCTCTGCAGCATCCTTCCTGCTGCACTAATACTGGTTTCAGGCTAGCTGAGCACTGATCAAACAATCAAACCATTACCAACTGAGGCAGGAGGGGATCTCCTAGAAAAGTTTCAGGTTCTCTTGACATATGAATGATTTCATATTTTGCAATTTACATTAACTAATGACGTGAATGTGTTCAATCCCAAGTACCAATACTTGATAGTAATGCAAAAGGGTTTCACCCTTACAGTAAACAGCTCTTAAACTGCTGTTGGAATTGATTTTTAGTTTCACCCTAGATGAAAGCCAATCCAGTAGATTCCAGATAAATTTTTCCATAAGCCCATTTTCATACTCATAGGTTGCTATATTATTCGATACGTAAACATTGCAAAGAATATGATCGAACCTCTCCAAAATATAGGATTGTGGGAGTGAACAAAGCATTTTGAGAAGCTCTTTGTCAGTATAAAAACTCATGGTCTTAGATTGACAGGTGGCAATTAAACGGTGGAGTTATAATAGGCCCTGATATCTTGGAATGATTTAATAGTAAAAGACAGCCAAGAGTATAAACTGGTACCCAACACTTTCCCTTTCCATCCTCCTTTTTCACTGTCAGTGGTAAAGTAAGAGCTTTCAGCCCAGAGAGCAATTAGTGCAGAGGGATTACTGTACATTGAAAGACACGGCATGTCTAACCCAAGCAAACACTTTCAATGTTTCCTGTCATCCAGCCAGCAGTGATCTGCAGCTGGATATTATCATCTCCACACAGAATAGAATCATAGAAAGTTTATGGCACAAAGCGGCCACTTGGCCCATTGTGTCTGCTCGGGCTGAAAAACGAGCCACCCAGCCTAATCCCACTTTCCAGCATTTAGTCTGTAACCCTGCAGGTTCCGGCATTTTAAGGTGCATATCCAGACACGCTTTTAAATGAGTGTTTCTGCTTCTACTAATCTTCAAACTTCTTGATCATTCCCCCTACATTTACATCCAAATTATTAGATATACCTCAAAAAGCAGGGGATCTAATACACGTCAACCCACAAATGCAACTATTTATATGGAAGTATTTCTTCTAGAGCGGCTGAGGTGGGATGTGGTCGTGTTTTATGGAGAAGGTGATGGTTGGGACTGAGCACAAAAAGATCAGTTCTATTGATTTGAAATTTTCACTTGAACGGCATTGCAAAATAATAAAGTAATAACGAGCATCACTGCGGTCCTGCAGCTGAACCTTGTAGAGTTTAAAGACTTTCCATTCTGGAACTACCTCACTCATTAAAAATTGGTTCCAGTGTCATTATTAGACCTGCATGTTAAGGACTAGCTGACTACACCTTTTGTAGCCTTCATGCGTACTGTGTATGGAAAAGCCTCAAACCATCCTTGTTCCTGTGAAAGGTCTTTGCATTTTGGTGATGTTTCTTTAACAGGATGTGCACAGCAGCTTGACCAGCTCCAGCTCAAAGGATTTTCCCAGCAGTGGCTGCTCTCACTCCAGGCCTTTATCTGTACCTCAGATCAGCAGGAGCTGAATACAAGATTTGTGCCAGCAGGTACAGGCTAGGTTGGGAGTGGACAAAACTGCAGCATTTCAGGTTCTACTTGGAATTTACTCAGATATAAAGAGTCAAATGTTTCTCCTTTAGCAGCCACTACAAAAAGAGTACAGAGCACTGATCTATTACAGAGCATTGTAAACTGTGAGGAGGACAGTATAGAACTTCAAAAGAACATAGACAAGTTGGTAGAGTGGGCAGATAGGTGGCAGATGAAGCTCAATGCGGAGAAGTGTGAGGGGATGCACTTTGGTACAAAGAACATGGAGAGACAATATAAAATAAGGGGTACAATTCTTAAGGACGTGCCGGAGCAGAGGGATCGGGGTGTTTATGTGCATAGGTCATTGAAGGTGGCAGGACAGTGGTGCGAGCAGTTAGTAAAGCATGCAGTATCCTGGGCTTTATTAAGAGGAGCATAGAGTACAAGAGTGGAGAGGTTATGCTGAGCTCATATAAGATGCTATTTAGCCCTCAGCTGGAGTATTGTGTCCAGCTCTGGGCACCACACTATAGAACGGATGTGAACACATTGGAGAGAGTGCAGAAGAGGTTTACAAATATGTCTCCGGGGTAAGAAACTTCAGTTACGAAGATAGATTGGAAACGTTGGGACTGTTCTCCTTGGAGAAGAGAAGGCTAAGAGGAGATTTGATAGAGGTGTTCAAAATCATGAGGGGGCTGGATAGAGTAGATAGGAAGAATCTGTTCCCGCTCTGAAAAGGATCGAGACCGAGAGAGCACAGGTTTAAAGTGATTTACAAAAGAAGCAAACGTGATGTGAGAAAAATCTTTTTCACACAGCGAGTGGTTCGAGTCTGGAATGCACTGCCTGGAAGTGTGGTGGAGGCAGGTTCAATCGAGGCATTCAAGAGGATTATCACTAGATGATTATTTGAATAGAAACAATGTGCAAGGGTAAGGGGAAAAGGGAGGAGAATGGTGCTAAGTCATAATGCTCATTCGGAGAGCTGGTGTAAATATGATGGGCCAAATGGTCTCCTTCTGAACCCTAACAATTCTGTGATTCTGTGACATTATCTGATTGGTTTTCCTTGTGGGAACTTTTATGTTTTTCATTCTAATGGTTCAGTTTCTGCTGTGTTTCTCAACCAAGAGGCAATCATTTCTATTCCTGCTCGCTACTGGATGGTGCAAAATACTTCAATCAATTAAATATTTTTGAAGTGCTGATATCTGTTGTGATGCTGGAAATGTGTCAGTTAATTTACTCACAGCAAAGTCCCACATACAGAAATGACATCATGACAAATAATGTTTTCAGTAATGTTGGTTGAAGGAGAAATATTGGCCAGGAGACCAGGGAGAATTCGGCCACTCTTTCTTGAATAGTGCCATGGAATATTTTGCATCCAGTTATGATGTTAGCTGGAATATCTGCTCAATTCTCTGGGGTGATACTAGATCTCACACAACCCTCTTCCCACAGAAAAACAGCAGTTTAGAGGTCTACTAATGGAAGTCAAATTACTTTTGGTTATTTTAATGGACTATCTCTTTAAATCTATGAGCAGTGGGCAGCCCAGCTCCACAAGCTTTTCACACACAATCTGGAAACAGGCTTTTTATTGGGGTGTGGGGAGCTGTGTAGCTGTTGGGATGAGGCTCTTTGTCAGAACACAGTACTCTCCAAACAAAGGGTCAAAGGGACTCAAAATGTTAGCTGTGTTTCTCTCTCCACAGATGCTGCTGGACCTGCTGAGCTTTTCCAGCATTTTTTGTTCTTGTTTCAGATTTCTATCTGCATCCAGCATCCATCAGCAGTATTTTGCATTTACTCTCTGATCAAATCATGAGTTGTCTGCAATTTTCCGTTTGAATGTCAGACCTGATCTGCAGGGTGTCTTTGTTTTCAATGTGTCTCACTTCTCACTTCCTTGCATGTCTGACCTATCCACATGTTCTTTGTTTTGCTAATGTCTTTAATTTCTTCAATGCTTCTTTCCATTGTTTCCATCTCACTCAACAATGCAGCAGTTTACATCACAGAAACGAGCTGAGATAATTTCACTTTGGGTACAATCGGGAAATTGCACGGGAAGAACACTTGAAATTGTGCAGGTTAGGTTAGGCTTCTGGCCACCAATTCATTTGGAAAATCATGAATGCAAAATCTCCCTGAACCAACGCAACAAGGCAGAATAATAAAAAGTAACTTTATTTTCTCTGTATTCCTTGATGCATTTGAATGGTAGGTGACAGATAATGTTTCAGTGATATATCTGAAACTGGTTTATTGTAATAAAATGAGAATTTGTAATCTGGGTGACCAGTTGTCCCTGAGTAAGCTGATTTAAAATGGCAGAAAAAAAATTATACTGAACCACGTAATTGTTTCACTGGGACACATCAGTAAGTTTCTTATTAAATTAAACAATTCTGATGCGACAAAAACTTTTAAAACATGCCGATGTCCACTACATGCTTTAACCTGGTCTTGCAGGGTATAGCAGAATGGTGCAACTCCCCTGTTTACGATGAGCAGATGTAACAGTCAACAGAACAATGTTTTTACAGCTGCCTGACCATGCTTTACATTTCTTCTGAAACTGCTCCTCATTAAGAGTTGCTTTTCTCACCTTCAATGTGCCATTTACATGTGGGTATTTGCGCTGAAGTTCAGCTCAGGGCCTTGCAATTTTTCTCCTGTGCAGCTAGGCCAGACACTGCCCCCTGTTGGATTTCTGTGCAACTGCAGGCACAACCACACTAAGGCAGTTGTCCACATTAGAAAATAGGGTGACAGCACCTGTACCCCGCTTCACCCTGTTGGCTGCAGTTTCTTTTGCCTGTGCCAGCCTTCCTATCCTTTGTGCTGTACTCTCCTTCCCTCCACTTTCCTCAGCACAGCCTTAGTGAACCCAAGACCACGGCTCATTCTTCTAAACTCCAGAAAATATTGGCCACTCCATTCAATCTTTACTGAACCATTGTTGCATCCCTACTATGGAAAATATATCCTTCATTTGGTGAGGAGACCAAAACAATGGTACACAATACTCTGGGTATGATCTCGCCAAAGCTCCGTTTGTTGCAGCAAGAATTCATGTAAACACAAATAAGGATCCTCGGCTTTATAAATTGAGGCGTGGAGTCCAAAGGGAAGGAAGTTATGCCAAACCGTTATGATACACTGGTTAGGCTACAGCTGAAGGAACAGGAAGTGACGGAAGGTAAGAAATGCTTTATCTGATTGTGCTGTGCAGCAACACAAAGGTTGACAATTCTTCAGGTGTGAACCCTGGTGAGCACCACTGATCTTTTCCAACTATTAAACCACTGTCCAATAGCACAGAGTGAAATGTGCTCCTGTTACATTTTCCTGAAACTGAAGTCGGTTAAACACAGCAGCCCATGTTGAGCAATGTACATTGAGTTTGGCTGCTGGGTAGTGATGCAGCAATGATGTCATTAGCACAGTGACCTAAGACGCCCCAATGCTCAGGCCCAAGAATCCAGGCCCAAGTGTCACTCCGTGCTGAGATTCTACCTCTTCCCGGTGTTGGGAAGAATGGATATGGCTATGTTACCAGAGAACGCTCCATTCAGTTGGAACCTGCTGTATCACCTATCCCTTGTGGAACAGTTTATGCAGAAAAACCTGTTGACCACAAGTCCATCAGGCAGTGGGCTGCACATATTGTAATGTGGTCCTGCGGGAAAAGGAGATAGTGAATGTTGTCGGGTGGTTTCCTGAGCTGACTGTCAAAGTAATTTGGAAGAATGCCTCATCACCAAAACTTTCAAATTAGCATTAGGATGTAGCTTGGCTGATAGTGACAAAGGCCCTCCCCATCATGTGCATGACGGGTGTGGACACCTGCCTCATCAGCTTGGATCAGGAGAAGGCCTTTGACAGAATACCGCACACCTACATGGTGGAAGTGCTCTCCAAAATGGGGTTTGGGGAGGGAATTCGAAATTGGATCCAACTGCTCTACACTAACATCAGTAGCGCAGTCTCAATCAATGGGTGGGAATCAGATAGCTTTCCTATTAAATCTGGAGTCAGGCAGGGCTGCCCTCTCTCTCCTGTCCTGTTTGTCTGTTGCATAGAACCCTTTACTGAGTCCATCAGGAAGGGTTCAGGCATAAGAGGAGTGACAATCCCAGGCAGTGGAGGCACTCAGGCCAAAGCCTCCCTGTACATGGACGATGTCACCGTCTTCTGCTCGGATCCGCTGTCGGTGCGCAGACTGATCCACATCTGCGACCAGTTTGAACTGGCCTCGGGAGCCAAGGTAAATCGTGGGAAGAGCGAGGCCATGTTCTCTGGGAACTGAGCTGACCGATCCTTTGTCCCCTTCACTGTCAGGGCTGACGGCCTGAAGGTGCTGGGGATAAGGTTCGGAGGGACCAGGGCATGCGTTAGAAACTGGAAGGAGCGAGTGTCTATGGTGAAAAGGAAACTGGGCATGTGGGAGCGACGCTCCCTCTCCATTGCGGGTAAGAACCTGGTCATCAGGTGTGAGGCACTCTCGCTGTTGCTGTACGTGACGCAGGTCTGGCCCATTCCACACTCCTGCGTGGTGGCGATCACTCGAGCCATCTTCCGCTTTATCTGGAGGTCGAAAATGGATCATGTCCGCAGGGACGTGACGTACAAGCGTCTAGATAAAGGGGGAAAAAACGTGCCCAACATCGCCCTCATACTGATGGCCACCTTTGTGTGCGGCTGCATCAAGCGGTGCGTAGACCCTCGGTACGGAAACACCAAGTGTCACTACGTGCTGAGGTTCTACCTGTCCCCGGTGTTGCGAAGGATGGGTCTGGCCACGCTGCCGCGGAACGCTCCAAGTAGTTGGACCGTGCCGTACCACCTGTCCCTGGTGGAAAAATTTATGCAGAAAAACACCTTTGACCACAAGTCCATCAGGCAGTGGTCAGCACGTAACGTCCTAGAGGCCCTGAGGGAAAAGGAGAGGGTGGACCCTGTGGGATGGTTCCCCGAGCAGACTGTCAAAGTCATTTGGCAGAATGCCTCATCGCCAGAACTTTCCAACAAGCACCAAGACGTGGCTTGGCTGGTGGTGAGAAAGGCCCTCCCCGTCAGATCCTTCTTACACGCCAGGAGTCTCACCCCCTCTGCACGTTGCCCTCGAGGTGGCTGTGGTGGGGAAGAGACCGTTGTTCACCTCCTTGTGGATTGTGCCTTTGCAAAGAAAGTCTGGAGAGAGATGCAGTGGTTGCTGTCGAGGTTCATCCCGAGCAGTTCTGTGACACAGGACTCTGTGCTCTACGGGCTGTTCCCAGGGACACACACCGAGACAAACATCAACTGCAGCTGGAGGATCATCAACTCGGTGAAAGACGCACTTTGGTCTGCCCGAAACTTGTTGGTCTTCCAGCGCAAAGAGTTGTCCCCGACCGATTGTTGCGGACTGGCACAATCCAAAGTCCAGGACTACGTGCTGAGGGACGCACTAAAGCTTGGGGCAGCTGCCGCAAAGGCGCAATGGGGGAGGGTCGCTGTCTAAGACCTTTCTGCCACAGCACACCGAGAGACTGGGAACTGTTTAGAGCCCCTCGGGCTGTACAGATCAAAATGAAAGGCTGTAAATGATTGTAATATTGTTTGTACTGATGCACCTGGTGATACATTTTGTAAAAGTTTAACCTGGATTGTACCCTTGTAATGGTGTTTTTGAAATGGTTTGGAATGTGATTGAAGATATTTTATGAATAAAGTATATTTTTGCAAAAAAAAAAGTTGTGAAGTGATGGCTATAACCAGTCAAGCGCTAAACTGTGGGTTACAGAACACCATTCGGGTGGCAATGAAGGACAGCGATGGACGAACACCCATGGATCGAGCCTTCTTCGTCAAGCGGATCCTGTTTGAGTCATTTGGAGTTGAAGCAGACGAGATCGACTCTCTGGAAGACTTCTCCAGCGCTGGATATTTCGACGTGACCTTCACGAGTGTGGCTGCCTGTGTCAAGTTCCTGAAGGTGTTCGAGGAGAAGAGAGACCAGCCGGAGATGAAGATCCTGATGGTGGAGCTGCTCTTTGCTCTGCCGTTGCAACGGGACAGGGTGGTGACGGTGCATCTGTACAACCCCTTCGTCCCTGTCGCCGACGTGGTCACCTTCCTCACCAGGTACTTCGATAAGGTGGGGAGCGGCACCAAGATTAGAGACGAGTTGGGGATTTGGACAGGCAAATGCCAGTTTAAGGTCACGCTCAAGACCGACGGAAAGGGAGCCATCCTCCACCCTGCTTCCAGCATCACTATTGGGGGAAGCCGTGGCTACCTTGTCTATGCTGGGCAGCCCAAACTTTGTTGCTCATGCATCAAGTCTGGTTATGTGGCGGCCAACTGCAGCGCCGCCCTCTGCAAGAACTGCAAACAGGAAGGGCACCAGACAAAGGACTGCAAACAGACTAAGTGCTGCAACCTGTGTGGCGAGGCAGCTCACCTCTACAGGACCTGCCCCAAACGCTGCCTCACTTACGCACAGGCAGCCAAAGCCAACGAGGGGGAAGCAGAAGAAATGCTTCGTGTCACCACTACCAAGGACATTTGCAACACTCCAACCACCAAGGCCACCAGCAATCACAATGGGACAAAGGAGGACACAGAGAGAGACTGAATGAAGGAAAAGATTGAGGCAACAGACAGCCGAGCAGCTGGGAATTGTTTAGAGCCCCTGGGGCTGTACAACTCACAATGAATGTATGAATTGAAGACTAATTGTATTATAATTGTATTCTAGCACCTCAGAGTGCAACATGATGTATGTTGATAACTCCAATACCATTGTCTGATTGTCTGCATTTACCATATTGAAATGATTATGATATTCATTCATTGTATTGAAGCACCTCGTGATCCATGTGATTGCGCATTTTGTGATGGCGATTTAGAAATGTATTGTAATGTTCTTCCAGATATTTTATGAATAAAGTACTTTCTCAAAAAAAAAAATCTGTTCTTAAAGTGCTGGGGATATGGTTCGGAGGGAGCAGGGCATGCGTTAGAAACTGGAAGGAGCGAGTGTCTATGGTGAAAAGGAACCTGGGCATTTGGGAGCGACGCTCCCTCTCCATTGCGGGTAAGAACCTGGTCATCAGGTGTGAGGCACTCTCGCTGTTGCTGTACGTGGCGCAGGTCTGGCCCATTCCACACTCCTGCGCGATGGCGATCACTCGAGCCATCTTCCGCTTTATCTGGAGGTCAAAAATCGATCGTATCCGCAGGGACGCGATGTACAAGCCTCTAGATAAGGGGGAATAAAACATGCCCAACATCGCCCTCATACTGATGGCCACCTTTGTGTGTGGTTGCATCAAGCGGTGCGTAGACCCTCAGTACGCAAACACCAAGTGTCACTATGTGCTGAGGTTCTACTTGTCCCCGGTGTTGCGAAGGATGGGTCTGGCCACGCTGCCGCGGAACGCTCCAAGTAGTTGGACCGTGCCGTACCACCTGTCCCTGGTGGAAAAATTTATGCAGAGAAACACCTTTGACCACAAGTCCATCAGGCAGTGGTCGGCACGTAACGTCTTATAGTCCCTGCAGGGAAAAGAGAGGGTGGATCCTGTGGGATGGTACCCCGAGCAGACTGTCAAAGTCATTTGGCAGAATGCCTCATCGCCAGAACTTTCCAACAAGCACCAAGACGTAGCTTGGCTGGTGGTGAGAAAGGCCCTCCCCGTCAGATCCTTCCTACACGTCAGGAGTCTCACCCCCTCGGCACGTTGCCCTCGAGTTGGCTGTGCTGGGTATGAGACCGTTGTTCAACTCCTTGTAGATGGTGCCTTTGCAAAGAAGGTCTGGAGAGAGATGCAGTGGTTTCTGTCGAGGTTCATCCCGAGCAGTTCTGTGACACAGGACTCTGTGCTCTACGGGCTGTTCCCAGGGACACACACCGAGACAAACATCAACTGCAGCTGGAGGATCATCAACTCGGTGAAAGACGCTCTTTGGTCTGCCCGAAACTTGTTGGTCTTCCAGCGCAGAGTTGTCTCCGACCGAGTGTTGCAGACTGGCACATTCCAAGGCCGAGGACTACGTGCTGAGGGACGCACTAACGCTTGGGGCAGCCGCCGCAAAGGCGCAATGGGGAAGGGTCGCTGCCTAAGACCTTTCTGCCACAGCGCACCGAGGGACTGGGAACTGTTTAAAGCCCCTCGGGCTGTACAGCTCAAAATGAATGCCTGCAAAAGATTGTAATATTGTTTGTACTGATGCACCTGGTGATACATGTTGTAAAAGTTGAACCGGATTGTACCTTTGTAACGGTGTTTTTGAAATGGTTTGGAATGTGGTTGAAGATATTATATGAATAAAGTATATTTTTGCAAAAAAAAAGGTTCTCCCAGGACGAGGCTAGCCCATTGCACTTCGGGTGTGCTAACGCCTGCGATGTCCCCAAATGCGGGATACTCGACTGCAAAATTTGTGGTATTGGGGGACTGCGTTCGCGCTCTCCCCTATTCACAATTCAAAGAATGGATTTCATCATATCTTTCATTTTGTGTTCTATTTCCTGTCAGCAACATTTTCTGACAAAAGAAATATATAACCCCCAATGTGTGCTCTTCAAAATCTATACTGGACTGGTTATTTAGTTTTTTCTTTCCTCCTCGCAAATATTATCCAACCCCCATTCTTTTCCTCCCTGTCATTATCAGCCGACAATTATTCCATCTCTGCATCATTTTCGCCAGACCGTTTGTTTTGTGGCCGCCAAATTACTCGCGCCATTTTTAACCCCGCGTTTGCCCACTCAAAAATCTCTCTCAAACAACCCCCATCTAACACCCAACCCACCATCACAACAGTCCCCGCACTCCCAGCACCGCCCCACCCCCTATCTCTCTGGACGTCTGTATAAATACAAACTCATATCAGCTATTAACTCATATGCATTCACCATTTTAAACATGTAGCAGCGACCCCTCACTATTTCAAACATGAACAAGCACCCTGTCCCCATGTTCATTCTAATTACCCCCCTCCGAAACGAACAGCAGCCTCCCACCTCCTCTGTATAATCTCCCCCTTGATCAGCCCCCTCTGTGACTCCTACCTTCTGAAACTCCTGCCTCCTCTCCCCATGTGTAAAGTCTTTCCCTGCCCCTTCTGCAGCTCACTTGCCCTGCTGTGGGTCCATCAATTCACCTGTGATTATTCCTTGAAGGCTTAAATAGCGCAAAGCGAAGAAATAAACAGAAAGAAAACTGGAGAAAGACAGATAGAAACCTAAACCCTCAGTAAAATGACCACCGGGAATCCCGTTTAACCGTCAGAATGATCGCACAGCCCAAATTACACACATTATCCCTGAATTATAACAAGATTTTAGGCAGTTTCACATTAGGACTTTTCATTTCCTCTTGTGGGGCTCCTGTTCCTCACACACTGGAGGCTAACATGTAAGTTTTAGATTGCAAGGCTGGGCTACTTTAACCCCAGGATTTTCTTTTTGAAACTCCAGGCCCGCAGTCCAACAGGAACTGGTTAACCGGAGCCACCGAAAACCAGGGTCCCGGAGAGGAAATGAAATCTCGGGGTAAGAAACGGACACAAACTCACGTGGGCCCATGGGGCACAGCCTTGGAGAAGGTCTCAGGAAACTCCTGAAGAAGAAGAGTCCTTGTCCCAGTCTGGATCTTCAGATTGCAGGTTTCAAAATAAAAATTCTTTGAGGGGTGGGGGAGAAAATTAATTCCATTAAAACAGAAAGCAAAGAACATTTTCAAACAAAATAACGCAAGAGCCAATGAATCACTCTCAGTTACAACTCAGCAACATCCAAATACAAACAAGTCAAAGAGTTATAAAGCAGATTGAGACAGAGGGAACACACACGCACATTAAGCCAGAGTGGGGACTAGCTCCGCACTCTGGAGGCGGTTTTCGGATTGGGTTCCTAGCCAGGTATATCCTGAATGAGCAGTTTGCAGACTCCACCTCTGGCATGTTGGGATGTCTCTCAATCTGCTCCCCAGGAGGCCTGTCCATTGATATGTTAATCCCAGGGCAGGACAACTTTCTGATTCTTCCTGTCCTTTGACGTGTTCACCCCAGGAAAACAATGTTTCAGCCATTTTCTGGTTAATGTTAAAACTTTAACTCATCTTGTCGGGAATGTCACTGCAGTTTGAAATATCAAACACTAAACCCCCAACACAAGACTGTGCAAAGCATGTGGATTGTTACTGAGATTCCGTCTGTGATTTTTAGTGATGTCAGTGTGGATTGTGTAATCGGTGTGTGTGTGAGTGTTGCTGGTCCCATAATGTAACGCAAATGTCTCCTCGCAGCCTCTCAGTACGCCACTCATGGTCCCCTGGTACTTTTTGGATTGTCTGGAGAAGACATTGAAAGAATTAGAGTTAAACAATGCTAACACTAGCTGCACTGCGACGAGTATATGAGAGCTTATTCTTATCCAGGGGTGTATGTCCACATTCAGCCCCCATTCCCACACTTGCTCCCACCGTCGGATCTCTCAAGTGCTCTTCCGTATCATTGATTAGCCTTTTAAACACCGCCTGTAACACGTAATGCTGATTCCTCACCTTTCGTAAGTCACCTTTAAACTTTGTCAGACTTTTGGGAAGGTGGGGAATTGGGGCCTGCTTAGGTTCCTCATAGTGTTCCAGGGCATGGTGGAGTGTGTCGGAGGCGTTGACTGAGACCTGACCCCTTTGTTGGACGTACATTATTCACGCGTGTCTGATAGTAACTGGGAGCCGGGGTTCCCTTGTATCCTGAGCGGGTGTGATGGTTTCCTCTGTGGGTAATTTCTAATATACAACCCTCCATTCGGTTGTACCCGCATTTGTCCTGCACCCCCCCGTTCCAACTGGATGGGAGCTAATTGTGAGGCTACCTTTCCTCCTGCAGCCGCTCAGTGATTCCCCGTGTATGCCCTCATTCTTGCGTATGGCATGCATATCTATGGGGTAGTACCGGAGGGAGTCATTGTCTCGGATTAACCCAATGTTCTCCACTCGGTACTGAGGGTGTGGGCCCGTGTCTGCTGTGACTGAGGGGATTGCCCATACCTAACACGTTCATTTGGTTTGAGGTGCACTTCTGAATCACCACATACACCCTGGTCACTCCTTTCAATGTACATGCGTCGATGACGCCTGGGTTCTTGGCCATCCCCCACTACCGGGCACTGTTGATCCAGCCCGGTACCTCCCCACTTTGGAACTGGCCCAGATTGTGTCTTAATTGCCCGATCATCCACTGGCCCTAAGCTGGCTTTTTTGGGTGCTGTCCTTTTGTCGTTCCTCCCTTTCTGTTAATTGGCTGGTGGCTTTAGCATGGGTCTCTATAAAGTGTACGCTTTCCAATACAGATGCCACACTCTTGCCCCCTAGGGCCGTGCCGTTTCACCACCCCTCGCTACTCTTATGAGCAAGCTGCCTCATGATCCCTTTAAGATTCATGACCTCGGAGTTGATTCCTTGACTGTCGAGAGAGTTTACCAGGGAAGTCCCTGTGTTCACCCCTGTCAGTACATTGTTAACTAACTCTCTCTTCTGGCGGTGGAAAGCAGGATGTCCCCTGAATCTAGTGGCGCCCGTGGCGTCGGCCGCCTGATTAATCACAGCCTTACTCAGTAATTTGTACAGTTTTCGTGTGATCACAGCTCTGTGATCAGCAGCCTGAAGGAAGAAGACGGCTCAGTAAAGTCATCGCAGTCCGACATTTTGAGGATCAGCAAATCATTTTGTGCCCGATTGTATGACGTGAAGCCCACACAGAGCACGGCCTCCCAGTCCTTCCTGTCCTCTATCACGGAGGCCTTAGACGACAGTACACGGGAGAGCCTGGACAAACCGCTAACTCCTGACGAACTGACTAAGGCCCTTGAGTCCTTCGAGAAGAGTAAAACTCCCGGAAGCGACGGCTTGCCGGCGGAGTTGTATTGGGCTCTGTGGGACTGGATGGGCCCAGACCTGCTAGAAGTGTACGAGAGTATGCTCCTGGCCGGCAGTATGTCGGAATCCATGAGGAAAGGCATCATCACCCTCATCTACAAGCACAAGGGAGAAAGGGAGGAAATTAGAAATTGGCGACCCATTTCACTGTTGAATGTGGAATATAAGATTCTGTCCAAGGTCATCACCAACCGGGTCAAATCCGCTCTGGAATTGGTGATCCGCTCTGATCAGACCTGCACTGTGCCGGGCAGGAAGATCTCGGACAGCCTGGCGCTGCTCAGTGATACGATTGCCTATGTACAGGACAGGGGTGTGGATACCTGCCTCATCAGCTTGGATCAGGAGAAGGCCTTTGACAGAATATCGCACACCTACATGGGGGATGTGCTCTCCAAAATGGGGTTTGGGGAGGGAATTCGAAATTGGATCCAACTGCTCTACACTAACATCAGTAGCGCAGTCTCAATCAATGGGTGGGAAACAGATAGCTTTCCGATTAAATCTGGAGTCAGGCAGGGCTGTCCTCTCTCGCCTGTCCTTTTCGTGTGCTGCATAGAACCCTTTGCCGAGTCCATCAGGAAGGATCCGGGCATAAGAGGAGTGACGATCCCAGGCAGTGGAGGCACTCAGGTAAAAGCCTCCCTGTACATGGACGACGTCGCCGTCTTCTGCTCGGATCCGCTGTCGGTGCGCAGACTGATGCACATCTGCGACCAGTTCGAACTGGCCTCGGGAGCCAAGGTAAATCGTGGGAAGAGCGAGGCCATGTTCTTTGGGAACTGGGCTGACCGATCCTTTGTCCCCTTCACTGTCAGGGCTGACGGCCTGAAGGTGCTGGGGATATGGTTCGGAGGGACCGGGGCATGCGTTAGAAACTGGAAGGAGCGAGTGGCTATGGTGAAAAGGAAACTGGGCGTGTGGGAGCGACGCTCCCTCTCCATTGCGGGTAAGAACCTGGTCATCAGGTGTGAGGTACTCTCGCTGTTGCTGTACGTGGCGCAGGTCTGGCCCATTCCAGACTCCTGCGTGGTGGCGATCACTCGAGCCATCTTCCGCTTTATCTGGAGGTCGAAAATGGATCGTGTCCGCAGGGACGCGATGTACAAGCCTCTAGATAAAGGGGGAAAAAACATGCCCAACATCGCCCTCATACTGATGGCCACCTTTGTGTGTGGCTGCATCAAGCGGTGCGTAGACCCTCAGTACGCAAACACCAAGTGTCACTACGTGCTGAGGTTCTACCTGTCCCCGGTGTTGCGAAGGATGGGTCTGGCCACGCTGCCGCGGAACGCTCCAAGTAGTTGGACCGTGCCGTACCACCTGTCCCTGGTGGAAAAATTTATGCAGAAAAACACCTTTGACCACAAGTCCATCAGGCAGTGGTCAGCACGTAACGTCCTAGAGGCCCTGAGGGATAAGGAGAGGGTGGACCCTGTGGGATGGTTCCCCGAGCAGACTGTCAAAGTCATTTGGCAGAATGCCTCATCGCCAGAACTTTCCAACAAGCACCAAGACGTAGCTTGGCTGGTGGTGAGAAAGGCCCTCCCCGTCAGATCCTTCCTACACGCCAGGAAGCTCACCCCCTCTGCACGTTGCCCTCGAGGTGGCTGTGGTGGGGAAGAGACCGTTGTCCACCTCCTTGTGGATTGTGCCTTCGCAAAGAAAGTCTGGAGAGAGACGCAGTGGTTGCTGTCGAGGTTCATCCCGAGCAGTTCTGTGACACAGGACTCTGTGCTCTACGGGCTGTTCCCAGGGACACACACCGAGACAAACATCAACTGCAGCTGGAGGATCATCAACTCGGTGAAAGACGCGCTTTGGTCTGCCCGAAACTTGTTGGTCTTCCAGCACAAAGATTTGTCCCCGACCGATTGTTGCGGACTGGCACAATCCAAAGTCCAGGACTACGTGCTGAGGGACGCACTAAAGCTTGGGGCAGCTGCCGCAAAGGCGCAATGGGGAAGGGTCGCTGTCTAAGACCTTTCTACCACAGCGCACCGAGAGACTGGGAACTGTTTAGAGCCCCTCGGGCTGTACAGATCAAAATGAAAGGCTGTAAATGATTGTAATATTGTTTGTACTGATGCACCTGGTGATACATTTTGTAAAAGTTTAACCTGGATTGTACCCTTGTAATGTTGTTTTTGAAATGGTTTGGAATGTGATTGAAGATATTTTATGAATAAAGTATATTTTTACAAAAAAAAAAAAAATCTGTTCTTATCAGTTTAATATCTGATACGTCCCTTATCTGGGGACCATATATTAAATTGATTTTTGGAGCAGGGAGATGGAATAGGGGCTTGCTCCGTCCACTCCACGCATCGACCCGGTATTGCAGTATCTCTGGGAATGGTGCACCACCCCTTTCCAGGGGATTTTCAATGCTAAAAATAGTTTTCTTACAAACATCTGCTTTCTTTACTTTTCAACATGCACATCTTTCAAAACACAACTTTCTTTCATTCTCATCGCTTCTCGGCCTTTTGGCTAAGATCAAGTGTTGCAAGGGGCGACACCATGGTCCTGCCAAGGCAAGGTCGGGATGGAAGGGCGATAACCAATCGCAATCCAAATCCATACCGTGGTCTACCTATCACCGTCCGAGTCACGGTGAACCACAGCGAAGGAGGATCACCTATGGATCGGGGCTTCTTCACCAGGAGGATCCTGTTGAAGGCGTGCGGCTTCCAAGCTACGGAGATCTTCACCCTGCATGACTCCCGCAAAGGCGGTTATTTTGACGTGACGTTCAAGCGGGTGGCAGACTGCGTCCGGCTCCTGAGGGTGTTCGAGGAGAAGAGAGACCTGCCGGAGATGAAGATCCTGACGGCGGAGCCGCACTTTTCTCTGCCGTTGCAACGGGATCGTGAGGTGATGGTGCATGTGTACAACCCCTTCGTCCCTGTCGCCGACGTGGTCACCTTCCTCACCAGGTACTTCGATAAGGTGGGGAGCGGCACCGAGATTCGAGACGACCTGGGGATCTGGACAGGCAAACGCCTGTTTAAGGTCACGCTAAAGACCGATGGTAAGGGAGCCATTTTCCACCCTCCCTCCAGTTTCGCTATCGGGGGAAACCGGGGCTACCTGGTCTACGCTGGGCAACCCAAGCATTGTCGCTCATGCGGCAAGGCTGGTCATGTGGCGGCCAACTGCAGCGCCTCCCTCTGCAAGATCTGCAAACAGGAAGGGCACCAGACAAAAGACTGCAAACAGGCCAAGTGCTGCAACCTGTGTGGCGAGGCAAGTCACCTCTACAGGACCTGCCCCAAACGCTGCCGTACTTACGCACAGGCAGCCAAAGCCGACCAGGGGGAAGCAGAAGAAATGTTTCGTGTCACTCCAACCACCAAGGCCCCCAGGGAGCTCAACGGGACAAAGGAGGACACAGAGAGAGACAAGGTGGAGAAAGAGATTGAGGCAACAGAGAGCCAATCAACAGCACTACCCCCTGAACCTCCCAGTCCTCAGGACAGCGAATCAATGGAGGAGGAGGCAGCAGTGGAAAAGCAGCAGGGGGAGTGGCGGACGGTGAAGAACAAGAAAAGTAAGCGGGAGCGAAGAAGAAGCAAAGGCGTTTCCCAGAGAAGCGGCAAGAGGCGTCTCCCATCCGACACGGATGACAAGGGCAGCAGCTCATCGGATGATGAAGTGCCAGGGCGGCACCGACAGAAGAGGCGGCAAAGCTCCAAGGCGTTGGAGGACGAGACACCCGAGCTCCAGAAAATTGGAGACAACAAGGAGACCAGCGCACCCCAACTTTGCCTGCAACCTGAGGAGGCCAGTGCACCACAGCCCCTGGAATCTGGGAGCAGTGAGGCAATCATCGCACCCCAGCTCCAGGAAGCCGGGAACAGCAACACCCCAGAGGGGGTGAGTTTTGGAGAAGCTTCTCCAGCAAAGGTCATCTCAAAACCCGCTCTCTACGTGAACCTCCAGATGCCACCGGAGCAGAACACGGCCAAGGAGATCTACCTCAGCCCATCCAAAGTGAAGGAATTTGAGCTCACTACGGGTATGAAGGAGCAGACTAAAGGTCTGGGACTCTCAGAGACAGTGGGTTTGGTAGGAGAATAAATGCTTTAAAATGGGTTTAAAGATTGTATCCATAAATGTGCGTAGCATTAAATCTACTACGCGATGTGTTGCGACCTTGGACTACCTAGCCAAGGTCAAAGCTGACCTGTTGTTTCTGCAGGAGTGTGTGATACCGCACCTCAGCTCCTACAGGCAATGGTCACGATGGTGGTCCCACGGGCCATCGATCTGGTCGGGCGGAAATGACTCTCGTTCCTCCGGCCTGGGTATTCTGCTGCGGGGAGGCAACTTCACCGTCTCCGAGGTCAAGGAGGTGGTGGGCGGGCGACTCCTCGTAGCAGACGTAATGTACAAGAACGCTCCACTCCGGTTAATTAACGTGTATGGCCCGGCACAAGGGGCTGAGCGGCTGGAGGTTTTTCAGCAGCTCCCACTGCTGCTGGCGACCTCCAGGCCGGTCATTCTGGGCGGTGACTTCAACTGCATCATCGATGCGGCTGGACGATCCGGCAGGGCCGGCAGCAGATTGGACGCTACGTCCAGATCCCTGATGGAAACAGTTAAGGATGCCAAGCTGCACGACGTCTTCAGCAACCCTGCAGACGGAGCGCAGCGTAGATACACCTGGTCGCGGCCAGACGGGTCCATTCGTTCCAGGATAGACTTCCTGTTTGTGTCCCGTGCATTCACAGTCAGATCCACCGAGGTCAAGCCGGTGTTCTTCTCTGACCACTGCCTCCTACTGGCGGACTGCCACTTGGAGAAGGACCTGAGGGTGGGCAGGGGGGCATGGAAGCTAAATGTGCAACTGCTGACCCCAGAGAACATTGAGGAGCTCAAGAGGGATTACAAAGGTTGGAGAACCGTGAAACCCCTCTTTGAGTCCCTGACACACTGGTGGGAAGCGATCAAGGGAAGCATCAAGAGGTTTTTCATCCTCAAAGGCACCCAGAAAGCTAGAAAGGAACAGAGGGAAATGTCCCGACTCCAGAAAAAGATGCAGAATCTGCTCCGGCTGCAGTCGATGGGGGTCGATGTCAAGGAGGAGCTCCAAGAGGTGAAGGGCCAGCAAGCCTCGCACTTTGCCTCGGAGGCCTCCAAGATCATCTTCCGTTCCAGAGTCCGCTCCGTGGAGCAGGATGAGACGTGCTCACGTTTCTTCTTCCAAAAGGTACACAGAGAGCGCTCTGTGATCAGCAGCCTGAAGGAAGAAGACGGCTCAGTAAAGTCATCACAGTCCGACATTTTGAGGATCAGCAAATCCTTTTATGCCGGATTGTATGACGTGAAGCCCACGGACAGCACGGCCTCCCAATCCTTCCTGTCCTCTATCACGGAGGTCTTAGACCACAGTACGCGGGAGAGCCTGGACAAACCGCTAACTCCTGACGAACTGACTAAGGCCCTTGAGTCCTTCGAGAAGAGTAAAACTCCCGGAAGCGACGGCTTGCCGGCGGAGTTGTATTCGGCTCTGTGGGACTTGATCGGCCCGGACCTGCTAGGAGTGTACGAGAGTATGCTCCTGGCCGGTAGTATGTCAGAATCCATGAGGAAAGGCATCATCACCCTCATGTACAAGCACAAGGGGGAAAGGGAGGAAATTAGAAATTGGCGACCCATTTCACTGTTGAATGTGGACTATAAGATTCTGTCCAAGGTCATCGCCAACCGGGTCAAATCCGCTCTGGAATTGGTGATTCACCCTGACCAGACCTGCTCTGTGCCAGGCAGGAAGATCTCTGACAGCCTGGCGCTGCTCAGGGATACGATTGCCTATGTACAGGACAGGGGTGTGGATACCTGCCTCATCAGCTTGGATCAGGAGAAGGCCTTTGACAGAATATCGCACACCTACATGGGGGATGTGCTCTCCAAAATGGGCTTTGGGGAGGGAATTCGAAATTGGATCCAACTGCTCTACACTAACATCAGTAGCGCAGTCTCAATCAATGGGTGGGAAACAGATAGCTTTCCGATTAAATCTGGAGTCAGGCAGGGCTGTCCTCTCTCGCCTGTCCTTTTCGTGTGTTGCATAGAACCCTTTGCCGAGTCCATCAGGAAGGATCCGGGCATAAGAGGAGTGACGATCCCAGGCAGTGGAGGCACTCAGGTAAAAGCCTCCCTGTACATGGACGACGTTGCCGTCTTCTGCTCGGATCCGCTGTCGGTGCGCAGACTGATGCACATCTGCGACCAGTTCGAACTGGCCTCGGGAGCCAAGGTAAATCGTGGGAAGAGCGAGGCCATGTTCTTTGGAAACTGGGCTGACCGATCCTTTGTCCCCTTCACTGTCAGGGCTGACGGCCTGAAGGTGCTGGGGATATGGTTCGGAGGGACCGGGGCATGCGTTAGAAACTGGAAGGAGCGAGTGGCTATGGTGGAAAGGAAACTGGGCATGTGGGAGCGACGCTCCCTCTCCATTGCGGGTAAGAACCTGGTCATCAGGTGTGAGGCACTCTCGCTGTTGCTGTACGTGGCGCAGGTCTGGCCCATTCCTCACTCCTCCGTGGTGGCGATCACTCGAGCCATCTTCCGCTTTATCTGGAGGTCAAAAATGGATTGTGTCCGCAGGGACGCGATGTACAAGCCTCTAGAAGAAATGTGCTTAACATCACCCTCATCCTGATGGCCACCTTTGTGTGTGGCTGCATCAAGCTGTCTGTAGACCCTCGGTACGCAAACACCAAGTGTCACTATGTGCTGAGGTTCTACCTGTGCCCGGTGTTGCGAAGGATGGGTCTGGCCACGCTGCCGCAGAACGTTCCAGGTAGTTGGACCGTGCCGTACCACCTGCCCCTCGTGGAAAGATTTATGCAGAGAAACAACTTTGACCACAAGTCCACCAGGCAGTAACGTCCAAGAGGCCCTGAGGGAAAAGGAGAGGGTGGATCCTGTGGGATGGTTCCCCGAGCAGACTGTCAAAGTCATTTGGCAGAATACCTCATCACCAGAACTTTCCAACAAGCACAAAGACATAGCTTAACGGGTGGTGAGAAAGGTCCTCCCCGTCAGTTCCTTCCTACACACCAGGAGTCTCACCCCCTCTGCACGTTGCCCTCGAGGTGGCTGTGGTAGGGAAGAGACCATTGTTCACCTCCTTGTAGATTGTGCCTTTGCAAAGAAGGTCTGGAGAGAGATGCAGTGGTTTATGCCGTGGTTCATCCCGAGCAGTTCTGTGACACAGGACTCTGTGCTCTACGGGCTGATCCCAGGGACAGGGACGCACATCGAGACAAACATCAGCTGCAGCTGGAGGATCATCTACTCAGTGAAAGACGCTCTTTGGTCTGCCCGAAACTTGTTGGTCTTCCAGCGCAAAGAGTTGTCCCTGACCAAGTGTTGCAGACTGGCACATTCCAACGCCCAGGACTATGTGCTGAGGGACGCACTAAAGCTTGGGGCAGCCGCTGCACAGGGGAAAGGTCGCTGTCTAAGACCTTTCAGCTGTAGTGCACCGAGGTGCTGGGAATCGTATTGACCCTTCAGGCTGTGTGACTCACATTGAATGTATGCAGTGAATATTACATGTATCACAATTGTACTGAAGCACCTCAGAGTGCAACATGATCTGCAAGGAAAAGCTGAATATTATTACTCTTTTTGTGAAGGCCATTTTGAAATGTCTTGTCATCTTCTATGTTCATAAAATATCTGAAAGTACAGTTTTGCACAAAAAAATCATTTTTCACTCCTCACTGGATACAGGCGAGGTACCAGAGCACTGGAGGTCTGTGAATGTTGTGCCATTGTACAGATAGGCCAAATAATTATAGACCAGTCAGTCTTACTTAGGTAGTATTCAGATTATTAGAAGCAATTCTCAGACACAGAGAAAACTGTCAAATAGAAAGGCACAGATTAATCGGGGACAGTCAGCATGGTTTTCTTAAGGGAAAGCTGTGCCTTATTAACTTAACTGAATTTTTTGAGTAAATAACGAGGATTGATGAGGGTAGTGCAGTGAATGTTGTCTACATGGATTTTAGTAAGGTATCTGACAAAGTTCCATGTGGCAGACTGGTCAGAAAAGTCAAAGCCCATGGGATACAGGGGAATGTGGTGGGTTGGATCCAAAATTGGCTCAATGACAAGAAACGAATGGTAATGGTCGACAAATGTTTTAGCGAAAGGAAAGCTCTTTCCAGCGGTGTTCCACAGGGCTCAGTATTGGGCCCCTTGCTGTTTGTGGTGTGTATTAATGATTTGGACTTAAATGTGGGAGGCATAGTTGGGAAATTTGCCCATGTCACAAAAATTGTCCATGTCATGAATTGTGAAGATATCAATGGTTTGGCCGAGTGCGCAGAAAAGTAGCAAATGGGGTTCGATCGGAAATGTCTGAGGTAATGCATTTGGGGAGGGCAAACAAAGCAAGGGAATACTCAATAAATGGGAGGATATTGAGAGGGGTTGAGGAATTGAGAGTCCTTGGAATGCATGTCCAGAGGTCCCTGAAGGTGGCAGGACAGGTGGATAAGGTGCTCAAGAAAGCATATGGAATGCTGTCTTTTATTTGACAAGGTATTGAATATAAAAGCAGGGATGTAATGAGGGAACTGTATATAGCGCTGGTTAGGCCACAGCTGGAATTTTGTGCACAGTTCTGGTCACCAGATTACAGGAAGGACATAATTGCTCTGGAGAAAGTGCAGAGGTGATTTACAAGAATGCTGCCAGGGCTTGAAAATTGCAGCTATGAGGAGAGACCGGGTAGGCTGGGGTTGTTTTCCTTAGAACAGAGGAGGCTAAGGGGTGACCTAATTGAGGTGTACAAAATTATGAGGGGCCGAGATAGAGAGGACAAGATGCCCTGTTTACCCCAGTGGAGAGGTCAATTAGCAGGAGGCACAGATTTAAGATGCTTGGAAGAAGGGTTCGAAGGGATATTAGGAATAACTGTGTCACCCAGAGGGTGGTGGGCATTTGGAATTTGTAGCCCAGATTGGTATCGAAGCAGGAACCCTAAAACCATCGGTTGCACACCGCGATTTTACGTGGGCGGGCCAATTACAGCCCGCCCAACGTAATTCGTGCCTCCTGATATCTGCAGCAAGGGGCGGGCAGCGGCAGGAGGCCAATGACTGCCGGGTCCAATGGCGACCCGGCGGCCTATTCAAAAACGGTGCAGGCAGCCACTGAGTTCGGTCATCTGCTATGTATTGATTTCAGCCTCCAACATGGGATTCCCATTGATAATGGAAAGACGAGCGCATCCTGATCCGGGTGCCAGGCATGCACATTAACAGTGTAACTACTTCAACTAATCAAATGTCCTGGTTCTCCCTTTCAGCCTCACCAGAGCACGCCCGGTCTCAGGAGCCTGAGGGACCGCCGCTGACCCCTGAGACACAGATGATATGAACGTACCAGCGCCACACCCTCTCAGCCAGGCAGGCACCAGCGCCACACCCTCTCAGCCAGGCAGGCACCAGTGCCACACCCTCTCAGCCAGGCAGGCACCAGCGCCACACCCTCTCAGCCAGGCAGGCACCAGCGCCACACCCTCTCAGCCAGGCAGGCACCAGCGCCACACCCTCTCAGCCAGGCAGGCACCAGCGCCACACCCTCTCAGCCAGGCAGGCACCAGCGCCACACCCTCTCAGCCAGGCAGGCACCAGCGCCACACCCTCTCAGCCAGGCAGGCACCAGCGCCACACCCTCTCAGCCAGGCAGGCACCAGCGCAGATACCAGCACCTCAGTGAGAATAAGATTGTCAGCTAGAAACTCGGTGCACAGCGGTGAGGGCACTTCATACTTGCTTGAGGTGTAGGCGGAGGCAGAGCACGTCCAGGGCACTGGCAGTTGGAGGACGGCTGGGGACCAGAAACATGCTCAGTCAGTGGCTGCTGATGAGCCTCTGGTGTCGTCCCTGAGACAGCAGATGCTGGAAGTCCAGCAGGTTGTGTGGGAGGATCTGACGGAGATACATGAGGGAATGCGTGCCATGGTCTACGTTGTGGAGGAGTCCATACGGAGCATGAGCAATGCAACGACCCTCATGGCCGAGTGCGCTGCCTCCTCCATAGAGAGAGTGGCAGCTCTCATGGAGAGGCTCCTCCAGGAGAACAACCAGGGCTTCCTGGGGATGCGCTCAGACCTGCAAGCCCTCAATGACCGGCAATGACCTCAGGTGGTCACCGTCAGTGTGGGAGATGGATTGGTACCCAGTATCCCAGCTAGGCGACTATCCATCAGTGGTGAGCAGGGAGGTCCAAAGTGACCTGACGGTGGCGCACCAACTGCCTGTCGTCTCTGCGAGCTCCTCTCAGGCCGCTCTGGGAGGCTCCGTGAGCAGCAGCTCCTCTACCCCTCTGCCAGTGACCGTGGCGTCTGGTGAGGCTACGGCAACTGGGGAGATGCCAGCCATGGCACTGGCCACTCCCTCCCAGGCAGGGACAGCATAGGCTCCATGGCCAGAGGATGCCCACCAAGGTCATCAAGGCCAACAGGACAGCAGAGTGAGCAGGCTGTCTGCAATGCCAGTGTCAACGAGGGGGGAGCACCAAGACGTAGCACCCGCCAGTGTAAATGTAAAGCACTTTATGCACAACACGGGCTTAACACTAGTCGTTTTCTTTTGTCCCGCTTTTAAGTTCCTGTTAAGTTGGTGCTGGTGTTGAACACATTTTCATTTAGTTTAATTTCTGTATGCCAAGCTGTAAAGCATTAAATGGGTTGGTTCTCAACAAGCCTCTGGGTGCTTCATTAGTTCTGCAGGTGAAGGGGAATCCATGATGTTATGAGTGACTGTTTGTCACTGAGCTTTATTGAAATGGCACATAGTGCATGTTGCTGACCAAGCAACTGTTGCTCTCAGGTATTGAGTATGGAGCCTCCAGCCCTGCCATGTGGTGGTGGTTCATGTGTGGTAGGCGAGCTGAAGGAACAGTAGATCAAAGCCTCCCGAGTGTCCCTGCTTCCCTGGAGGTTGCCCAGGTTGGCATCTATCTCTTCAGCGTTCTCCTGACCGTGTTCGTCCTCGGACTCACGACTGGACTCATTGTCTGCTGCCAGAGCAGCTGTGGCAACATCATCCTCCACTGATTCCCCCCTTTCCGATGCCAGGTTGTGGAGAGTCCAGCATGCAACCACTATCAGTGACACACGATCTGGGGGGTACTGGAGTGTGCCCCCTGGACGGTCCAGGCATCGGAAGTGCATCTTGAGAAGACCGATGGTTGTCTCTATCACCGCCCTTGTGGTGCCATGACTCCTATTGTACTGCTGCTCAGCCTCTCTTCCTGGATGGCGGAGAGGCGTCATGAGCCACCTTCTGAGGGGATAGCCCTTGTCACCCAGCAGCCATCCATCCAGCCGGGCTGGAGCACTGAAGAGCTGCGGCGCCTGGGAGAGTCTCGGGGTGTACGGGTCATGGGAGCCTCCTGGGTACCTTGCACAGACTTGCAGAATCTGCATCCTATGGTCACACACTATCTGCACGTTCATGGAGTGGAATCCCTTCCTGTTGACGAAGGCTCCCGGCTCACCCGCTGGTGCCTTGATGGCCACTCGTGTGCAGTCGATTGCACCCTGGACGTGGGGGAACTCAACAATCACTGCAAAGCCTCTGGCTCGCTCTGCCTGACTGGCCTTGTCCGTACGGTAGTGAATAAAGTACAGTACCCGCCTGAACAGAGCATCCACCAGCTTGACACAACTGTGGACAGCTGACTGGGGGACTCCACATAGATCACCCACTGACCCCTTCTATACCGGAGGGCATAGAAGTTGAGGGCCACAGTGACCTTCAGTGCCACTGGCATGGGGTGTCCACCCACACAGTTGGAACGGATCTCAGGGCCGATCATCTGACAGGTGGAGGTCACTGTCTCCCTTGAGACACGGAGCCTCCTTTGGCATTGCACCTCAGGCATATTGAGTAGCTGCATCGCCGTCTTTAAACCCTGGCAGCAGGTTAGTGGCATCTTCTGCGGTCCCTTCTGCCTCGGACGTCCTGTTGGCCCCGCACCCATGTGCCTGTGCCTCTCCTCCCACAGGTCAGCCTGGAGGCTGAATAGGGACACTTGGTCTCCTCCCTCTTCTACCCCTCTCTTCCTCTTCAGAATAGGGGCCTCCAGCGGAGATCACAATCCCTTTTCGCAGGGTAAGCCAAGGCTGTCTGATACCTGGAAGGCCTCAAATGTTATGAATCCTCCGGGAGCCTGGAAAACAAAACTGAGTCCTGAACTGAAGCCTCTTATTTCTGTCAAAGCACTTCTGAAGCGAAATGAAGATGCCTTATTCACACAAGCAACCAGCAGCAAGTTATATCCTAAACTACAAACTACTCACATTTACAAGCTCTCTGACCCCTCTTACCCCACTCGTGGATGAGGTTTTTGTCAATGTGGCCTGCACGCCAGCACATTTAGCCCATGCGGTAGCCTGAAAATCGCACGGGCTACGTAAAGTCCGGGACACTCAGTGTCTCAAGGGCCTTAACTGGCCAGTTAATTAATGGACGGTGCGCCTCCAACCCCATCGTGCACCCACCTAGCGAAATATGCTGAGAGTGCGCTCGGCTGAGGTCAACTCGCTTTATATCACAGTCGGGCATGTCGGGCGGGCGCCTGCACACCGAGCTCAAAATTCTGGCCTGGGAGTTTTGCTCACCTTATACCTGGGCCTGTTGGAGACAAATTGATAAGAGTTTGATCGCTGTGATTAGTGAACAACTCCATCAACATCCTATCATGCAACTACCACAGGTGGTGAACTGGATGAACCTTAAGGGCAGAATTTTGCCCACGTTGGGCAGGATTTGCAGGGTGAGCGGGAGCGGCTGGGAAATGGACCACTGCCCACGAGTGGGCTGTGACCACGATTTCACACTGTGCGGACCAATTAAGGCCTTAACTGTCCCCCCAGCGTGAACGCCAGCTGCAGAAATGTTTGAGAAGGGACAGGCGGGGGCCTGTTGGCCGCTGGGTCCAATGGCGACCCGGCAGCCAGTTCAAGAACGACGCAGGCAGCGCCAGGGAGGCTGCCCGGGTCAGAGTTGCTGCAAGGACATGGCTGCAAACGAGGATGCAGAGACCAGGCGGGAGAGGAGGTCGGCTGGTCACTCGGTACCCTGTTTTTCGGACGAGTGCCTCGTCGTCCTCCTGGAGGGGGTGGCTGCCAGGAGGGACACCCTTATCCCCAGAGATAGGAGGAGGAGGCCACTGCACCTCAGCAAGAGGGCATGGGAGGAGGTGGCAGCCCGGGTGAGCAGCCACGATGTGGTTTAATGACCTGCTGCGCTCAGGAAGGGCGAGTACCATGTTGGCATGGGTCAGTGTGGTGAAATGTTAAGGGCTGGCCGTCTCCTCGTGGAGCTCAGGGGTTTTACAGTGTGACTGCCAACTGTCTACGACACCGGAGCTGTCCCAGGGGCTGAGTCCTGGCTGCTTGGACTGAGTGCCTTGCGGCATGAGGCCCCCAACTCGGATGAGCCCTGTGAGGTGCTCCTCAGGTGGGGTTGGCCAGGCTGCAATGGTGCTGCAGGGAGAGAGTGGACCAATCAATGCTCCTCTGTCCTTTCAGGAAAAGATATCCTATAACAATATTGAGAGGTCACGGACAGGCGGAGGACCCCCACACCTTCTCAGCCTCTCCCACAATGAGCAGGAGGACTTGGAGCTTGAGAGGTGCCACGCATCTCAATTAACCAGCCATGGAGAGGCTGGGAGTGCCAGGTGAAGGTAAGAGTGCAGTGCACTGAGGTGAGAGTGTCGGATGGTGCAAACATGTAGTCTCATTATTCATGGTAGCCTCCAGACTGGAGTCTCCATAGGCCACTGAATGATGATGGCACCATGATGCACATCGCCATTGTCTCACCAGGGTGCCTGGCATGCATTAAACTAATGACTTGTCCTCATTCTCCCCTAGGTCTGCCACCAAGCAGCGAAGCACACAACCCCCAGGAGCTATACCTGACCCCAGAGGACCACCATGCTCCCCAAGCACATCCGCCACACCCACTCTCTGAACCAGACACCAGCGCAGATACCAGCACCTCGGTGGGCATCAGTTCGGCAGATAGTATCTCAGTGCACATTGGTGAAGGCACTTCACACTCGCTTGAGGTGTAGGCAGAGGCAGAGAGTGCTCAGGGCTGATGATGAGTCTCTGGAGTTGTCCATTAGGCGACAGATGCTGGATGTCCAACGGGATGTGCGGGAGGATCTGGCGGAGATACACGAGGGTATTCGTGCCATGGTCTCCAGTATGGAGGAGTCCCTGTGGAGCATCAGCACTGTGTTGACCCTCATGGCCGAACGCACTTCCTCCTCCATTGAGAGAGTGGCGACTCTCATGGAGAGGCTGCTCCAGGGACAGAATCAGGGGTTCCTGGGGTTGCGCTCAGGCCTGCAAGCCCTCACACAGACGCTAACCTCAAGTGGTCAGTGTCAGTGTGGGAAGTGGATGAGGCACCCAGTATCCCAGCTAGCTGCCCATCCATCAGCAGCAAGCAGGGAGGTGCACAGCGACCTCACGTTGGATCACGACCTTCTTGTTGTCTCTGCAGGCTCCTCTCAGGGCGCTCTGGATGATGGCAGCAGCTCCTCCATCCCTCTGCCAGTGACTGTCACATTTGATGAGGCTGCGATGACTGGGACGATGCCAGCCGTGGCACTGGCCGCTCCCTCCCAGGCGGGGCCAGCACAGGCTCCACTGGCCAGAGGATGACACCAAGATCATCAAGGCCAACAGGACAGCAGAGTCAGCAGGCTGTCTCCAATGCTGCTGCCAGCGAGTGGGGAGCACCTAGGCATAGCAGCTGTAAACATTAGTTTAAAGCACCTTAAGCACAAGAGGGACTGGTCACGGGTGATCTTTTGTTTCTCTTTTTGTTTTTCTTTACTTAATGGTGTGACCACCAACAGCGGATATTGTTCCCTTCAAAGCCATGTGAGTTCCAACATCAGACTAGATTTGCTTTTGTGTTATTGGCGTGAGTCTGTTTAATTTATTTTGTAGGTGCAGGGTACGCCGGTATGTAATGCTGGATGTGGGTGGCTCGAAACTTTATTGCACAGGCACTGAGTGTATCTTGGGGACCAGGGAAAGGGTGATTTCTGTGATCCAGGATGGAGGTGGCAGCCCTGGCATGTGGTGGTAGTTCTTATTTGGCAGCCTAGCTGAAGGAGCGTTGGATCAAGGCATCCCTGGTGTGCCTGCCACACCGGAGATTAGAGAGGTCTCCCTCCACACCCTCAGCGTTCTCCTCACTGCGCTCCTATTCTGACTCACTACGGGATTCATCATATGTGGCCTGTGGAGCTCCCTCAAGATCCTCTTCCTCCAGTGGGTCCCGCCTTGCCATTGCCAGATTGTGGAGGGTGCAGCGTGCAAGCACTATCAGTGACACCCGCTCTAGGGGGGTTATTGTGGTACTCCCCCTGAACAGTCCAGGCATCGGAAGCGCATCTTCTGAAGATATGGTCTTCTCTATCCCCTCCACCCTTGTGGAAGTGTGGCTCCTGTTGTAATGCTGCTCGGCCTCTGTTCTTGGGTGACGGAGAGGAGTCATGAGCCACCTTTTCAACGGATAGCCCTTGTCACCCAGCAGCCATCCATCCAGCCGGGCTGGAGCACTGAAAAGCCGCGGCGCCTGGGAGAGTCTCAGGGTGTACGGGTCACGGGAGCTGCCTGGGTACCTTGCACAGACTTGCAGCATCTGCATCTTATGGTCACACACTATCTGCACGTTCATGGAGTGAGATCCCTTCCTGTTGACGAAGGCTCCCGGCTTACCCACTGGCACCTTGATGGCCACATGTGTGTCAGTGGATGGCACCCTGGACATGGGGGCATCCACCAATCACTGCGAAGCCTCCGCCTCGCTCAGCCTGGCTACCCTCATCCATACAGAAATGAATGACAGTCAATACCCGCCTGAACAGAGCTTCTGTCACTAGCTTGACACAACTGTGGACAGCAGATTGGGAGGCTCCACATAGATCTCCCACTGAACCCTGGAAAGAGCCAATGGATAGAAGTTGGCCACAGTGACCTTCAGAGACACTGGCATGGGGTGTCCACCCACAGTCAGATCTGCAGGTCCTTCAGCATTGCACCTTGGATATATTGAGGTAGCTGCATCGCAGCCTGTAAACCCTGGCAGCAGGATAGTGGCGGCACCTGCAGCCCCTTCTGCCTTGGACTACCTGCTGGCCCTGTGCCCCTTGTGCCTGCAACTCTCCTCCCGCAGGTCACTCCCCTGGAAGCTGCATTGGGACACCTGGCCTCCTCCCACTTCTGCCCCTCTCTTCCTCCTCAGAGGAGATGCCGCCCAGCAGAGACCACAGTCCCCATGACCAAGGTAACAGGAGGCTGTCTGATACCTAGAAGGGGCCACACGATCAAAATCGTCAGGGGGCCTTGGAGATACCAGTGAGTCCTGAAATGAAGCCCTGAACAGAGATGAAGCTGCCAAGTACCGATAAGCAACCAGCAACAAACTATTGCCAAAACCCCTCATTACTCACACTGGCAATGCTGCTGACCCTTATTATCCTGCCTGTGGATGAGGTTTGCGAATGGTCGGCAGCCCGAGCGATGAGCGCAAACTCGCACTGGCAACGTTAAATCGGTGTCACTTGGCTTAAGGGCCTTAACTGGCCTCTTAATTAATGGCGGGAGCGGCTCCGACTCTCATGCGTACCCGCTGACTGAACTATCCGTGAGTGTGCGATGACGTTGGGACGCTCGCCCGAGGTCTTCGCGCGTCACCTTACGCTCGAGCGTGTTGGGCATGCGCCCGAATACCGGGCAAAAAATTCTGCCCCAAGTCTTCTTTCCATCCAGTAATTCCAATGTTCGTTTCTCACCAGTGATTGGAAAAATCATGGTGATTCTTTTGGTAAAAGGCAAATATCTTTACTTTTTATCTCCAAAATTATTATTAGTGTTGTTAGAAACAAGATTTGAGGTGATATTTAAAACACAGTGAACAGTGATGTGAAATAAACAACATGCATTTTAATTTCCAAATCTCTGATTGTCCACCAGTGGGAACAGACTTTGGCCTTTTGTTAACTTTAACTGGTTTGAATTGGAATATAAAAGATATTGTTTGGTTTAATAAAGTTTCAGTCTAACAGGAGCCCCAGAGTCAACCCCGAGCAACACCCACCCACCACCTCCTGTTACTGGGCAGCGCGATGTAACCTCCCCTTCACCCACTGTCCTTATCACTTTAATATGTCACATTCAAGCCCAGATGGGCAGCCGATCATAAAATGATTGGGAGTAAAAAATGAAAATGCTGGAGAAACTGAGCAAGTCCTTCGGGCTGATACCTGGCAGGGAGTGACCATGATCATGTTGCTTCTGCATATGTGCAAATGTAGTTTTTGTGGGTATCATTTCTTTTCAGAAAAGCTTTTGGCCTTTTTGCCCTTTGGTATTGGAGGCTCTTCTGTGGTTGTTTGTTCTCCTTTGAAGAGGCTTCAGTGCCGAACAGAGGGAAATTAAAGGAGTGATGGCTTCGACCAGTCAAGCCCCAAACCAGCGTTAGGGAGGCAGTGAAGGACAGCGAAGGAGGGACACCCATTGGCTGAGCCTTCTTCATTAAAAGAGTCCTTTTGGAATCCTGTGAAATTGAAGCTGCTGAGACCTACTGTCTGCAGGACTTGCACAGCGCTGGATACTTCGATGTGACCTTCAAGAATGTTGCTGCCTGTGCCCAGTTCCTGAAGGTGTTTGAGGAGAAGGGAGACCAGCCACAGTTGAGAATCCTCACGGTGGAGCCACTCTTTACTCGGACTCCGCAATGGGACCATGTGGTGACTGTGCTTCACACTCGCTTGAGGTGCAGGCAGAGGCAGAGAGTGGGATATGCGGAAGGATCTGGCGGGGATAAATGAGGGAATGTGTGCCGTGGTCTCCATTGTGGAAGAGTTCCGGTGCAGCAGCGGCACTGCGTTGACCCTCATGGTTGAGCGCACTGCCGCCTCATGGAGAGTGGTGAGTCTCATGGAGAGGCTGCTCCAGGGACAGAATCAGGGGTTCCTGGGGTTGCGCTCAGGCCTGCAAGCCCTCACACAGACGCTAACCTCAAGTGGTCAGTGTCAGTGTGGGAAGTGGATGGGGCACCCAGTATCCCAGCTAGCTGCCCATCCATCAGCAGCAAGCAGGGAGGTGCACAGCGACCTCACGTTGGATCACGACCTTCTTGTTGTCTCTGCGGGCTCCTCTCAGGGCGCTCTGGATGATGGCAGCAGCTCCTCCATCCCTCTGCCAGTGACTGTCACATTTGATGAGGCTGCGATGACTGGGACGATGCCAGCCGTGGCACTGGCCGCTCCCTCCCAGGCGGGGCCAGCACAGGCTCCACTGGCCAGAGGATGACACCAAGATCATCAAGGCCAACAGGACAGCAGAGTCAGCAGGCTGTCTCCAATGTCGGTGCCAGTGAGGGGAGAGCACCCGTAAACGCAAGTTTAAAGCACCTTAAGAACAAGAGGGACTGGTCACCGGTCATCTATTGTTCCCTGTTTTGTTTATCTTGTTTTAATGGTGTGACCACCAACACCGGATATTGTTCCCTTCAATACTATGTGACTTCCAACATTAAATTATATTTGCTTTTGTGTTATTGGCGTGTGTCTGTTTCATTTATTTTGTAGGTGCAGGGTACGCCGGTATGTAATGCTGGATGTGGGTGGCTCAAAACTTTATTGCACAGGCACTGAGTGTATCTTGGGGCCCAAGGAAAGGGTGATTTCTGTGATCCAGGATGGAGGTGGCAGCCCTGGCATGTGGTGGTAGTTCTTATTTGGCAGCCTAGCTGAAGGAGCGTTGGATCAAGGCATCCCTGCCTCCATAGACGTTACTGAGTCTCCCTCCACACCCTCAGCATTTTCCTCACTGTGCTCCTCTTCGGACTCACTCCGGGATTCATCATCTGTGGCCTATGGAGCTGTGTCAAGATCCTCTTCCTCCAGTGGGTCCCCCTTTGCCATTGCCAGATTGTGGAGAGCGTAGCATGCAAGCACTATCAGTGACACCCGCTCTGGGAGGTTATTGTAGTGCTCCCCCTGAACGGTCCAGGCATCGGAAGCGCATCTTCTGAAGTCCGTTGGTCCTCTCTTACCACCGCCCTTTGGAGGCTTGGCTCCTGTTGTATTGCTGCTCTTGGATGACAGAGAGGCATCATGAGCCACCTTTTCAGCATCTATTGCCCATCCCTAGTTACCCTTGAGAAGGTGATGGTGAGCTGCCTTCTTGAACTGCTGCAGTCTATGTGCTGTAGGTGCATCCATAGCACTGTTAGGGAGGGAATTCCAGGGTTTTGACCCAGTGACAGTGAAGGAACGGTGATATATTTCCCAGTCAGGATGGTGAGGGGCTTGAATGGGAGCTTCCAGGTGGTGGTGATTCCATGTGTCTGCTGCCCTTCTCCTTCTAGGTGGTAGCGGTGGTGGGTTTGGAAGGTGCTGTATAAGGAGCCTTGGTGCATCTTGGGGATGGTACACACTGCTGCTACTGTGCATCGGTGGTGGAGGGAGTGAATGTTTGTGAAAGGTCCAGCTAAACGCGATTAGGGATGGGCAATAAATGTTGGCCGAGCCAGCGACACCCACATCCCATCAATCAAAAAAACAAACACCTCACCCGGAGACTTCAGAGAGGCACAACTGATTTGAGCTGGGCTGCTCCAAAAAGCAGGGACAGAATTGTTATGTGAGCCATCAAATGCTGAAGCCTTTTATCCTCAGGGTGGGGATTCGTAGAAAGTTTAGCTTTAATAATTAGCTTGTAGTTCAATTATGTTTAGTGATCAACCAATCGAAGTATGTTCATCAATTAACCCAACATGACTTTGCTGAATTGTAGTCAATACAGGACATTAGTGCATCACATGACTAGGCCCTTGTTAAAAGTCAGATCCACACTTGATCGAGTGGACACACCACACGGCCCCAAGCCAGTGCTCTGAAGTCAGTCAATGTTGATTCGATTAGAATGTAGCGTCATTGTGCTTCCTAGCAATTGAAATTCAGATTGCATTTCAAAATTTAAATGAAGAAATTTAAAAGGTTTATTGTGTGAAGTAAAACAACTGCAAGGTTCTAAACAATTAATCAGAACCAGCTTAGTCTTTTTAAACTGGGAGTGTTGTAAATATATAACCATCCTCGTCTCTGTAAATTTAGTGAAGTTCTGTAATCGGTTTTTGTAGCTGTGTAGTTCTTGTGACTTTTATTCTTTATGAACCTGTGATATATTAGTCTATATCTTGTACCTGTACCTTGTTACCCTAAGATAAAAGCAAAAAATTGCAGATGCTGGAAATCCAAAACAAAAACAAAAATACCTGGAGGAAATCAGCAGGTCTGACAGCATCTGCGGAGAGGAGCACAGTTAACGTTTCAAGTCTGTATGACTCTTCACCAGAACTAAGAAAAAATAGAAAAGAAGTGAAATATAAGCTGGTTTAAGGGGAGGTGGGACAGGTAGAGCTGGATAGAGGACCAGTGATAGGTGGAGATTGCCAAAAGATGTCATAGACAAAAGGACAAAGAGGTGTTCACAGTGGTGATATTAGCTAAGAAATGTGCTAATGGTGACATTAAGGGTAGAAAGCAGGACGAGCAAGGTACAGATAGCCCTAGTGGGGGTGGGGTGGGGGGAAGGGATCGAAATAGGCTAAAAGGTAGAGAGAAAACAATGGATGGAAATACATTGAAAAATAATAGAAATAGGTGGGAAAAGAAAAATACATATAAATTATTGGAAAAAGGGGAATCGGAAAGGGGGTGGGGATGGAGGAGAGAGTTCATGATCTAAAGTTGTTGAACTCAATATTCAGTCCGGAAGGCTGTAAAGTACCTGGTCGGAAGATGAGGTGCTGTTCCTCCAGTTTGCGTTGAGCTTCACTGGAACAATGCAGCAAGCCAAGGACGGGCATGAGAGCAGGGTGGTGTGTTGAAATGGCAAGCGACAGGGAGGTCTGGGTCATACTTGCAGACAGACCGGAGGTGTTCCTCCAAGCTGTCACCCAGTCTGCGTTTGGTCTCTCCCATTGGGAGCAGCGAATGCAGTAGACTAAATTGAGGGAAGTGCAAGTGAAATGCTGCTTCACTTGAAAGGAGTGTATGGGCCCTTGGACGGTGAGGAGAGGGGAAGTAAAGGGGCAGGTGTTGCACCTTCTGCGGATGCATGGGAAGGTGCCGTGGGAGGGGGTTGAGGTGTTGGGGCTGATGGAGGAGTGGATCAGGGTGTCTCGGAGGGAACGATCCCTGCGGAATGCCACCGGGGGGGGTGAAGGGAAGATGTGTTTGGTGGTGGCATCATGCTGGAGTTGGCGGAAATGGCGGAGGATGATCCTTTGAATGCAGAGGCTGGTGGGGTGACCTCGAGGTAACCTTAAGTTTAATACAGCAGTAATCTCTATGCACTGATATATGCGTTTGTTTAGACTGTTTGTACTTTCTGTAACTTTGTAATTTCTATGACGCTATGTACCAATTTGCACTTTCACTATTTTAAAAATTAATTTGTAACATTTAGGTGAATGAGTCTAAATGTTAATCAGTAGTGTTGGGCACCACACTCTCCTAACATAATCCAAAAATAGAACTCATCATGCACATGGGTTGTACTTTGGAAAGAGTTAAAAGCACCAGCTTTAAGGTATCAGGCACATTGAATTTGAAGATTGAACTGGGAGCAGAAGACCACAGAACTGATAGAGAAAAGGTGGGGGGAGGGGAGAGAGAGAGAGAGGGGGAGGGGGAGAGAGAGAGAGGGGGAGGGGGAGAGAGAGAGAGGGGAAGAGGGGGAGAGAGGGGGGAGGGGGAGAGAGAGAGAGGGGAGGAGGGGGAGAGGGAGAGAGGGGAGGAGGGGGAGAGAGAGGGGGGAGGGGGAGAGAGAGGGAGAGTGGGGAGGAGGGGGAGAGAGAGGGGGGAGGGGGAGAGAGAGGGAGAGTGGGGGGGAGGGGGAGAGAGAGAGGGGAGGGGGAGAGAGAGGGAGAGTGGGGGGGAGGGGGAGAGAGAGAGGGGAGGGGGAGAGAGAGGGAGAGTGGGGGGGAGGGGGAGAGAGAGAGGGGAGGGGGAGAGAGAGGGAGAGTGGGGGGGAGGGGGAGAGAGAGAGGGGAGGGGGAGAGAGAGGGAGAGTAGGGGGGAGGGGGAGAGAGAGGGAGAGGGGGAAGGAGGGGGAGAGAGAGGGAGAGAGAGAGGGGGGAGGGGGAGAGAGAGGGAGAAAGAGAGGGGGGAGGGGGAGAGAGACGGGAGAGAGAGAGAGCAAGTGAGCCTAGCTTGAATGGAGAAGTAAAAACTGTATTAAGTCAGTAAATTCACTGCCTAATTGGTTAATTCTTATTTTTGGTGCTTAATAAGCGTTCCTGAGTTACATTACTAGATTGTGTTCTGTTGCCTGAATGGTTAAAGTCTCAAAAGAACAAACCAATATTGGGTGAGTGGATTTGGAGGTTAAAACCCTGAAAAAACTTAGTGGCCATGTACTGAACAACTCCACACAGACACACACAACAGGAAGGGACCAGCTGAGCTGCTACTTGGACACAAAGCAACAGCAAGATGCCAGAGCTGAGGGAGATCAGTGTAGATCAGGAGGTCTGAGATCATGATGCTGAAAAAATGCAGAGGCTGCTGCAAAGCTTTATGGAGACCACTGAAGGCGGGCGGTGGGGGGGCACGAGACAGTCTGATCAAATACTGCTGAGACAAAAGAATCTGAGGGAGAACGGATACACCATTTTACCCCAAGCTGTACACTGTCATTGCCAAGAAGGGAAACCGTGCGAATCTCCAGCTGCCAGAAGCAGTACTGTGTGGCACAAATTCTCCATGTGTCGAAAAGGATTCTGGTGACAAAGGCATAAGCAGCAGATGAACCAGATGTAGGAGCTGAGGCAAAGCTGACATCCAGTAATCCACAAGCCCAGGTCAGCAATGCTGACGGCAGGCACACAGCTAGCTATCCAGAGGGAAAAGCACCAGTTCCAGAGGGGAACCTAACCCTGACATGATGGCCAGAGTTCCCAAAACAGCAGGCAGGGCCACGATGCGACAGGTTTGGCTCAAAGAAGGGCAGGACTGGGCATTAAGTATTCTCGGTGTTTGGGAGAGACAGGAAAGGGGGGAAACGGCCGGGGGTGGATGGGAGCGGCGATATTGGTTAAAGGTGGCTTTACAGTACTGGAAAGAGAGGATGTCCCAGAGGGGTCAAGGACAGGATCTCTCTGGCTAGAGCTAAGGAATGAAAAAGTTGCAATGACATTGATCAGTGTAGTATATAGATCGCCAACTAGTGGAAGGGATGTGGAGAAATAAATTTGCAAAGTAATTTCATAGAGGTGCAAGAATTATAGAGTAATCGTAATGGGGGACTTCAACTATTCAAATTCACACTGGGATAGGAATAGTGCAAAGGGACAAGAGGGGCCAGAGTTCCTGGAATGTGCTTAAGATCATTTTCGGCAGCAGCATCTTTCCAATCCAACCAGAGGGCAGGCACTGCTGGACCTGCTTCTGGGCAATGAGTTGGCCCAAGTGGTCAAATATCACTGGGAGAGCCTCGAGGGGACGGTGATCATTCTATCATAAGGTTTAGGTTGGCCCATGGAAAAGGACAGAGAACAATCCAGAGCAGGGATAATTAATTGGGGGAAAGACAACTTCGATGAGATGACAATGCACCTGAGTCAAGTGAGTTGGAATCGAATGTTGGCGGAAAAGACAGTGGCTGAACAATGGACCACTTTCAGAGAGAAAGTATCGTAGACAATGTCAAGGTATATTCCCTTAAAGGGAAAGGTCGGACAAATAAATCCAGAGCGCCCTGGATGATGAGAGATGGAGGTGAGGTTGAAATGGAAGGAGTGCACATATGTCAGGTGGAAACTACAATCGACAATCAGGCTAAATATAGAAAGACCAAAAGGGAAGTGAAGAAACTAATAAGAAAAGCAAGGAGAGAGCCTGAAAAGAAGCTTCCAGCGAACATAAAAGGGAATTTCAAGATCTTCTATCAACATGTAAATAAAAAGAAAGGTTGGTAAAAGACAGGGTAGGGCGGATTAGGGACAACAAACGGGACTTGCACGTGGAGGCTGGAGAAATAGTGGAGGTATTGAACAAGTAACGTCTGTCTTTACAAAGGAAGACGATGCTACCCAGGCCGAGGTGAGAGAGGAGGTAACTGGTACAGTAGAAGAATTTACAATTGATCGGAAAGTGGTGTTGGAAAGGCTATCTTTACTTAAAACAGATAAGGTACCAGGACCGGATGAGATGCATCCGAGTCTTCCAGTCTTCCTTAGACACCGGCGAGGTGCCAGAGGACTGGAGAATTGTGAATGTTACACCCTTGTTCAAAAAGGGTTGCAAGGATAAAGCTGGCAACTACAGACCAGTCAGTTTGAGCTCAGTGGTAGGGAAACTTCTGGAAACTATAGTACCGGATAAAATCAATAATCACCTAGACAAGTGCAGGATAATTAAGGAAAGTCAGCATGGCTTCATCAAGGGAAAATCATGTTGAACTAACTTGGAGTTTTGCGGAGGTAACAGAGAAGGCTGATGAAGGAAATGCTGTTGATGTGGTGTATATGGATTTTCAAAAGGCATTTGAGACAGTGCCACACAACAGACTTGTGAGAAAAATTCTAGCTTCTGGAATAAAAGGGAAAGTAGGCACTTGGATAAGAAATTGGTTGAGTGACAGGAAACAGTAGTGATAAATGGTTGTTTTCCAGATTGGAGGAAGGTTTGTAGTGGGGTTCCTCAGGGGTCAGTTGCTCTTTCTGATACATATTAATGGTCTAGACTGTGGTTTGCAGGGCACGACTTCAACATTTGCAGTTGATACGATGATTCAAAATGTTGTCAACTGTGATGAGCATAGTCTTGAACTTCAAAAGGACATCGACGTTGAAGATGCAGAAAATTTGGATTTATTTTAAAGTACTAGCCAGGACCAGCAGCTAAAGCACCAAAGCATACACAAACAGTCGCAGCCTTACGTGAAAGCTATAAACTTGTACGAAGGGCTCAGCTGTAAATTTGCAGTTAGGAAATGGGAGACACACGGGCGGGGACACGGGATAACTCAATCAAGAGATGGGGAAGGACATTTCGCACCGTCTGATAGCGATCTTCAAAAGGACAATGCCCAGTCCCTGCACTGCAATTACTGTACAAGAACACAATTATCAGCCCACCGGGGGACATTGTGCTGTGGCCTTTGTCTAACGAATACCATTAAGTTGTAACTGATAGTAAAAGATATATAAACTGTGCTCATTTCAACCTCGGTGGAGAAGCGCCTGAATTTCCCAGCGTTTTCTCCCTGCATGTGTAATAAAGGAACCACTTGAATATTGCATCTGGACTCCGAGTGTTGAAATTTTGTCCCAGAGTATTCCTCGGACCTTTCAATTGGTGCTGCGAGCAGGGCCCGAAGGATGCAGGACACCGACGGGGAAATGGGATGAGTCACAGTGTGAATTCATTTTTATTCATACTAAATCCGACTCCGTCCCAATCCAGGAACTGTCAGGCGCCCCACGTATCAGAAACCTGGGCTCCAGGCAATAGTTCAAGGGGTGGTAAGGGTGGGGTAGATCGCTTGTCTTATAGATTGTTATAATTACATCCGGTATTAGCCGCAAGTAATGAGTTCGGTCTGAAAGGACCCAGGGTAAGAACCGTACCGCTGACAACAACTATACCCCGACCGTCTTACCCAGAGATGGCCAGTGGTGACAAACTCGAGTGGGGACCAGAGGGATCCTTGACACAGCATTTAGCTGACAAAAATAAGAAATCGATAGGCAAAATGATAAAGAACAATTGGAACCCATTTGAATCACCCGCTGATCAGAGAAAATGGCGGGATAATCAGAAAAAAGACAAAGATGATGAAGCCTGGATCCTAATGTTAAGACAACACGTAGAGTTAAGTAAGAAAGTAAATCGAATGTTGGCCAACAAATCCCAAAATGAAGAGCTGGTCCAGGCAAAAAACCTCATGTCAGTTTCGGCAGCTTTAACACAGCCACCACTAGCTGCACAATACGCAGATAATGTAGATTGGAACGGGCTGGTGGAACAGGCAGCAGGATATGAGGAACAACGGGAAGCGGGTTGGGAATCACCACCCCCATAACCCGTGGCCCCAATTAAGATAGAGCATGTGCCCCCGGTGCCCGGACAACCAGGCAGACCAGGCACAGCAGCAAGCTGATTTCCGAGCCTTTAGAGCAGAAATGGCACAAGACTTAGGGCAAGCCCCAGTTAATTGGAATACAGTGACTGGAGTAAAACAAGAAAAGGGCGAGAGCGCCCATGAATATGGCAATCGGAGGTTTGAGGCATATTGTAACTACAGGGTTGTAGGTGCTGTGCTGAACCGAGACGATGTACGGATTATGGATTTAAGATAAACCCCTTATGAGTTGATGACCGGGAGGGCTATGCGCTTGCCAGAGGGCATAGCCACCGGAAGTGAGGATATGGGACCCATCAGAGATAAAATTAAAAACGATATTAAGCAATTGGATGGGCAGCTAAAGGAATTACAACAGGAAGTGAAGGACCAACAGGCTATCAGGGATTTAGAAGAGAGGACAAAAGGGGGACCCCCGTCACCACCGGCTGAGGTCGGAGACATGGTGTTTGTTCAAATCGCCCCTAGCCAACCAGGTTTTGCCCCAAAATGGACTGGACCGTACGGAATTATTCACGTGCCTGCGTCGATATGAAGGGAAAAGCTAGGTGGAAACATTGGTCGCAACTGAAAAGGTATGATGTAAGTAAGAAAGACTAAATTACCAGGCAGCGGGGGGAAAACGGGCAACGAGCAGTCCGTACTGTGTTAGCCAAGTGGTTTAGGATTCATTCCCGATCTGGAGGACTGGCCATCTGAAAGACAAAAGGAGGAATCCTCAACTACGGGGAGGGTCACCGTGGGCTGTGCACAAGGAGGGACGTAAAGGAGAAAGCTGCCTCTTATATCCAACCTAAACCCTGGTGATCACCAGCAGTGTGCTTCATTACAGAAATAACAATAACCGGGTAACCTCCACGACAAGATGGAAAAAAGCTGGGTGTCGACGATCGTTACCAGGGCCCTGGCTACCGCAGCCACCGGCATACAGAATGTAAACCGTGAAGCAGTGGCCGGTATGGGCTTATACTACAAGAATGTCAGCGACGGATATTGTGTGAAAGGAGGTGTGAATGTCACAACGGAAAGGTCAATGCTCTTCAAGTGTGGCACCGGGCTTACGCAACTATCCATTGGAATGAGCGATGGTGAGAGCCTAGGGCAGAGCTCGCATTCGGGAACGGAACTCCGATGGAAAAATGAGGGCCCACTGTGGTTCCAGATCAGCGATGGTTCGGACGGACCCTGGACATGTGCGAAGGGGGCACAGGTCCAGATACAATGTGTGAGAGATTTTTCGCAATTTACCTTCACACCCCAGGACAACAACAACTGGGGTCACTGTCCCGGGGAGGAAGACTTGGGAATGACAGATACCTGGCATTGGATCTTGAGGGCCAAACACGGAGAGTTGACTGCAACGGCGGACCCCCGGACCGACACCACCCCGCTATCACAGGACACGACGACACCACAGAGACTATCTTGCCCAGACATGACCCCTGGGCCACAGAATGAACTGGTACTGTATATGGACGGTGAACTCTTGTATGATAATTTTAAACATGAAATTGTACAGGTAATTGTGAACCTGGCAGGTATGCGACTGCCTGAGTATTGCAGTAACCAAGCGCCCCTACGAAAACTGTACAAATTACTGAGTAAGGCTGTGATTAATCAGGCGGTCGACGCCACGGGTGCCACTAGATTCAGGGGACATCCTGCTTTCCACCGCCAGAAGAGAGAGTTAGTTAACAATGTACTGACAGGGGTGAACACAGGGACTTCCCTGGTAAACTCTCTCGACATTCAAGGAATCAACTCCGAGGTCACGAATCTTAAAGGGATCATGAGGCAGCTTGCTCATAAGAGCAGCGAGGGGTGGTGAAATGGCAGCGGCCCTAGGGGGCAAAACTGTGGCATCTGTATTGGAAAGCGTACACGTTATAGAGACCCATGCTAAAGCCACCAGCCAATTAACAGAAAGGGAGGAACGACAAGAGGGCAGCACCCAAAAAAGCCAGCTTACGGCCAGTGGATGATCGGGCAATTAAGACACAATCTGGGCCGGATCCAAAGGGGCGAGGTACCGGGCTGGATCAACAGTGCCCGGTTGTGGGGGATGGCCAAGCACCCAGGCGTCATCGACGCATGTACATTGAAAGGAGTGACCAGGGTGTATGCAGTGATTCAGAAGTGCACCTCAAACCAAATGAACGTGATAGGTATAGGCAATCCCCTCAGTCACAGCAGACACGGGCCCACACCCTCAGTACCAAGTGGAGAACATTGGGTTAATCTGAGACAATGACTCCCTCCGGTACTACCCCATAGATATGCATGCCATATGCAAGAATGAGGGCATACACGGGGAATCACTGAGTGGGTGCAGGAGGAAAGGTAGCCTCACAATTTGCTCCCATCCAGTCGGAACGAGGAGGGGGCTGGACAAATGCGGGTACAACCGAACGGAGGGTTGTATATTAGAAATTACCCACAGAGGAAACCATCACACCCGCTCAGGATACAAGGGAACCCCGGCTCCCAGCTACTAACGGACACACGCGAATGATGTACGTCCAACAAAGGGGTCAGGTCTCAGTCAACCAGGGGGTCATTGTGCTGTGGCCTTTGTCTAATTAATACCATTATGTTACTGATAATAAATGATATATAAACTGTGCTCATTTGAACCTCGGTTGGGAAGTGCCTGGATTGCCCAGTGTTTGCTCCCCGCATGCGTAATAAAGGAACCACTTGAATATTTCATCTGGACTCCGAGTGTTGAACTTTTGTACCAGAGTATTCCTCGGTTCTTTCAACGTGTTGGTGGATTGAGCAGACAAGTGGCAGATGAAGTTCAATGTACAGAAGTGTGAGGTGATCCATTTTGGCAGGAAGAATATGGTGAGACAGCATAAAATAAAGGAAGAGCCTCTAAAAGAGGTGCACAAACAGAGGGACCTCAGACGTACATAGGCCATTGAAGATGGCAGGACGTGTTGAGAGCAGTTAATAAAGCAGATAGTATCTTAGGCTTTATTAATAGGGGCATTGAGTACAAGAGTAAGGAGGTCATGTTGAACTTGTATAAGACACTAATTAGGCCTCATCTGGAATACTGCGTCCAGTTCTGGGCACCATACTTGAGGAAGGATGTGAAGACATTGGAGAGGGTACAGAGGAGATTCACAAGAATGATTCCCGGGATGAAGAACTGTAGCTATGAGGATAGATTGTAGAGGATGGGACTGTTTTCCTTGGAGAAAAGAAGGCTCTGAGGAGACTTGGTGGAGGTATTCAAGATCCTGAGGGATATGGACAAGGTAAATCGTGAAAAACTGTTTCCACTCAAATGAACAGCAAGGACTAGAGGGCACAGATTCAAAATAATTGGCAAAAGGAGTAAATGTGATGTGAGGAAAGATTAATTCACCCAGAGGGTGGTTGGAGTCTGGAACAAAATTCCTGAGAGGGTGGTGGAGGCAGATTCGATCGAGGTATTCAGAAGGGAATTGGATCGTTACCTGAAAAGACAGAATGTGCAAGGTTACGGGGATGAGGCAGGGGAGTAGGACTAGGTGGAAGGCTCTTTCAGAGACCCAGTGCAGACTTGATGGGCCGAATGGCCTCCTTCCACACTGTAAAAAATTCTGTGACATCACAAAGCAGTATCAAGATTTTGCGATTTAGAGACAGATCATGAAATCGGAAATGATCAAAACAAAGGGCGTACATTTATTGTGAGCTGTACAGCCCGAGGGGCTCTAAACAGTTCCCAGTCCCTCGGTACACTGTGGCAGAAAGGTCTTAGACAGCGACCCTTCCCCATTGCGCCTTTGCGGCAGCTGCCCCAAGCTTTAGTGCGTCCCTCAGCACGTAGTCCTGGACTTTGGAATGTGCCAGTCCGCAACACTCGGTCGGGGACAACTCTTTGTGCTGGAAGACCAACAAGTTTCGGGCAGACCAAAGAGCGTCTTTCACCGAGTTGATGATCCTCCAGCTGCAGTTGATGTTTGTCTCGGTGTGTGTCCCTGGGAACAGGGACCTTGGCTCCCGAGGCCAGTTCGAACTGGTCGCAGATGTGGATCAGTCTGCGCACCGACAGCGGATCCGAGCAGAAGACGGCGACATCATCCATCTACAGGGAGGCTTTGACCTGAGTGCCTCCACTGCCTGGGATTGTCACTCCTCTTATGCCTGGATCCTTCCTGATGGACTCGGCAAAGGGTTCTATGCAACACACGAAAAGAACAGGCGAGAGAGGACAGCCCTGCCTGACTCCAGATTTAATCGGAAAGCTATCTGTTTCCCACCCATTGATTGAGACTGCGCTACTGATGTTAGTGTAGAGCAGTTGGATCCAATTTCGAATTCCCTCCCCAAACCCCATTTTGGAGAGCACATCCACCATGTAGGTGTGCGATATTCTGTCAAAGGCCTTCTCCTGATCCAGGCTGATGAGGCAGGTGTCCACACCCGTCATGCACATGATGGGGAGGGCCTTTGTCACTATCAGCCAAGCTACATCCTAATGCTAATTTGAAAGTTTTGGTGATGAGGCATTCTTCCAAATTACTTTGACAGTCAGCTCAGGAAACCACCCGACAGCATTCACTATCTCCTTTTCCCGCAGGACCACATTACAATATGTGCAGCCCACTGCCTGATGGACTTGTGGTCAACATGTTTTTCTGCATAAACTGTTCCACAAGGGATAGGTGATACAGCAGGTTCCAACTGAATGGAGCGTTCCCTGGTAACATAGCCACATCCATTCTTCCCAACACCGGGAAGAGGTAGAATCTCAGCACGGAGTGACACTTGGGCCTGGATTCTTGGGCCTGAGCATTGGGGCGTCTTAGGTCACTGTGCTAATGACATCATTGCTGCATCACTACCCAGCAGCCAAACTCAATGTACATTGCTCAACATGGGCTGCTGTGTTTAACCGACTTCAGTTTCAGGAAGATGTAACAGGAGCACATTTCACTCTGTGCTATTGGACAGTGGTTTAATAGTTGGAAAAGATCAGTGGTGCTCACCAGGGTTCACACCTGAAGAATTGTCAACCTTTGTGTTGCTGCACAGCACAATCAGATAAAGCATTTCTTACCTTCCGTCACTTCCTGTTCCTTCAGCTGTAGCCTAACCAGTGTACATTAACGGTTTGGCATAACTTCCTTCCCTTTGGACCCCATGCCTCAATTTATAAAGCCGAGGATCCTTATTTGTGTTTACATGAATTCTTGCTGCAACAAACAGAGCTTCGGCGAGATCATACCCAGAGTATTGTGTACCATTGTTTTGGTCTCCTCACCAAATGAAGGATATTCTTTCCATAGTAGGGATGCAACAATGGTTCAGTAAAGATTGAATGGAGTGGCCAATATTTTCTGGAGTTTAGAAGAATGAGCCATGGTCTTGGGTTCGCTAAGGCTGTGCTGAGGAAAGTGGAGGGAAGGAGAGTACAGCACAAAGGATAGGAAGGCTGGCACAGGCAAAAGAAACTGCAGCCAACAGGGTGAAGCGGGGTACAGGTGCTGTCACCCTATTTTCTAATGTGGACAACTGCCTTAGTGTGGTTGTGCCTGCAGTTGCACAGAAATCCAACAGGGGGCAGTGTCTGGCCTAGCTGCACAGGAGAAAAATTGCAAGGCCCTGAGCTGAACTTCAGCGCAAATACCCACATGTAAATGGCACACTGAAGGTGAGAAAAGCAACTCTTAATGAGGAGCAGTTTCAGAAGAAATGTAAAGCATGGTCAGGCAGCTGTAAAAACATTGTTCTGTTGACTGTTACATCTGCTCATCGTAAACAGGGGAGTTGCACCATTCTGCTATACCCTGCAAGACCAGGTTAAAGCATGTAGTGGACATCGGCATGTTTTAAAAGTTTTTGTCGCATCAGAATTGTTTAATTTAATAAGAAACTTACTGATGTGTCCCAATGAAACAATTAAGTGGTTCAGTATAATTTTTTTTCTGCCATTTTAAATCAGCTTACTCAGCGACAACTGGTCACCCAGATTACAAATTCTCATTTTATTACAATAAACCAGTTTCAGATATATCACTGAAACATTATCTGTCACCTACCGTTCAAATGCATCAAGGAATACAGAGAAAATAAAGTTACTTTTTATTATTCTGCCTTGTTGCGTTGGTTCAGGGAGATTTTGCATTCATGATTTTCCAAATGAATTGGTGGCCAGAAGCCTAACCTAACCAGCACAATTTCAAATGTTCTTTCAGTGCAATTTCCCGATTGTACCCAAAGTGAAATTATCTCAGCTCGTTTCTGTGATGTAAACTGCTGCATAGATGAGTGAGATGGAAACAATGGAAAGAAGCATTGAAGAAATTAAAGACATTAGCAAAACAAAGAACATGTGGATAGGTCAGACATGCAAGGAAGTGAGAAGTGAGACACATTGAAAACAAAGACACCCTGCAGATCAGGTCTGACATTCAAACGGAAAATTGCAGACAACTCATGATTTGATCAGAGAGTAAATGCAAAATACTGCTGATGGATGCTGGATGCAGATAGAAATCTGAAACAAGAACAGAAAATGCTGGAAAAGCTCAGCAGGTCCAGCAGCATCTGTGGAGAGAGAAACACAGCTAACATTTTGAGTCCCTTTGACCCTTTGTTTGGAGAGTACTGTGTTCTGACAAAGAGCCTCATCCCAACAGCTACACAGCTCCCCACACCCCAATAAAAAGCCTGTTTCCAGATTGTGTGAAAAGCTTGTGGAGCTGGGCTGCCCGCTGCCCAGAGATTTAAAGAGATAGTCCATTAAAATGACCAAAAGTAATTTGACTTCCATTAGTAGACCTCTAAACTGCAGGTTTTCTGTGGGAAGAGGGTTGTGTGAGATCTAGTATCACCCCAGAGAATTGAGCAGATATTCCAGCTAACATCATAACTGGATGCAAAATATTCCATGGCACTATTCAAGAAAGAGTGGCCGAATTCTCCCTGGTCTCCTGGCCAATATTTCTCCTTCAACCAACATTACTGAAAACAGATTATTTGTCATGATGTCATTTCTGTATGTGGGACTTTGCTGTGAGCAAATTAACTGACACATTTCCAGCATCACAACAGATTTCAGCACTTCAAAAATATTTAATTGATTGAAGTATTTTGCACCATCCAGTAGCGAGCAGGAATAGAAATGATTGCCTTTTGGTTGAGAAACGCAGCAGAAACTAAGCTATTAACAATGAAAAACATAGAAGTTCCCACAAGGGAAACCAATGAAATGACAGATAAAAGGTTTGAATTCTAAATACAGAAATATCACGGTCAGGGAGCCCTTAATAAGGTTTATGATTAAGAAGAACGAGATTGATCAGAAATTCATTTAAACTCACTCCTAATCTGTCCTAACCTGGGGAGATCCCTATCTGATGGAAACTGAATGGTAGTGTTGTGCATTTAAAGTAAAACAGACCATCAGTCATTGGCCATCTATTCCAAACATGGCAACTGCAACATGGATTCTTACATGTGCAAATCGGGATCCTAGTGTTGATTGTAGTGTCAACACTAAGCTATTAAAATGAATGCGCAGACAGAACGGAGCCAATCGGAAATATTATGTCAGGATATGCAAAATACAGAACCTCCAAAGCAACACAGCTGAGCTCCTGAACAATAACTGCCAGTGAATGATTGTGATCACAACAAGCAATTGAGGTGTGAATTGCTGCAACTCATTGCACCAGGCTTTTATTTTGAAATGCTTCCACCATTGTTGTTTGATCTGCAATTATTAAAGATGGCATTGCTTATAAAACTTCTCTCTCTTAAAAAGATTATTTTCTTCAACACTTTAATTTTTAAGCCTCAGTTCAGTTCTATTGAAGAGTCATACGGACTGGAAACGTTAACTGTGTCCCTCTCCGCAGCATGTCAGACCTGCTGAGTTTTTCCAGGTATTTTTATTTTTGTTTTGGATTTCCAGCATCTGCAGTTTTTTGCTTTTATCAACAGAACTCAGTCTTGGTAACAAAACCATTGTGAGCTCAGCACTGTACTTGCCAAACTGCAATGATTTTCTCTCTTTTCTTGAAATCATCTTTACAAACTTCAATCAGTCTCCTTACGACAGGCAATTGTGGTGAGGCAAAGTGGGAGCAGGAAAAAAACACCATGCAGATATATTAACCTCTAGGAATGAAACAGGCTTTATTCTGAAAAAGTGAAAATTGTCCAGTGTAAAACATCTGTCCCAAAGCTTTGAGCTGGAACTATAAAATTGTCAAATAATGGCTGAGTTCTCCCTGGTTTCCTGGCCAATATTTCTCCTTCAACCAACATTACTGAAAACAGATTATTTGTCATGATGTCATTTCTGTATGTGGGACTTTGCTGTGAGTAAATTAACTGACACATTTCCAGCATCACAACAGATATCAGCACTTCAAAAATATTTAATTGATTGAAGTATTTTGCACCATCCAGTAGCGAGCAGGAATAGAAATGATTGCCTTTTGGTTGAGAAACACAGCAGAAACTGAACCATTAGAATGAAAAACATAAAAGTTCCCACAAGGAAAACCAATCAGATAATGTCACAGAATCACAGAATTGTTAGGGTTCAGAAGGAGACCATTCGGCCCATCGTATTTACACCAGCTCTCCGAATGAGCATTATGACTTAGCACCATTCTCCTCCCTTTTCCCCTTACCCTTGCACATTGTTTCTATTCAAATAATCATCTAGTGATAATCCTCTTGAATGCCTCGATTGAACCTGCCTCCACCACACTTCCAGGCAGTGCATTCCAGACTCGAACCACTCGCTGTGTGAAAAAGATTTTTCTCACATCACGTTTGCTTCTTTTGTAAATCACTTTGAACCTGTGCTCTCTCGGTCTCGATCCTTTTCAGAGCGGGAACAGATTCTTCCTATCTACTCTATCCAGCCCTCTCATGATTTTGAACACCTCTATCAAATCTCCTCTTAGCCTTCTTTTCTCCAAGGAGAACAGTCCCAACGTTTCCAATCTATCTTCGTAACTGAAGTTTCTTACCCCGGAGACATATTTGTAAACCTCTTCTGCACTCTCTCCAATGTGTTCACATCCTTTCTATAGTGTGGTGCCCAGAGCTGGACACAATACTCCAGCTGAGGGCTAAATAGCATCTTATATGAGCTCAGCATAACCTCTCCACTCTTGTACTCTATGCTCCTCTTAATAAAGCCCAGGATACTGCATGCTTTACTAACAGCTCGCACCACTGTCCTGCCACCTTCAATGACCTATGCACATAAACACCCCGATCCCTCTGCTCCGGCACGTCCTTAAGAATTGTACCCCTTATTTTATATTGTCTCTCCATGTTCTTTGTACCAAAGTGCATCCCCTCACACTTCTCCGCATTGAGCTTCATTTGCCACCTATCTGCCCACTCTACCAACTTGTCTATGTTCTTTTGAAGTTCTATACTGTCCTCCTCACAGTTTACAATGCTCTGTAATAGATCAGTGCTCTGTACTCTTTTTGTAGTGGCTGCTAAAGGAGAAACATTTGACTCTTTATATCTTAGTAAATTCCAAGTAGAACCTGAAATGCTGCAGTTTTGTCCACTCCCAACCTAGCCTGTACCTGCTGGCTCAAATCTTGTATTCAGCTCCTGCTGATCTGAGGTACAGATAAAGGCTTCGATGAAAGGTCATGATCTGAAACATTAACTCTGGGCAGGGTTTCCCCTTCATTGGGTGTGGCGGGCGGGCCTGGGATCACCTGTGAAACGACCGCTGCATGCAATCGGGCCCTGGCCGCGAATTCACGCTGGCTGGCCAATTAACGGCCAGCTAGTGTGAAAGGTGCGCTGAAAGGCTCAGCGCTGCCGGCTAGGGGTGGGAGGAGGGCAAGCGCGGGAGTCTGCACATGTGTGAGGGAGCGTGTTGAAAGCTCCCTGAGGACACAGAGCTGCCTCAGGGAGCTGAAGAATTGGACACTGACCAATAAAGATTTTAAAGATGAAATATGCATGTCCTCACATGTGACTCAGTCAAATGAAGAGCAATATGTTTGAAACGATGGCAAAAATTTTTTACTGGCTTTTTACTTGCCGTTGGGAACCTCATCCCGCCCATGGATGAGGTTTTGTAAAAAATACAAAGGTCACCTGGCCTATTTGCCCACTGGTCAAATGAACGGTTGAGTGGGCAGCGAAAAATACAAATTAATTGATATTTTAAGAGCCTTAAGGGGCCTCTTAATTGTTGGTGGGTGCGCTGCCGATGTCATCGCACGTGATTTTACACCCAATCAGGTCGGGTGTGCACCCACCTCACCAACTTAAAATCCTGCCCTCTGTTTTTCTCTCTCTCTCTCTGTTTCTATGGTAAATAAAAGGCAGCAGCATGACCCCCACGCCTGATTCCTGCCCTTAATATTGCGGACAGCCCATATCGTGAGCAGAAAAATTCCAAGCAGAGGGACCACCATCCGTGGTTAACTAAAAACTTAAAGACAATATCAAACTTAAAGAGAAAGATGAGTGGCAGGTCAGAAGATTAGACAGAATATAAAGAACAGCAACGAATGACAAAAAGATTAAGAGGGAAAAGTTAGAGTACGAGAGAAAGCCAGCAAGAAACATAAAGGCAGGTAATAAGAGTTTATGTAGATATTTGAATAAGAAAAGAATTAACAAAGTGAGTGTTTGCTCCTATCAAAAGTGAGTCTGGCAATTCATAATGGAAAGTAAGGAGATGGCAGATGAATTGAACAGTATTTTGAATCACTCTTCATTACAGAGGATACAAGTAACATCCCAGAAATCGCTGTACATCAGGAAATGGGAGGGAGGAACTCAGGAGAATTACAATTACCAGAGAAGTGGCATTGAGCAAATTGTCAGAACTGTGGACTGACAAATCCCTGGGTCCTGATGGGCTTATCTTGAAAGAAGTGGCTAGTGAAATGGTTGATGAATTGGTTTTAATTTTCCAAAATTCCCGAGATTGGGGAAGGTTCCATTAAATTGGAAAATAGCAAATGTAACTCTGTTTTTCAAAAAGGGAGGGAGACAGAAAGCAGGAAACTACAGGCCAGTCAGCTTAACATCTGTCATAGGGAAAATATTAGAAGCTATTATTAAAGATGTATAACAGGGCACTTAGAAAACTTTAAGGCAATCAGGCAGAGTCAATGTGGTTTTGTGAAAGGGAAATCATGTTTAACTAATTTATTGGACTCTTTGAAGGAGTGACATGTGCTGTGGATGAAGGGGAACCGGTGGATGTACTGTACTTAGATTTCCAGAAGGCATTTGATAAAGTGCCACATCAAAGGTTATTGCAGAAAATGAAAGCGCATGGTGTAGGGGATAACATATTGATATGGATAGAAGATTAGCTAGCTAACAGGAAACAGTGGGTAGCCATAAATGGGTCATTTTGCGGTTGGCAGGATGTAGTGAATGGTGCGCCACAGGGATCCAGTGCTGGGGACTCAACTTTTCACAAGGACGAAGGGACAGACGGTTTGGTTACTAAATTTGCTGACTACACAAAGATAGGTAGGAAAAAAAGTTGTGAAGAGGGTACAAAGACAAAGTGACATAGATAGGTTAAGTGAGTAGGCAAAGATCTGGCAAATAGAGTATAAAGTGGGCAAATGTGAAATTGTCTATTTTGACAGGAAGAATAAAAACTGAGCACATTACCTAAATGTTGAGAGGTTGCAGAGCTCTGGGATTCTGAGGAATCTGGGTGTCCTAGTGCACGAATCACAAAAAGCTAATATGCAGGTATAGCAAGTAATTAGGAAAGCTAATAAAATGTTATCGTTTATTGAGTGGAATTGATTACAAAAGTGGGGAGGTTATGCTTCAGTTGTACAGAACATTGGTGAGATCACATCTGGAGTATTGTGTACAGTGCTGGTCTCCTTATTTAAGGAAAGATGTAAATGTGTTTGAAGCAGTTCAGAGAAGGTTTACCGGACTAATTCCAGGTATGGATGGAAAGGTTGGACAGGCTAAGCTTGAATCCACTGGAATTTAGAAGAGTAAGAGGCGACTTGATCAAAACCTTTTAAGACCCCGAGGGGTCTTGACAGAGTGGATTGTGGGAGAATCTAGAACTAGGGGTCACTGTTTAAAGATACGGGGTCGCCCATTTAAGACAGAGATGAGGAGAAATCTTTTCTCTGAGGTTTGTGAGTCTTTGGAACTCTTTTTCAAAAGGTGGTGGAAGCAGCGTCTTTGAATATTTGAAAGGCAGAGCTGGATAGATTCTTGATGAACAAGGGGGTGAAAGGTTATCAGGGTAGGCAGGAGGTTACAATCAGATCAGCCATGATCTTATTGAATGGCAGAGAAGGCTTGAGGGGCTGAGTGGCCGACTCCTGCTCCATGGTCGTATGTTCGTATGTGGCACTAACAGGCACGAAGGCTGCTTCTGCCATACTACTGAAAGGGTTATAAAGATAAATCCGGTTAGTTTCTGGTTTGACATTTGAAGCTGCTGATGAACCTCTGGGTGTTCTGTTCTGTTTCCTGACTCTGAAAACTTGATTCTGACACTGAGAAGAGGTTTGTTGCTGCTGTTGGCTTTCTTCACAACTGTTGTTTAGCAGTAATGGATGGTCTGGTAGGGTCTGGAGGACAAAGGGGAGCAGCAAAGACAGGAGAGAGCAGAAGCAGCTCACACAGTAGGTAGGTCTATAGCACTGTGCAGGGGTTTATACAATCATAAAAGCAAAAAACTGCGGATGCTGGAAATCGAAAACAAAAACAAAAATACCTGCAAAAACTCAGCAGGTCTGGCAGCATCTGTGGAAAGGAGCACAGTTAACGTTTCGAGTCCGCATGACTCTTCAACAGAAGTAAGGAAAAATAGAAAAGGGGTGAAATCTAAGCTGGTTTAAGGGCGGGGGGGGTGGGGGTTGGGACAAGAAGAGCTGGATAGAGGGCCAGTGATAGGATGAGATAACCAAAAGATGTCACAGACAAAAGGGCAAAGAGGTGTTGAAGGTGGTGATATTATCTAAAGGAATGTGCTAATTAAGGGTAGAAAGCAGGACGAGCAAGGTACAGATAGCCCTAGTAGGGGTGGGGTGGGGTGAAGGAATCGAAAAAGGCTAAAAGGTAGAGATAAAACAATGGATGGAAATACATTTAAAAAAAATGGAAATAGGTGGGAAAAGAAAAATCTATATAAATTATTGGAAAAAACAAAAAGGAGGGGGAAAAATCAGAAAGGGGGTGGGGATGGAGGAGAGAGTTCATGATCTAAAATTGTTGAACTCAATATTCAGTCCGGAAGGCTGTAAAGTGCCTAGTCGGAAGATGAGGTGCTGTTCCTCCAGTTTGCGTTGTGCTTCACTGGAACAATGCAGCAAGCCAAGGACAGACATGTGGGCATGAGAGCAGGGTGGAATGTTGAAATGGCAAGCGACAGGGAGGTCTGGGTAATGCTTGCGGACAGACCGAAGGTGTTCTGCAAAGCGGTCCCCCAGTCAGCGTTTGGTCTCTCCAATGTAGAGGAAACCGCATTGGGAGCAACGAATGCAGTAGACTAAGTTGAGGGAAGTGCAAGTGAAATGCTGCTTCACTTGAAATAAGTGTTTGGGCCCTTGGATGGTGAGGAGAGGGGAAGTAAAGGGGCAGGTGTTGCATCTTCTGTGGTTGCATGGGAAGGTGCCGTGGGAGGTGTTTATACAATCACTTCTCCTGCCTCAGTTTCTTAGAGGAACAAAGGAGGCTGTCACTGAGTTATATTTCCTGCTGCATTGCAATTTGAGCTTTGTGCCAGGGCATAGCCAGCACTCTCTGTGTCCGTGTCAAAGTCACCGTGGCCTTCATTTTTATACCAAGGCCCCTTCCAGGCTGCAACTGGTGACGTCACCAATCTCACAATTTTCAGATTTCTCCTGTAGATGGGAGGTCACTGTCTCTACATCAGGAAGAAGATCTACATTACTCTCCTCATGGTTTGAGCAGGACAGAATGATAGAATGCAACAATCCTGGAACATGTCTACATCAGGTTTTCTTGCTGATGAACAAAATCTAACTTGGGTACCAGGAGTGACTTATTGTAGAGTTGAGGTTTCATTAGTTGCGATATGATGATGCTTACACAGAACTAAGTTTTAATTCTGCTCGGTAAAAGCAGTTGAAATGTGTCACGGTGGGAGACTGTGATTTGGGCTTTCATTGCCCATATGTTTTATTGGCCCAAAAGATTTTAAAGAAATCAAAATGGTTAAAATGAAAACTTCAGTGGAAATCTCCTTGAGTGTCTGGTTTCCTGGTCGGCGTTCAGTCTGGGCTCCACACTCTGGGAAGGCTGTCAAAGCACTGGAGAGTGTGCAGAGGAGATTTACCAGAATGGTACCCGGAATGAGGAACTTCTGCTGTATGGGAAGACTTGCGAAGCTGGGGTTGGACTCCTTAGAGAAGAGAAGCGTAAGGAGTGATTTAACAGAGGTTTTGCAAACGATTACATTTTTTATGGGGGATAGAAGGAGAAACTGTTTCGGCACAAGTGTCAGTAACAAGAGGACACGAGGACACTAAAGCAGATCTTTCAGGAGTGAAATTAGATAACACTTTGTCACACAGAGTGATAAAAGTTTGTAATTCCATTACGAAAATAGCAATTGATGCTCGGTCACTTGTTAATTTAGGCAATTGGCAGAAGAGCCAAAGGCGACACGAATAAAATAAGTTTTTAGAGCCCTGGAGAAAGAGCAGGGAATGAGGCTAATAAGGTATCTCTGCGAAAGAGATTGATAAAGAGGCCAAGTTGGTTATGGTTAACACACAAGGTAATGCGAATGCAATGTGGATGAGGCCTAGTGCTCTATCATCCTGCTCAATTCTGTCATGGGAGTGTAATCTAGGTGCTTCTTCCTGTATATGGCATTGCTGATTCCCCCATACACAGGGTGAACAGCAAATTAGAAACTGATATCACCAGCTGCAGTCTGAAAGCTCCCAAAGTCCTCACAAACTAGTGCCCCATCTCTACCCTTCTTCTACTGTGTAAAGGTCTTGAAAGTGTTGTCACCTCCCAGATCAGTTCCCATTCTTCCCAGAACTCGATGTTGGGGCAGAATCATCCCAGATTTGCACTGAATGCGGTGGTGGGTGGGAAAGAAGACGTTTAACCCGCCAGCCGCAATGGTGGCTTTTCACACTGTATCGTCCCATTCTCGCCCCATTCATTATGCATTCCCAGGAAACATGCTGGGTCATGGACCTCTGATTCGCCCACCCTGCCGACTTATCAGTCCTTCAGTAAACCAGGTGCCATATTTAAAGTCTGCCCCTTCAAAGAGCTGGCACTCTTCAAGGGATAGGAAGCTGCTGGGAACTGATGGCTGCCAAAAGGAGGAAATATTCTGCCCCCAAATTTAGTGACGCCTCCCTCGAGCGCCTACTGGATGCAGCGAAGGCCTGCCACAAAGTCCTCTACCCCCGCTCTGGGCCAAGACCAGCAAAGCAAGGTCACCAAACCAACATGGGAGGCAGTGGCAGCGGTGGTCAGCACCAATGGCCTGCAAAACAGGACAGCCATCAGGTGCTGAAAGAGGATGAATGCTCTCATCTGTTCCACCAGGGTAAGTCACTCTTCTCATCGCTGTCAACTCACGCACTCACAAACCCATCACACACCCACAGGGATCTCACACCCCAAGGGACAACACCACTAACTCTCACACACACCCTCACATCTCCATCAGGCTCATATCCTCTGGAGCTCACGTCCTCATCCCGTCCATGACTCCGCTCACCACACAAGCGTTCCCCGCAGTGCCATGTGTCCTGCTCACACTCTCTCCATCTGTTTCCATGCAGGAGAAGCTGGCTCACAACAGCAGGGAGAGGACCCAGACCGGGGGGGGTGGAGTGGCCCACATTAGACCCCTCACCCGCTTTGAGGAGTGTGCCATCGCGCTGACTGGTGAGGATGTGGACCCTGCCTGCAGCAACGGTGAGGTCAGTGGTGAACACCCATGTGACGATCCTGCGCCACATCATCCCTCTCTCAACGCAACTGTGAGTGCTCTCTCTCTCTCTGCTGCTTTTGACTCTGCTGCCATGCACTAATTATCTCGACTTTGGTTCACAGGGAGCTCTGCCAAGCGACCGACACCCTCAGCCAGCCAATCCCTCAGCTCCATCCAGGACCTTGCCTCCAGCGCAGAGGTCATCTCCTCCATTGAAGAGCTGGAAATAAGAAGCCTGGACGACCTGTCACAACGCATACCCACACCCTCCACCAGCGCGGAGACACACACCTCGATGGAACCTAGATCTAAAGCAGGTTCGGTTTCACCTGACGGTGAAGGGAACAAAGGATCGGTCAGCCCAGTTCCCACAGAACATGGCCTCACTCTTGCTGCAACCTTTCTTGGCTCCCGAGGCCAGTTTGAACTGGTCGCAGATGTGGATCAGTCTGCGCACCGACAGCGGATCCGTGCAGAATATGGCGACATCGTCCATGTACAGGGAGGCTTTGACCTGAGTGCCTCCACTGCCTGGGATCATCACCACAACCCCTCACCCCCACCACACCACCCTCCTTTATGCCCGGATCATTCGTGATGGACTCAGCAAAGGGTTCTATGCAACACACAAACAGGTCAGGAGAGAGGGGGCAGCCCTGCCTGACACCAGCTTTGATCAAAAAGCTTCCTGTTTCCCACCCATTGATTGAAACTGCGCCTCCGATGTTTATGTAGAGCAGTTGGATCCAATTGCGGATTCTCTCCCCAAACCCCATTTTGGAGTGCACATCCACCATGTAGGTGTGTGATACTCTTTCAAAGGCCTTCTCCTGGTCCAAGCTGATGATGCAGGTGTCCACACCCCATCCCGCACATAGCAGAGACCTTCCTGCTGGGTACAGCACAGCTCTGACAGGGTGAATCACCAACTCTGGAGTAGACTTAAACCAATTGACCTCAGACACGGGAGGAGCACAGGATATTAGGTGTGGTGGGGAGGAGCTGAGGGAATTGGATAAGCATCTTGTCATGCCCAGCACAGGCATGAAGATATTACAAATTTTAACACTATATTTTAAAAATGGGAACAGCAGCTTTAAGATGGCTGGCAACATATCACGTGACTTTAGCTACATCGGGTTCAGGCAGACCTGAAACTCAAACAAATACCTCATTAAGATCTGGACAATCACAGCCACTTATAAAATTCACAAGTCTCCTTGTTAAAGGTGAACTGTCAACAGAACGAGGCTATCACACACTACTTCACCCTGGGCCATAAAGACATCGAAACTTAATGTCTTTTCTGAAAGGCATTCAAATGTCATTTAAGTTGAATGGAGTCATTCAATTACAGAAACTAAAGCTGTCTCAAAAGCTGTCAATGTGTGAAAGGCTACAACACAGAATGTGAAAAAGCAACCCACAACCTTATTTTGGAAGTGCTCAGAACTTGTAATTTGTTACATGATCAAGGCAGCCTTTTAGTTACCTGTTCTTTTAAAAAATAACAGCAGAAGCTGTTCAGATCAGAAACACCATGACAGATACCACGTGAAACACCATCTGAAAACCCATCGAATCAGCGGCAAGGCGATCACACAGCCAAGGTAAAACAATGATACCTTAAAAATGGGAGAAGGATTCTCCCTTAACCAGTTCCAAGTTCATATTCACTTGAGAGTTGACCTCCTGGCGATTCAACTACTAGAAGCCTCACCGCTGATTGAAAATTCTCTGCTTTACAAGACCCCCACTACTGCCAAAGCATTAATTTATCCAAAATGTGAGACTGAAATAATTATTACTTGCAACCGTATTTGCTTTTTTTCTTCATCCATATCTAATTTTCATATATGTTTGTGGGAAGCATTCTGTATCTGTCAATCTCCGGTGCTTATGAGATTGTTAGATTTATTCTGAATTGTCAGCATCTGATACTCTATGGCAGTTTTGGATGTTTTCTGAATCTATCATTGAAAAATCATGAAATGTGTGTGAGAGGTGTAAACCTTCGGGGCAAGTCCTTTTTTCTTTATTTCATGAGATGTAGTTGTTGCTGGCTAGGCCAACATTTGTTGCCCATCCCCTAATTGCCTTTGAACTCAGTAGCTTGCTAGGTCAGAGGGCAGTTAAGAATCAACCGCACTGTTGTGGATATGGAGACACATGTAGGCCAGACCAGGGTTGGCTCACTAGTCTAGTGACATTATCACTACACTACCAACTCCCATAATCTTCTTTATTTTTAAATTCACAAAAGCTTGCTGCTGGAAATCATTTCCATTGGGACAAATCCCTCTGAGGGTAAGAAGGCACACATTAAAACACTTTGACCGTGGACAATAAGTAAACATATAAATGATGTCCGTGACACCCTGAAGGGGAAAAATGGAGGATGGGGAGTGGCAGTAGCTAAATTGCTCTTGCATTGAGCCAGGAGAGACTCGATTGGCCAAATGGCCCCCTGTACTGTAACCATTCTATGATTCGATGATTTTTCGATGAAAGATTCAGAAAACATCCAAAACTCACATAGAGAATCAGATGCTGAAAGAATTCAGAATAAATCTAACAATCTCCTAAGAACCGGGCATTGACAGATACAGAATGCTTCCCACACACACAGACAGTACCATTGACAACTATAGAATGAATCTCATACTCACAAACTGTGCCAGATAACAATGAATCTCACTCTCAAGTACAGGACAATGCAGTTATATTTAGCACAACATTATAAATATTGTTATGTATAATAAAAAATTACTAACAGCTTGTCTCCTAGTATTTCCTAAATTCCACCTCTTCAATATCATGTGAATAATTCTTGCCTGTTGTGCCTCTCTTCACTCTGTTGGAATGTGATGACATCTACTGGCCGGAAGTGAGAACTGCTACTGAGTGGGAGAAATTCCCATCATCTGTCAGTATTACAGAAACAGGAACAATATGAGGAATTATTGGGGTAGATCAAGAGAGATTCCCACTTGTGGAGGTGTCAAAACTGAGGGGCCATAAATACCATACAGTCATTTATGAGTCCAAAAAAATTCCAGAGTCACTTATTTTTCTGAGAGGGTGTTTAAAATTTGGAATTTGCTCTCGCCTGGAACAGTTATGGCAAAGGGTGAAGATGGAGCAACTAGGCCAAGCGGGCAGTTTTAAAGTGTATTTTATAGAGTATTTATTTATAGTGTATTTATTGATGATGTATTTTGTAGTGTATATATTTATAGTGTGTTTATTTATGATATATGTATTTATAGTGTATATAATTATAGTGTATTTATAGTGTATATATTTATAGTGTATTTATTTGTGTGTATTTATAGTGTATATATTTATAGTGTATTTATTTATGATGTGTGTATTTATAGTGTATATATTTATAGTGTATTTATAGTATATATATTTATAGTGTATTTATTTATGATGTGTGTATTTATAGTGTATATATTTATAGTGTATTTATTTATGATATATGTATTTATAGTGTATATATTTATAGTGTATTTATAGTATATATAATTATAGTGTATTTATTTATGATGTATGTATTTAGTGTATATATTTATAGTGTATTTATTGTATATATATTGATAGTGTATTTATTTCTGATGTATGTATTTATGGTATGGTAAGAACCGTACCGCTGACAACAACTATACCCCGACCGTCTTACCCAGAGATGGCCAGTGGTGACAAACTCGAGTGGGGACCAGAGGGATCCTTGACACAGCATTTAGCTGACAAAAATAAGAAATCGATAGGCAAAATGATAAAGAACAATTGGAACCCATTTGACTCACCCGCTGATCAGAGAAAATGGCGGGATAATCAGAAAAAAGACAAAGATGATGAAGCCTGGATCCTAATGTTAAGACAACACGTAGAGTTAAGTAAGAAAGTAAATAGAATGTTGGCCAACAAATCCCAAAATGAAGAGCTGGTCCAGGCAAAAAATCTCATGTCAGTTTCAGCAGCTTTATCACAGCCACCAGTAGCTGCACAATACGCAGATAATGTAGATTGGAACGGGCTGGTGGAACAGGCAGCAGGATATGAGGAACAACGGGAAGCGGGTTGGGAATCACCACCCCCATAACCCGTGGCCCCAATTAAGATAGAGCATGTGCCCCCGGTGCCCGGACAACCAGGCAGACCAGGCACAGCAGCAAGCTGATTTCCGAGCCTTTAGAGCAGAAATGGCACAAGACTTAGGGCAAGCCCCAGTTAATTGGAATACAGTGACTGGAGTAAAACAAGAAAAGGGCGAGAGTGCCCATGAATATGGCAATCGGAGGTTTGAGGCATATTGTAACTACTGGGGTGTAGGTGCTGCGCTGAACCGAGACGATGTACAGTTTATGCAATTGTACAAGGATGGCCTTAGCCTGGCCCACCAGGCAATCCTAGACACCAGGCCTGGGCCCACCAGGCGATCCTAGACACCAGGCCTGGGCCCACCAGGCAATCCTAGACACCGGGCCCACCAGGCGATCCTAGACACCGGGCCCGGGCAAGTAGACAAGAACACATATGATCGAGGAAGATGGGCCATCGGGGTAGATAACCACATAGGGAAAACTAAGATAAAGGTGTCGGCAGTGAGGTTACAAACCCCACTGAAATGGTGGCCACTGCAGCAGCCGTTCCTAAACCCGAGGTGTGCTTTAATTGTAAAAACCCGAACATAAAATATTTACAGTGTTAGATGTAGCCAATGGATTTTGGTCGATACCACTGGACCAGGAATCCCAAGATAAATTCGCTTTCACAGTGGGAGGGAGACGGTGTACATGGGCGAGGCTCCCACAGGGATTCCACAACAGCCCCAACATCTTCCATTGGGTCACGAATGAGAAGCTGAGTCCGTGCGACGTAGAGTCTTACAACAGTACAATCTTATAATGTGCAGATGATATCCTAATAGCGTCAGAATCGGAAAGGGGCCACATCGGAGATCTCCTGATAGTCATAAGGACACTGAAAAATGCTGGATTTAAGATAAACCCCTTTATGAGTTGCTGACCGGGAGGGCTATGCGCTTGCCAGAGGGCAGAGCCACCGGAAGTGAGGATATGGGACCCATCAGAGATAAAATTAAAAATGATATTAAGCAATTGGATGGACAGCTAAAGGAATTACAACAGGAAGTGAAGGACCAACAGGCTATCAGGGATTTAGAAGAGAGGACAAAAGGGGGACCCCCGTCACCACCGGCTGAGGTCGGAGACATGGTGTTTGTTCAAATCACCCCTAGCCAACCAGGTTTTGCCCCAAAATGGACTGGACCGTACGGAATTATTCACGTGCCTGCGCCGATATTAAGGGAAAAGCTAGGTGGAAACACTGGTCGCAACTGAAAAGGTATGATGTAAGTAAGAAAGACTAAATTACCAGGCAGCGGGGGGAAAACGGGCAACGAGCAGTCCGTACTGTGTTAGCCAAGTGGTTTAGGATTCATTCCCGATCTGGAGGACTGGCCATCTGAAAGACAAAAGGGGGAATCCTCACCTACGGGGAGGGCCACCGTGGGCTGTGCACAAGGAGGGACGTAAAGGAGAAAGCTGCCTCTTATATCCAACCTAAACCCTGGTGATCACCAGCAGTGTGCTTCATTACAGAAATGCCCGTAGGACTTGCTCGGACCGGTACCACCGGAGACAATGCAGAACCATCGGACTCAGATTAATTGGCAAGCTTAACCTAACGGTTACGCACCCAACAGCAGAGACTGAAGATGCAGAAAATTTGGATTTATTTTAAAGTACTAGCCAGGACCAGCAGCTAAAGCACCAAAGCATACACAAACAGTCGCAGCCTTACATGAAAGCTATAAACTTGTACAAAGGGCTCAGCTGTAAATTTGCAGTTAGGAAATGGGAGACACACGGGCGGGGACACGGGATAACTCAATCAAGAGATGGGGAAGGACATTTCGCACCGTCTGATAGCGATCTTCAAAAGGACAATGCCCAGTCCCTGCACTGCAATTACTGTACAAGAACACAATTATCAGCCCACCGGGGGGGACATTGTGCTGTGGCCTTTGTCTAACGAATACCATTAAGTTGTAACTGATAGTAAAAGATATATAAACTGTGCTCATTTCAACCTCGGTGGAGAAGCGCCTGAATTTCCCAGCGTTTTCTCCCTGCATGTGTAATAAAGGAACCACTTGAATATTGCATCTGGACTCCGAGTGTTGAAATTTTGTACCAGACTATTCCTCGGACCTTTCAGTCACCACTCTGGGTAAAAAAGTTTTTCCTCACATCCCCCCTAAACCTCCTGCCCCTCACCTTGAACTTATGCCCCCTTGTGACTGACCCTTCAAACAAGGAGAACAGCTGCTCCCTATCCACCCTGTCCATACCCCTCATAATCTTGTACACCTCGATCAGGTCACCCCTCAGTCTTCTCTGCTCCAATGACAACAACCCAAGTCTATCCAACCCCTCTTCATAACTTAAATGTTTCATCCCAGGCAACATCCTGGTGAATCTCCTCTGCGCCCCCTCCAGTGCAATCACATCCTTCCTATAATGTGGCGACCAAAACTGCACACAGTACTCCAGCTGTGGCCTCACCAAGGTTCTATACAACTCCAACATGATCTCCCTACTTTTGTAATCTATGCCTTGATTGCTAAAGGCAAGTGTTCCATAGGCCTTTTTCACCACCCCACCAACATGCCCCTCCGCCTTCAGAGATCTATGGACACACACGCCAAGGTCTCTTTGTTCCTCAGAACTTCCTAGTGTCATGCTGTTCATTGAATACTTCCTTGTCAAATTACTCCTTCCAAAGTGTATCACCTCACACTTTTCAGGGTTAAATTTCATCTGCCATTTATCTGCCCATTTGACCATCCCGTCTATATCTTCCTGTAGCCCAAGACACTCAACCTCACTGTAAACCACCCTGCCAATCTTTGTGTCAGCCGCAAACTTACTAATCCTACCCCCCACATAGTCATCTATATCATTTATATAAATGACGAATAATAGGGGATCCAGCACAGATCCCTGTGGTACGCTACTGGACACTGGCTTCCAGTCACTAAAGCATCCTTCTGTCCTCACCCTCTCTCTCCAACAACTAAGCCAATTTTGAATCCACCTTATCAAATTACCCTGTATCCCATGTGCCTTTGTCTTCTTTATAAGTCTCCCATGTGGGACCTTGTCAAAGGCTTTGCTGAAATCCAAATAAACTACATCAACTGCACTACCCTCATCTACACACCTGGTCACCTCCTCAAAAAATTCAATCAAATTTGTTAGGCATGACCTCCCTCTGACAAAGCCATGCTGACTATCCCTGATCAAACCTTGCCTCTCCAAGTAGAGATAGATTCTCTCCTTCAGAATTTTCTCCAATAGTTTCCCTACCACTGACGTGAGACTCACTGACCCGTAGTTCCCTGGCTTATCTCTACAACCCTTCTAAAATAGCGGAACCACGTTAGCTGTTCTCCAGTCCTCTGGCACCTCCCCCGTGGCCAGAGAGGAATTAAAAATTTGGGTCAGAGCCCCTGCGATCTCCTCCCTTGCCTCCCTCAGCAGCCTGGGACACAAATCATCCAGACCTGGAGATCTGCCTACTTTTAAGCCTTCCAACACCTCCAATACCTTGTCACTCCCTATATCAATTTGCTCAAGAACCTCGCAGTCTCTCTCCCCGAGTTCCATACCTTCATCCTCATTCTCTTGGGTGAAGACGGATGTGAAGTATTTGTTCAACACTCTACCGATGTCCTCTGGCTCCACCCATAGATTGCCCCCTTGGTCCCTAATGGGCCCTACTCTTTCCCTGCTTATCCTCTTCCCATTGATATGCTTATAGAATATCTTGGGATTTTCCCTACTTTTACCAGCCAGAGCTTTCTTATATCCCCTCTTTGCTCTCCTAATTGCTTTCTCAAGCTCCACCCTGCACTTTCTGTACTCCACTAATGCGTCCGCTGATCTGCTTCCCTTGTACCTGCTAAAAGCCTCTCTTTTCCTTCTCATCGTAACCTGAATGTCTCTGATCATCCATGGTTCTCTGGGCTTGTTACTCCTTCCTATCACCCTAGAGGGAACATGTTGAGTCTGTACCCTCCCCATTTCCTTTTTGAACGCCCCCCACTGCTCCTCTGTAGATGTCCCCACAAGTAGCTGTTCCCAGTCTACCTTGGCCAGATCCTGCCTTATTTTACTAAAATCCACTCTCCCCCAATCCAAAACATTTTTTTGCAACTTGTCAATTTCTTTGTCCATAACAAGCTTAAACTGCACCATGTTGTGGTCGCTATCACTAAAATGCTCGCCCGCCACCACCTCAGCCACCTGTCCGGCTTCATTCCCCAGAATTAGGTCCAGCACTGTGCTGTCCCTTGTTGGACCCTCTACATATTGACCTGAAATGTTCTCCTGTACACATTTCAAGAAATCCACTCCACCCAAGCCCTTAACACTATGTCTATCCCAATTAATGTTGGGAAAGTTGAAATCACCTACTATAATTACACAATTGTTATTGTTTTTACACATCTCCACAAATTGTGCACATATTTGCTCCTCAATTTCCTGCTGACTATCTGGGGGGTCTATAATAAACACCTAACATTGTGGCTGCCCCTTTTTTATTCCTAAGCTCTACCCACAAAGTTTCATTTGATGCCCTCTCCAAGATATCATCTCTCCTTACTGCAGTAACTGACTCCTTAACTAATAATGTAATGCCTCCTCCTCTTTTACCCCCTCCCCTGTCTCGCCTGAAGATTCTATATCCCGGAATGTTAAGCTGCCAATCCTGCCCCTCCCTCAATCACGTCTCAGTGATGGCTATTATATCACAATTCCATGTGTCAATCCTCACCCTTAACTCATCTGTTTTACCTGTAATACTCCTGGCATTAAAGTAGAGGCCATCCAGCCTTGCCTTACTCCCTTGAAACTTAATGCAGCTGTACTCCCTCTGACTTGATTGCTTTAGTGTATTACGATGTGTTCCCTATTCTGCTAACATTCTGTGTCCACTCCCCCTGCCGAATTAGTTTAAAGTTCTCCCAACAGCACTAGCAAACCCGCCTGCAAGGATGTTAGTCCCGCTCTGGTTCAGATGTAGACTGTCCCACTTGTACAGGTCCTACCTTCCCCAGAAACGGTCCCAGTGATCCAGGAATCTAAAACCCTCTCTCCTGCACCAACTCCTAAGCCACGTATTCATCTGCTCTATTCTCCTATTTCTGAGCTCACTAGCATGTGGCACTGGGAGTAATCCAGAGATTACAACCCGAGAGGTCCTGCTTTTCAGTCTACTGCCTAACTCCCTGAATTCTTGATGCAAGACCTCATCCCTCTTTCTACCTATGTCATTGGTACCAACATGTACCATGACCTCTGCCTTATCACCCTCCCCCTTCAGGATGCCCTGCAGCTGTTCAGTGACATCCTGGACCCTGGCACCAGGGAGGTAACACACCATCCTGGAGTCACATTGACGGCCACAGTAGCGCCTATCTGTTCCCCTGACTATAGAATCCCCTATTACTATTGCTCTTCCTCCCTTCCTCCCCTCCTGGACAGACATGCTGCTTGTGGTGCCAGAAGCTTGGCCCTGTCCGCACTCCCTGGAGGAACCAGCGCCCTCATCAGCCTCCAAAGTGGAATACCGATTTGCGAGCGGGACCCCAGGGGACTCCTGAACTACCTGCCTGTCTCTCTTGGAGTGCCTGGTGGTCACCCATTCCCTTCCTTCCTCAAGTCCCTTCAGTTGCAGTGTGACCACCTCTCTAAACGTGCTATCCACGATGCTCTCAGACTCGCGGATGCTCCACAGTGTCCCCAGCCGCCGTTCCAGCTCTGAAACCCGAGCTTCCAGGAGCTGCAGCTGGACACACTTCCTGCACACATGCTGGTCCCGGGCATTGGAGATGTTCCCGGCTTCCCACATGGAGCACGAGGGGCACACCATGGCTTTGAGCTCTCCTGCCATCACTTATCCCTTTAAATTAAACCTTTTAAATCAATTACTCTGGGGCTCTTCTTTCCTGAACCTCGTTACTACAGAATATACAAACTATAAACCACAAAAAGACCTTAAACTATAAGTGATAAAAGTAGTAAATACTTACCCGGCCTTACCCACTACTTACCAGTCATCCCTTTCCCTTGTAGCTTCTACTGCTGCAGCAGGGCAAGACCACTCTCTGAAGATATAAGAAGTTGGATCGAAAAGAAAAAAATGCAAAGAGCACCTCTTCCCATCAGCACCGAATTCCCACTGTGCACCAAATTGTCAATACCCACATTCACTCTGGCTGTGTCTCACTCACAATGAGGTCTCCTCCCTGTTCATGTGCAAGCACAGTCAGCCAACTGAGCAGATCTAAGCTCTGCAGTCCTGCCACATCCAGTCGTAATGGTGGTGGACAATTAAACAACTCGCTGGAGGAGGAGGCTCCACAAATATCCTCATCTTAAATGATCAGTGCAAAAAATAAGACTGAAGCATTTGTAGCCAACTTCAGCCAGAAGTCCTGAGTGAATGATCCACCTCGTCCTCCTTCGAGGTCCCCAGCATCAAAGATACCAGTCTTCAGCCAATTTGATTCACTTCACGTGCTATCAAGAAATGGCTGAAGGCACTGGATACTGTAAAGGCTATGGGCCCTGATAATATTCTGGTAATAGTACTGAAGCCAGAAAGATGTTCTGCCTATCACAAATGAGTAATGTGGTAAATGAATTCCAATACCAATGTGATGCTACATGTATAGGCCGTACGTCCCGAAGACCGGTGGATTGTATCAAACAGCATGTCCCCAGCCGCTGTTCACAAAGGGCTGGGTACCGACCATACCCAACCAGCCCATGTTTGCAAAACTCAAAACACTGTGTCCAACATTAGGTGTGATTCCGCGATCGGACAACATTTGCTAAATAATCCTCAGTCTGCTACGAATTACACTGACAACCAATTTAAGATTGTCAGTTGGGCTCGCTGTGTGGAACATTTGTGTGTACTGGAAGCTACATATATTAATACACAGGCCCTGTTCTTTGCAGACAGAAAGAACACGTAAATTCCTTGCACCTGTTTCAGCTAAACAAAATAAGTGACAGCCATTCGCTGACTCATTCCTCAGGGCAATGCCGTGACCAATCAGGGTTAAGCTGCCTGGTTTAAATTTCAAACAATGCTTGGCAGTTAACTGTCAGTCACCATCACTGGCGCATTCTCCATGGAAATGCCACTTGCCAACCAATCAGTACTCTCTTCACACACAGCATAAATTGTTGTTTTCCTCTTATATTGGTATTTATGTGAGCGTCCTGATCAGTGCAAGACAAAAAGCTTAGACGTATCTCTTTTTTCAGCAATATTAAGGAAGTCTTAATAAAGCACTTAGAAAACCAGAGTATGATGAGACAAAGTCAACATGGTTTTACGAAAGGGAAATCCTTTTTGGCAAAGCTATTAGAATTTTTTGAGGATGCAACTAGTAGGGTGGATAAAGGGGAACCAGTAGATGTAGTATACCTAGATTCCCAAAAAGCATTTGAGAAGATGACACGCAAAAGGTTCATAGGCTGATAACGTCACATGGAGTTGGAGGTAATAGATTAGCATTGGAGGTAATATATTAGCATGGACAGAGGATTGATTAACGGACAGGAAGGAAAGAGTTAGCACAAACAGGACATTCTCACGTTGGCAGGCAGTGAATAGAGGAGTGCTGCAAAGATCAGTGCTGGGGTCAGCTATTTACAATCTATAACCAATGACTTAGATAAAGAGTCAGAGTAAAGTATCTAAGGCTACGGTGACAGAAAGCTAGGTGAGAATGCAAACTGGGAGGAGGCTGCAAAGAGACATAGACAGGTTAAAGGAAAGGCCAACAAGATGGCAGATGGTGTATCAATTAGGGAAGTGTGAAGATATTCACCTTGGTTGTAAGAATAGAAAAGCAGAACATTTTTTGAAAGTGTGAAACTTGTAAATGTTGATGTTCAGAGAGAATTGGATGTACTCGAATAAGGAATGCAGAAAGTCAGCATGCAGGTACAGCAAGCAATTAGGAAGGCCTTTATTGCAAGGGGGTCGGAGTACAAAAATAAAGAAGCCTTGCTGCAGTTGTCCAGGGTTTTGGTGAGACCACATCTGGAATACTGTGTGCCGTTTTGGTCTCCACATTTAAGAAAGGATATACTTGCATTGGAGGCGGTACAGTGAAGGCTCACTAGATTGGCCCCTGGGATGAAGTTTGTCCTATGATGAGAGGCTGATTAAATTGGGTTTAAATCCTTTGAGGTTTAAAAGAATGAGAAGTGATCTTATTGAAACATACTTCCCTCTGAAGGGGATTTAACCGGCTAGACACAGGTTGTTTCCCCCAGCAGGGGATTCTGGAACATGGGGACACAGTCTCAGGATACGGATCAATCATTTAGGGCTGAGAGGAGGAGAAATATCTTCAAAGGATTGTGAATCTTTGGAATTCTCTACCACAGAGGTTATGGATGGTCCATTGTTGAATACATTTAAGATTTTTGATAATCAGGGAATCAAAGGATATTGGGTGCAGGAGGGAAAGGTTAGTCAAAGTCCAAGATCAGCTAGGATCGTATTGAATGGCAGAGCAGGCTTGACAGGCTGTGTGGTCCACTCCTGCTCCTAGCTCTCCTCTTCTTGTGTTCTAGGCACACCTCCCATAGGAATATCAGATTAGAATTTAGCCCCTCTTGTCTGTTTTGTCATTCAAAGAGATTATGGCCAATCTGCCACTTAACCCCACATACCCTCAATAGATCTCCCCCTCCAGTTACGCCCTGCTGCCTCCAGTTGTGTGTCACATTCCTCTGAATGGGAGAGCGAGGTGTATCAGCCAGTGTTGTGCAATATGTTTGGGTGATACGGCTGTCACGGTTGAAACTCTGCTAGAGCGTGAGCGCTGTGTGTTACAATCCTCATGGAAACCGATAGCTTAAAAGAGAAATTGATCACTGAAAGGATGGCGAGATTTCGTGTTTTAAGACCAGACTAAAAGCACTATTGACTAAACATTATTGTTGTAGGCAATTTATACCTTAAACTACAGAACAGAACTTCCCCTTTTACTTTTGAGATAACTGAAAAAACAGCTTCATTGGTACTCTCTACACTTATACTTCCATACCTTCCCCTTCCAGCCTCAACCCCAGAATTTTCACAGGGAGGTTTAATCTTAACAGCTCTCTCTCTCTCATGCAGGCTGGACAAATTTTCCAGCTTTGTTTCAAATTGTCAAGAATTTGGACTTTTCAATCCAAGCACGTGCATTCCTGCGCTGTGAACGATAGAGAATTTCAGCCCCTCGCCGCTCCCTCTCTCCTAGATCAAGGCAGACTAACTGGTCCATGTGTGGTTGAAGAGTGGTGAACTGAACAGTTGCTGAGGTTAGTGGTGTAGTCAGGACATTGGCTTCAATAAAAATTATTTCCTTTTTATTTTCTTGAAGGTTTTTAATTGATTAGTTATCAATTTGGGAGATTGAGGAAACAGAGACTGTTTGACAGACAGAAGCATCAATCAGACGATGAGGAGTCTGCTTCTTTTCCAATTGGTGGGGAAAGCAGTGCGGCACAAGGATGGGGTTTTAGCCAATGCGGGTGTGGGGGCAGAGGGGCCAGAGGCCGAAGGTCACCTGTGAAACCTGTGCTCTGCACAGGGCTTTAGGCCTTGCTGGGTGCAGCATTCAATACTGTGGCTCTGAGGAGCTTTTTTTTAAGTGTTGAAGCTGCTGTAAACCACGGTAGTGGATCCATGGGTTGGATGACAGCCCCTTGCTTGGCCCTGTCGAGTGTTTTGAAAACGATGGAGTAGTGTTAACACACTGGGTGATTTTAATTCCAACCCCACTCACCCCAAGTCTGAGACAGTTTTAGGGTGATTGATGGTAGAGAAGTCGGGGTGGGTGGAGGCAGGAGGTAACATGAAGAATCCTCCGGGATTTGAGCTCGCATTTCTTATTCGATAGTTTGAGTTTTGGCAGCAATGCAAGATGAGGACATCTGTTGGAAGAAGGCATTATTGCAGTTTATAAGAGGGCGATGGTTCCCTCAGCTCTCCATCGCCGGGGGCAGAATTTTGCCCTTGGCGTGCGGGATCAGCGGGGGTGGTCAGGAAACTGACCGTGATTGGCAGCACACTGTGCTTTTATGCGGGTGGGCCAATGAAGGCCCGGCCAGCGTAAGACGCAGCTGCGGAATAAGCACCAAGGGCTAGGCGGGGGCCGAAGCTCAATGTCCGCCGGGTCCATTAGCGACTCAGCGGCCGATTCAAATGCAGCCTCGGCAGCCCTTGGCAGGCTGCCATCGAAGGACGTGGAAGTCGTGATGGAGCGCGTTGAGGGAGGGCAGGTTGGTGGGGTATTGTGACTCGCGTTTCTCGGATCAGTGCCTCACTGACCTCCCGGAGGAGGTGGCAGCACGGAGAAAAATCCTTGTCCCCAGGGACAGGAGGAGGAGGCTCCCCTACCTCACCAAAAAGGCCTGGGAAGAGGTGGCATCTAGGGTTAGCAGCCACGACATTGTGAGGTGCATATGGGCGCAGTGCCAGAAGCACTTCAACGATCTGCTGTGATCGGGAAAGGTGAGTACCATGTTGGCTTGGGTCACTCTGCAGAGCAGTTAAGAGTTGCCCATCCCCCTGTGGACCTCAGAGGTGTTAAAGCATGAGTGGCAAATGTCAATGAGGCAGCATCTGTGCAAGGAGGTGAGCCCCGGCTGCTTGGACTAAGTATCTTGCAGCTCCAGGATCACGAATCGGCTGAGCCCTGCGAGGTGCTCCTCAGGTGGGGATGGCCAGGCTGCAATGGCGCTGCAGGTACAGGGTGGACTAATCAACGCTCCTCTGTCCTTTCAGGAGAAGACATCCCATAACAATGCTGAGAGGTTGTGGACTGGCGGTGGAGCGCCCCACCTACTCATCTTGACCCGGTATGAGCAGGAGGCCCTGGAGCTGGAGAGGTGTTGCAGTGAAGTTGGGGTGCCACAGGGAGGTAGGAGTGCAGTGCACTGAGGCGAGAATGTCAGTAATTGCAACCATTCCACTGTTGTCTCTATATTGATGTGAGCCTCGAACATGGAATCCCTATTGATAATGGAAAGACGAGGGCCCCCTGATGCATATCTCTCTCTCATGAGGCCGCCAGGCATGCACAGTAACAGTGTGACAACTTCAACTAATAACATGTCCTTGTTCTTCCTTTCAGGCTCACCAGCAGCCCTTTGGGATGAGGAGCCTGAAGGGCCAACACTGACCCGAGGACCACACTGATCAGAACACACCTGCAAGACACCCGCTCCCTCAAGCAGGCACCAGCGCAGATACCAGCACCTCAGTGAGAATAAGATTGTCAGCTAGAAACTCGGTGCACAGCGGTGAGGGCACTTCATACTTGCTTGAGGTGTAGGCGGAGGCAGAGCACGTCCAGGGCACTGGCAGTTGGAGGACGGCTGGGGACCAGAAACATGCTCAGTCAGTGGCTGCTGATGAGCCTCTGGTGTCGTCCCTGAGACAGCAGATGCTGGAAGTCCAGCAGGTTGTGTGGGAGGATCTGACGGAGATACATGAGGGAATGCGTGCCATGGTCTACGTTGTGGAGGAGTCCATACGGAGCATGAGCAATGCAACGACCCTCATGGCCGAGTGCGCTGCCTCCTCCATAGAGAGAGTGGCAGCTCTCATGGAGAGGCTCCTCCAGGAGAACAACCAGGGCTTCCTGGGGATGCGCTCAGACCTGCAAGCCCTCAATGACCGGCAATGACCTCAGGTGGTCACCGTCAGTGTGGGAGATGGATTGGTACCCAGTATCCCAGCTAGGCGACTATCCATCAGTGGTGAGCAGGGAGGTCCAAAGTGACCTGACGGTGGCGCACCAACTGCCTGTCGTCTCTGCGAGCTCCTCTCAGGCCGCTCTGGGAGGCTCCGTGAGCAGCAGCTCCTCTACCCCTCTGCCAGTGACCGTGGCGTCTGGTGAGGCTACGGCAACTGGGGAGATGCCAGCCATGGCACTGGCCACTCCCTCCCAGGCAGGGACAGCATAGGCTCCATGGCCAGAGGATGCCCACCAAGGTCATCAAGGCCAACAGGACAGCAGAGTGAGCAGGCTGTCTGCAATGCCAGTGTCAACGAGGGGGGAGCACCAAGACGTAGCACCCGCCAGTGTAAATGTAAACTTAAGGCACCTTCGGCACAACAATGCCTGAGCACAGTGATATTTGTTTCCCCCATTTATCCGTTCAGTGTTCATTGGTGTGATGGAAAACGCCTGTCTGCCAGGCACGAGTTAATTAAATGTGTTGGTTCTCAACAAGCCTCTGGGTGCTTCATTAGTTCTGCAGGTGAAGGGGAATCCATGATGTTATGAGTGACTGTTTGTCACTGAGCTTTATTGAAATGGCACATAGTGCATGTTGCTGACCAAGCAACTGTTGCTCTCAGGTATTGAGTATGGAGCCTCCAGCCCTGCCATGTGGTGGTGGTTCATGTGTGGTAGGCAAGCTGAAGGAACAGTAGATCAAAGCCTCCCGAGTGTCCCTGCTTCACTGGAGGTTGCCCAGGTCGGCATCTATCTCTTCAGCGTTCTCCTGACCGTGTTCGTCCTCGGACTCACGACTGGACACATTGTCTGCTGCCAGAGCAGCTGTGGCAACATCATCCTCCACTGAGTCCCCCCTTTCCGATGCCAGGTTGTGGAGAGTCCAGCATGCAACCACTATCAGTGACACACGATCTGGGGGGTACTGGAGTGTGCCCCCTCGACGGTCCAGGCATCGGAAGTGCATCTTGAGAAGACCGATGGTTGTCTCTATCACCGCCCTTGTGGTGCCGTGGCTCCTATTGTACTGCTGCTCAGCCTCTCTTCCTGGATGGCGGAGAGGCGTCATGAGCCACCTTCTGAGGGGATAGCCCTTGTCACCCAGCAGCCATCCATCCAGCCGGGCTGGAGCACTGAAGAGCCGCGGCGCCTGGGAGAGTCTCGGGGTGTACGGGTCATGGGAGCCTCCTGGGTACCTTGCACAGACTTGCAGAATCTGCATCCTATGGTCACACACTATCTGCACGTTCATGGAGTGGAATCCCTTCCTGTTGACGAAGGCTCCCGGCTCACCCGCTGGTGCCTTGATGGCCACTTGTGTGCAGTCGATTGCACCCTGGACGTGGGGGAACTCAACAATCACTGCAAAGCCTCTGGCTCGCTCTGCCTGACTGGCCTCGTCCGTACGGTAGTGAATAAAGTTCAGTACCCGCCTGAACAGAGCATTCACCAGCTTGACGTAACTGTGGACAGCTGACTGGGGGACTCCACAAAGATCACCCACTGACCCCTTCTATACCGGAGGGCATAAAGGTTGAGGGCCACAGTGACCTTCAGTGCCACTGGCATGGGGTCTCCACCCACACAGTCAGAGCTGATCTCAGGGCCGATCATCTGACAGGTGGAGGTTACTGTCTCCCTTGAGACACGGAGCCTCCTTTGGCATTGCACCTCAGGCATATTGAGTAGCTGCATCGCCGTCTTTAAACCCTGGCAGCAGGTTAGTGGCATCTTCTGCGGTCCCTTCTGCCTTGGACGTCCTGTTGGCCCCGCACCCTTGTGCCTGTGCTTCTCCTCCCACAGGTCAGCCTGGAGGCTGAATAGGGACACCTGGTCTCCTCCCTCTTCTACCCCTCTCTTCCTCTTCAGAATAGGGGCCTCCAGCAGAGATCACAATCCCTTTTCGCAGGGTAAGCCAAGGCTGTCTGATACCTGAAAGGCCTCAAATGTTATGAATCCTCCGGGAGCCTGGAAAACAAAACTAAGTCCTGAACTGAAGCCTCTTATTTCTGTCAAAGCAGTTCTGAAGCGAAATGAAGATGCCTTATTCACACAAGCAACCAGCAGCAAGTTATATCCTAAACTACAAACTACTCACATTTACAAGCTCTCTGACCCCTCTTACCCCACTCGTGGATGAGGTTTTTGTCAATGTGGCCTGCACGCCAGCCCATTTAGCCCATGCGGTAGCCTGAAAATCGCACGGGCTACGTAAAGTCCGGGACACTTAGTGTCTCAAGGGCCTTAACTGGCCAGTTAATTAATGGACGGTGCGCCTCCGACCCCATCGTACACCCACCTAGCGAAATATGCTGAGAGTGCGCTCGGCTGAGGTCAACTCGCTTTATATCACAGTCGGGCATGTCGGGCGGGCGCCTGCACACCGAGCTCAAAATTCTGGCCTGGGAGTTTTGCTCACCTTATACCTGGGCCTGTTGGAGACAAATTGATAAGAGTTTGATCGCTGTGATTAGTGAACAACTCCATCAACATCCTATCATGCAACTACCACAGGTGGTGAACTGGATGAACCTTAAGGGCAGAATTTTGCCCACGTTGGGCAGGATTTGCAGGGTGAGCGGGAGCGGCTGGGAAATGGACCACTGCCCACGAGTGGGCTGTGACCACGATTTCACACTGTGCGGACCAATTAAGGCCTTAACTGTCCCCCCAGCGTGAACGCCAGCTGCAGAAATGTTTGAGAAGGGGCAGGCGGGGGCCTGTTGGCCGCTGGGTCCAATGGCGACCCGGCAGCCAGTTCAAGAACGACGCAGGCAGCGCCAGGGAGGCTGCCCGGGTCAGAGTTGCTGCAAGGACATGGCTGCAAACGAGGATGCAGAGACCAGGCGGGAGGGGAGGTCGGCTGGGCACTCGGGACCCCGCTTCATGGAGCTCAGAGGGGTTAGAGTGTGAGTGCCAACTGTCAATGACACCGGAGCTGGCCAAGGGGGTGAGTCCTGGCTGCTTGGTCTGAGTGCCTTGCGGCTCGAGTGCCAAGGCTCGGATTTGCCCTGTGAGGTGCTCCTCAGGTGGGGTTGGCCAGGCTGCAATGGTGCTGCAGGGAGAGAGTGGACCAATCAATGCTCCTCTGTCCTTTCAGGAGAAGACATCCTGTAACAATATTGAGAAGTCACAGACTGGCAGAGGACCCCCACACCTCCTCATCCTCTCCCGCGATGAGCAGGAGGCCTTGGAGCTCGAGAGGTGCCATGCATCTCGGTCAACCGGCTGCAGAGACGCTGGGGTGTCAGACGACGGTAAGAGTGCAGTGCACAGAGGTGAGAATTTCGGATGGTGCAAACATTCGTGTCTAGTCTCATCATTGATGGGAGCCTCTAGACTGGAGTCCCCATTGGTCACTGAAAGACAATGGCACCATGATGCACATCGCCATTGTCTCACCAGGGTACCTGGCATGCACAGTGACAGTGTAATAACTTAAACTAATGACCTGTCCTTATTCTCCCCTAGATCTTCCACCAAGCAGCGAAGGGCACGACCTCCAGGAGTTATCCCTGACCCCGGAGGACCACCATGCTCCCCAAGCACCTGTGTCACACCCACTCTCTGAACCAGACACCAGCGCAGATACCAGCACCTCGGTGGGCATCAGTTGGGCGGATAGTATCTCAGTGCACATTGGTGAGGGCACTTCACACTTGCTTGAGGTGTAGGCAGAGGCAGAAGGCTGTCGATGGGCCTCTGGAATCGTCCATTAGGCGGCAGATGCTGGACATCCAGTGGGATATGCGGAAGGATCTGGCGGGGATAAATGAGGGAATGTGTGCCGTGGTCTCCATTGTGGAAGAGTTCCGGTGCAGCAGCGGCACTGCGTTGACCCTCATGGTTGAGCGCACTGCCGCCTCCATGAGGAGAGTGGCGACTCTCATGGAGAGGCTGCTCCAGGGACAGAATCAGGGGTTCCTGGGGTTGCGCTCAGGCCTGCAAGCCCTCACACAGACGCTAACCTCAAGTGGTCAGTGTCAGTGTGGGAAGTGGATGAGGCACCCAGTATCCCAGCTAGCTGCCCATCCATCAGCAGCAAGCAGGGAGGTGCACAGCGACCTCACGTTGGATCACGACCTTCTTGTTGTCTCTGCGGGCTCCTCTCAGGGCGCTCTGGATGATGGCAGCAGCTCCTCCATCCCTCTGCCAGTGACTGTCACATTTGATGAGGCTGCGATGACTGGGACGATGCCAGCCGTGGCACTGGCCGCTCCCTCCCAGGCGGGGCCAGCACAGGCTCCACTGGCCAGAGGATGACACCAAGATCATCAAGGCCAACAGGACAGCAGAGTCAGCAGGCTGTCTCCAATGTCGGTGCCAGTGAGGGGAGAGCACCCGTAAACGCAAGTTTAAAGCACCTTAAGAACAAGAGGGACTGGTCACCGGTCATCTATTGTTCCCTGTTTTGTTTATCTTGTTTTAATGGTGTGACCACCAACAGCGGATATTGTTCCCTTCAATACTATGTGACTTCCAACATTAAATTATATTTGCTTTTGTGTTATTGGCGTGTGTCTGTTTCATTTATTTTGTAGGTGCAGGGTACGCCGGTATGTAATGCTGGATGTGGGTGGCTCAAAACTTTATTGCACAGGCACTGAGTGTATCTTGGGGCCCAAGGAATGGGTGATTCCTGTGATCCAGGATGGAGGTGGCAGCCCTGGCATGAGGTGGTAGTTCTTATTTGGCAGCCTAGCTGAAGGAGCGTTGGATCAAGGCATCCCTGCCTCCATAGACGTTACTGAGTCTCCCTCCACATCCTCAGCGTTTTCCTCACTGTGCTCCTCTTCGGACTCACTCCGGGATTCATCATCTGTGGCCTATGGAGCTGTGTCAAGATCCTCTTCCTCCAGTGGGTCCCCCTTTGCCATTGCCAGATTGTGGAGAGCGTAGCATGCAAGCACTATCAGTGACACCCGCTCTGGGAGGTTATTGTAGTGCTCCCCCGAACGGTCCAGGCATCGGAAGCGCATCTTCTGAAGTCCGTTGGTCGTCTCTTACCACCGCCCTTTGGAGGCTTGGCTCCTGTTGTATTGCTGCTCTTGGATGACAGAGAGGCATCATGAGCCACCTTTTCAGCATCTATTGCCCATCCCTAGTTACCCTTGAGAAGGTGATGGTGAGCTGCCTTCTTGAACTGCTGCAGTCTATGTGGTGTAGGTGCATCCATAGCACTGTTAGGGAGGGAGTTCCAGGGTTTTGACCCAGTGACAGTGAAGGAACGGTGATATATTTCCCAGTCAGGATGGTGAGGGGCTTGAATGGGAGCTTCCAGGTGGTGGTGATTCCATGTGTCTGCTGCCCTTCTCCTTCTAGGTGGTAGCGGTGGTGGGTTTGGAAGGTGCTGTATAAGGAGCCTTGGTGCATCTTGGGGATGGTACACACTGCTGCTACTGTGCATCGGTGGTGGAGGGAGTGAATGTTTGTGAAAGGTCCAGCTAAACGCGATTAGGGATGGGCAATAAATGTTGGCCGAGCCAGCGACACCCACATCCCATCAATCAAAAAAACAAACACCTCACCCGGAGACTTCAGAGAGGCACAACTGATTTGAGCTGGGCTGCTCCAAAAAGCAGGGACAGAATTGTTATGTGAGCCATCAAACGCTGAAGCCTTTTATCCTCAGGGTGGGGATTCGTAGAAAGTTTAGCTTTAATAATTAGCTGGTAGTTCAGTTATGTTTAGCGATCAACCAATCGAAGTATGTTCATCAATTAACCCAACATGACTTTGCTGAATTGTAGTCAATACAGGACATTAGTGCATCACATGACTAGGCCCTTGCTAAAAGTCAGATCCACACTTGATCGAGTGGACACACCACACGGCCCCAAGCCAGTGCTCTGAAGTCAGTCAATGTTGATTTGATTAGAATGTAGCGTCATTGTGCTTCCTCGCAATTGAAATTCAGATTGCATTTCAAAATTTAAATGAAGAAATTTAAAAGGTTTATTGTGTGAAGTAAAACAACTGCAAGGTTCTAAACAATTAATCAGAACCAGCTTAGTCTTTTTAAACTGGGAGTGTTGTAAATATATAACCATCCTCGTCTCTGTAAATTTAGTGAAGTTCTGTAATCGGTTTTTGTAGCTGTGTAGTTCTTGTGACTTTTATTCTTTATGAACCTGTGATATATTAGTCTATATCTTGTACCTGTACCTTGTTACCTTAAGATAAAAGCAAAAAATTGCAGATGCTGGAAATCCAAAACAAAAACAAAAATACCTGGAGGAACTCAGCAGGTCTGACAGCATCTGCGGAGAGGAATACAGTTAACGTTTCAAGTCTGTATGACTCTTCACCAGAACTAAGAAAAAATAGAAAAGAAGTGAAATATAAGCTGGTTTAAGGGGAGGTGGGACAGGTAGAGCTGGATAGAGGACCAGTGATAGGTGGAGATTGCCAAAAGATGTCATAGACAAAAGGACAAAGAGGTGTTCACGGTGGTGATATTAGCTAAGAAATGTGCTAATGGTGACATTAAGGGTAGAAAGCAGGACGAGCAAGGTACAGATAGCCCTAGTGGGGGTGGGGTGGGGGGAAGGGATCGAAATAGGCTAAAAGGTAGAGAGAAAACAATGGATGGAAATACATTGAAAAATAATAGAAATAGGTGGGAAAAGAAAAATACATATAAATTATTGGAAAAAGGGGAATCGGAAAGGGGGTGGGGATGGAGGAGAGAGTTCATGATCTAAAGTTGTTGAACTCAGTATTCAGTCCGGAAGGCTGTAAAGTGCCTAGTCGGAAGATGAGGTGCTGTTCCTCCAGTTTGCGTTGAGCTTCACTGGAACAATGCAGCAGGCCAAGGACAGGCATGAGAGCAGGGTGGGGTGTTGAAATGGCAAGCGACAGGGAGGTCTGGGTCATACTTGCAGACACACCGGAGGTGTTCCTCCAAGCTGTCTCCCAGTCTGCGTTTGGTCTCTCCCATTGGGAGCAGCGAATGCAGTAGACTAAATTGAGGGAAGTGCAAGTGAAATGCTGCTTCACTTGAAAGGAGTGTATGGGCCCTTGGACGGTGAGGAGAGGGGAAGTAAAGGGGCAGGTGTTGCACCTTCTGCGGATGCATGGGAAGGTGCCGTGGGAGGGGGTTGAGGTGTTGGGGCTGATGGAGGAGTGGATCAGGGTGTCTCGGAGGGAACGATCCCTGCGGAATGCCACCGGGGGGGTGAAGGGAAGATGTGTTTGGTGGTGGCATCATGCTGGAGTTGGCGGAAATGGCGGAGGATGATCCTTTGCATGCGGAGGCTGGTGGGGTGACCTCAAGATAACGTTGTTACCTTAAGTTTAATACAGCAGTAATCTCTATGCACTGATATATGCATTTGTGTAGAATGTTTGTACTTTCTGTAACTTTGTAATTTCTATGACGCTATGTACCAATTTGCACTTTCACTATTTAAAAATTAATTTGTAGCATTTGGGTGAATGAGTCTAAATGTTAATCAGTAGTGTTGGGCACCACACTCTCCTAACATAATCCAAAAATAGAACTCATCATGCACATGGGTTGTACTTTGGAAAGAGTTAAAAGCACCAGCTTTAAGGTATCAGGCACATTGAATTTGAAGATTGAACTGGGAGCAGAAGACCACAGAACGGATAGAGAAAAGGTGGGGGGAGGGGGAGAGAGAGAGGGGGGGAGGGGGAGTGAGAGAGAGGGGTGGAGGGGGAGAGAGAGAGAGAGGGAGAGAGGGGGGAGGGGGAGAGAGAGAGAGAGGGGGGGGAGGGGGAGAGAGAGGGAGAGGGGGAAGGAGGGGGAGAGAGACAGGAGAGAGAGAGGGGGGAGGGGGAGAGAGAGAGAGAGAGAGAGGGAGAGGGGTGAGGAGGGGGAGAGAGACAGGAGAGAGAGAGAGAGGGGAGGTGGAGAGAGAGAGAGAGAGGGGGAGGAGGGGGAGGGGGAGAGAGAGGGTGAGAGAGAGAGGGGGAGGGGGAGAGAGACGGGAGAGAGAGAGAGAGAGAGAGGGGGGAGGGGAGAAAGAGCGAGTGAGCCTAGCTTGAATGGAGAAGTAAAAACTGTATTAAGTCAGTAAATTCATTGCCTAATTGGTTAATTCTTATTTTTGGTGCTTAATAAACGTTCCTGAGTTACATTACTAGATTGTGTTCTGTTGCCTGAATGGTTAAAGTCTCAAAAGAACAAACTAATATTGGGTGAGTGGATTTGGAGGTTAAAACCCTGAAAAAACTTAGTGGCCATGTACTGAACAACTCCACACAGACACACACAACAGGAAGAGACCAGCTGAGCTGCTACTTGGACACAAAGCACAAAAGAGGCTTCCAGCGAACATAAAAGGGAATTTCAAGGTCTTCTATCAACATGTATATAAAAAGAAAGGTTGGTAAAAGAAAGGGTAGGGCGGATTAGGGACAACAAACGGGACTTGCACGTGGAGGCTGGAGAAATAGTGGAGGTATTGAACAAGTAACGTCTGTCTTTACAAAGGAAGACGATGCTACCCAGGCCGAGGTGAGAGAGGAGGTAACTGGTACAGTAGAAGAATTTACAATTGATCGGAAGGTGGTGTTGGAAAGGCTATCTTTACTTAAAACAGATAAGGTACCAGGACCGGATGAGATGCATCCGAGTCTTCCAGTCTTCCTTAGACACCGGCGAGGTGCCAGAGGACTGGAGAATTGTGAATGTTACACCCTTGTTCAAAAAGGGTTGCAAGGATAAAGCTGGCAACTACAGACCAGTCAGTTTGATCTCAGTGGTAGGGAAACTTCTGGAAACTATAGTACCGGATAAAATCAATAATCACCTAGACAAGTGCAGGATAATTAAGGAAAGTCAGCATGGCTTCATCAAGGGAAAATCATGTTGAACTAACTTGGAGTTTTGCGGAGGTAACAGAGAAGGCTGATGAAGGAAATGCTGTTGATGTGGTGTATATGGATTTTCAAAAGGCATTTGAGACAGTGCCACACAACAGACTTGTGAGCAAAATTCTAGCTCCTGGAATAAAAGGGAAAGTAGGCACTTGGATAAGAAATTGGTTGAGTGACAGGAAACAGTAGTGATAAATGGTTGTTTTCCAGATTGGAGGAAGGTTTGTAGTGGGGTTCCTCAGGGGTCAGTTGTGGGACCCTTGCTCTTTCTGATATATATTAATGGTCTAGACTGTGGTTTGCAGGGCACGACTTCAACATTTGCAGTTGATACGAAGATTCAAAATGTTGTCAACTGTGATGAGCATAGTCTTGAACTTCAAAAGGACATCGACGTTGAAGATGCAGAAAATTTGGATTTATTTTAAAGTACTAGCCAGGACCAGCAGCTAAGGCACCAAAGCATACACAAACAGTCGCAGCCTTACATGAAAGCTATAAACTTGTACAAAGGGCTCAGCTGTAAATTTGCAGTTAGGAAATGGGAGACACACGGGCGGGGACACGGGATAACTCAATCAAGAGATGGGGAAGGACATTTCGCACCGTCTGATAGCGATCTTCAAAAGGACAATGCCCAGACCCTGCACTGCAATTACTGTACAACAACACAATTATCAGCCCACCGGGGGGGTCATTGTGCTGTGGCCTTTGTCTAACAAATACCATTAAGTTGTAACTGATAGTAAAAGATATATAAACTGTGCTCATTTCAACCTCGGTGGAGAAGCGCCTGAATTTCCCGGCGTTTTCTCCCTGCATGTGTAATAAAGGAACTACTTGAATATTGCATCTGGACTCAGAGTGTTGAAATTTTGTCCCAGAGTATTCCTCGGACCTTTCAATTGGTGCTGCGAGCAGGGCCCGAAGGATGCAGGACACTGACGGGGAAATGGGATGAGTCACAGTGTGAATTCATTTTTATTCATACTAAATCCGACTCCGTCCCAATCCAGGAAGTGTCAGGCGCCCCATGTATCAGAAACCTGGGCTCCAGTCAATAGTTCAAGGGGTGGTAAGGGTGGGGTAGATCGCTTGTCTTATAGATTGTTATAATTACATCCGGTATTAGCCGCAAGTAACGAGTTCGGTCAGAAAGGACCCAGGGTAAGAACCGTTCCGCTGACAACAACTATACCCCGACCGTCTTACCCAGAGATGGCCAGTGGTGACAAACTCGAGTGGGGACCAGAGGGATCCTTGACACAGCATTGAGCTGACAAAAATAAGAAATCGATAGGCAAAATGATAAAGAACAATTGGAACCCAAGGAGGTGAACAACGGTCTCTTCCCCACCACAGCCACCTCGAGGGCAACGTGCAGAGGGGGTGAGACTCCTGGCGTGTAGGAAGGATCTGACGGGGAGGGCCTTTCTCACCACCAGCCAAGCCACGTCTTGGTGCTTGTTGGAAAGTTCTGGCGATGAGGCATTCTGCCAAATGACTTTGACAGTCTGCTCGGGGAACCATCCCACAGGGTCCACCCTCTCCTTTTCCCTCAGGGCCTCTAGGACGTTACGTGCTGACCACTGCCTGATGGACTTGTGGTCAAAGGTGTTTTTCTGCATCAATTTTTCCACAAGGGACAGGTGGTACGGCACGGTCCAACTACTTGGAGCGTTCCGCGGCAGCGTGGCCAGACCCATCCTTCGCAACACCGGGGACAGGTAGAACCTCAGCACGTAGTGACACTTCGTGTTTGCGTACTGAGGGTCTACGCACCGCTTGATGCAGCCACACACAAAGGTGGCCATCAGTATGAGAGCGATGTTGGGCACGTTTTTTCCCCCTTTATCTAGAGGCTTGTACATCGCGTCCCTGCGGACACGATCCATTTTCGACCTCCAGATAAAGCGGAAGATGGCTCGAGTGATCGCCATCGCGCAGGAGTCTGGAATGGGCCAGACCTGCGCCAGGTACAGCAACAGCGAGAGTTCCTCACACAAGATGACCAGGTTCTTACCCGCAATGGAGAGGGAGCGTCGCTCCCACATGCCCAGTTTCCTTTTCACCATAGACACTCGCTCCTTCCAGTTTCTAACGCATGCCCTGGTCCCTCCGAACCATATCCCCAGCACCTTCAGGCCGTCAGCCCTGACAGTGAAGGGGACAAAGGATCGGTCAGCCCAGTTCCCAAAGAACATGGCCTCGCTCTTCCCACGATTTACCTTGGCTCCCGAGGCCAGTTCGAACTGGTTGCAGATGTGGATCAGTCTGCGCACCAACAGCGGATCCGAGCAGAAGACGGCGACGTCGTCCATGTGCAGGGAGACTTTTACCTGAGTGCCTCCACTGCCTGGGATCATCACTCCTCTTATGCCCGGATCCTTCCTGATGGACTCGGCAAAGGGTTCTATGCAACACACGAAAAGAACAGGCGAGAGAGGACAGCCCTGCCTGACTCCAGATTTAATCGGAAAGCTATCTGATTCCCACCCATTGAGTGAGACTGCGCTACTGATGTTAGTGTAGAGTAGGATCCAACTGGATCCAATTTCGAATTCCCTCCCCAAACCCCATTTTGAGAGCACATCCCCCATGTAGGTGTGCGATATTCTGTCAAAGGCCTTCTCCTGATCCAGGCTGATGAGGCAAGTGTCCACACCCCTGTCCTGCACATAGGCAATCGTATCCCTGAGCAGCGCCAGGCTGTCAGAGATCTTCCTGCCCGGCACAGTGCAGGTCTGGTCAGGGTGTATCACCAATTCCAGAGCGGATTCGACCCGATTGGCGATGACCTTGGACAGAATCTTATAGTCCACATTCAACAGTGAAATGGGTCGCCAATTTCTAATTTCCTCCCTTTCTTCCTTGTGCTTGTAGATGAGGGTGATGATGCCTTTCCTCATGGATTCTGACATGCTGCCGGCCAGGAGCATACTCTCGTACACTTCTAGTAGGTCTGGGCCCTTCCAGTCCCACAGAGCCGAATACAACTCCACCGGCAAGCCGTCGCTTCTGGGGAGATTTACTCTTCTCGAAGGACTCAAGAGCCTAAGTCAGTTCGTCAGGGGTTCGCGGTTTGTCCAGCCTCTCCCGTGTACTGTTGTCTAAGACCTCCGTGATAGAGGACAAGAAGGACTGGGAGGCCGTGCTGTCCGTGGGCTTCACGTCATACAATCGGGCATAAAAGGATTTGCTGATCCTCAAAATGTCAGACTGCGATGACTTTACTGAGCCGTCTTCTTCATTCAGGCTGCTGATCACAGAGCTCTCTCTCTGTACCTTTTCGAAGAAGAAACGTGAGCACGTCTCATCCTGCTCCACGGAGCGGACTCTGGAATGGAAGATGTTCTTTGAGGCAAAGGGCTAGGCTTGCTGGCTCTTCACCTCTTAGAGTTCCTCCTTGACATCGACCCCCACCGACTGCAGCCGGAGCAGAATCTGCATGTATTTCAGGAGTCGGGACATTTCCCTCTGTTCCTTTCTAGCTTTCTGGGTGCCTTTGACGATGAAAAACCTCTTGATGTTTCCCTTGATCGCTTCCCACCAATGTGTCAGGGACTCAAAGAGGGGTTTCATGGTTCTCCAACCTTTGTAATCCCTCTTGAGCTCCTCAATGTTCTCTGGGGTCAGCAGTTGCACGTTTAGCTTCCATGCCCCCCTGCCCACCCTCTGGTCTTCCTCTAAGTGACAGTCAACCAGTAGGAGGCAGTGGTCAGAGAACACCGGCTTGACATCGGTGGATCTGACTGCGAATGCGCGGGACACAAACAGTAAGACTATCCTGAAACGGATGGACCCATCTGGTCGCGACCGGGTGTATCTATGCTGTGCTCCGTCTGCAGGGTTGCTGAAGACGTCGTGCAGCTTGCCATCCTTAACTGTTTCCATCAGGGATCTGGACGTAGCGTCCAACCTTCTGTCGGCCCTGCCGGATCGTCCAGCCGCATCGATGATGCAGTTGAAGTCACCGCCCACAATGACCGGCCTGGACGTCACCAACAGCAGTGGGAGCTGCTGAAAAACCGCCAGCCGGGCGGCCTTTTGTGCCGGGGCATACACGTTAATTAACCGGAGTGGAGCATTCTTGTACATTACATCTGCTACGAGGAGGCACCCACCCATGACCTCCTTAACCTCGGAGACAGTGATGTTGCCTCCCCGCAGCAGAATACCCAGGCCGGAGGAACGAGAGTCGTATCCGTCCGATCAGATTGATGGCCCATATGACCACCATCGTGACCATTGCCTGTAGTAGCTGAGGTGCGGTATCACACACTCCTGCAAAAACAACAGGTCAGCTTTGACCTTGGCAAGGTAGTCCAAGGTCGCCACACATCGCGTAGTAGATTTAATGCTATGCACATTTATGGATACAATCTTTTAAATCCATTTTAAAGCATTTAGTCTCTTACCAAACCTGTTGCCTCTGAGAGTCCCAGACTTTTGGTCTGCTCCTGCATACCCATAGTGTTTACAAATTGCCTCACTTTGGATGGGCTGAGGAAACTGTCCTGAACATCCCCATTGGCAATGTTCTGCTCAGGTGGCATCTGGGGTTCGTGCAGAGAATGGGATTTGAAATGTCCTCTGTTGGAGAAGCTTCTCCAATCCTCTCCCTCTCTGGGGTGTTGCTGCTCCCGGCTTCCCGGAGCTGGGGTGCGCTGAGCGCCTCACTGCTCCCAGATTCCTGGGGCTGGGATGCGCTGGCCTCTTCGGGTTGTGGGCAAAGTTGGGGTGCGCTGGTCTCCTCATTGTCTCCAATGTTCTGGAGCTCAGGTGTCTCGTCCTCCAACTCCCTAGAGCTTTGCCGCTTCTTCTGCAGGTGTCGCCCAGGCACTTCTTCGTCCGAAGAGCAGCTGCCCTTGTTATCCGTGTCGGATGGGAGACGCCTCTTGCCTGGGAAGTGGCTTGGTCCCTTCTTCCTTTTGGCTCTCTTCACCAGCTGCCACTCCCCCTGCTGATTTTCCGCTGCTTCCTCCTCCTCCATTGATTCGCTCTCCTGAGGAGTGGGAGGTTCAGGGGGCAGTGCTGTTGATCGGTTGTCTGCTGCCTCAATCTTTTCCTCCACCTTGTCTCTCCCTGTGTCCTCCTTTGTCCCATTGTTCTCACTGGGGGCCACGGTGGTTGGAGTGTTGCAAGTGTTGCAAGTGTTGGTAGTGGTGACACGAAGCATTTCTTCTGCTTCCCCCTCGTTGGCTTTGGCTGCCTGTGCATAATTGAGGCAACGTTTGGGGCAGGTCCTGTAGAGGTGAGCTGCCTCGCCACACAGGTTGCAGCACTTAGTCTGTTTGCAATCCTTTGTCTGGTGCCCTTCCTGTTTGCAGTTCTTGCAGAGGGCGGCGCTGCAGTTGGCCGCCACATGACCAGACTTGCCACATGAGCGACAAAGTTTGGGTTGCCCAGCGTAAACAAAGTAGCCATGGCTTCTCCCGATAGCGAAGCTGGAAGGAGGGTGGAAGATGGTTCCCTTACCGTCGGGGTCTTGAGCGTGACCTTAACCTGGCGTTTGCATGTCCAAAAACTGAAGGCGTCTCTATACTCGCTGGAGCTCCCAACTTTGTTGACGTACCTGGCGAGGAAGGTGAACACGTCGGCGACAGGGACGTAGGGTTGACAGAGATGCACCGTCACCACATGGTCCCGTTGCAACGGCAGAGCAAAGAGCGGCTCCACCTTCAGGATCTTCATCTCCGGCTGGTCTCTCTTCTCCTCGAACACCTTCAGGAACGTGACGCAAGCTGCCACTCGCTTGAAAGTCACAACGAAACATCCCGTGCTGGGGAAGTCTTGCAGGGAGTAGATCTCTTCCGCTTCAAATCCACATGCTTTCAACAGGATCCGCTTGATGAAGAAGGCCCGATCCATGGGTGCTCCTACTTCACTGTCCTTCAACGTCACCCGAACAGTGTTACGTACCCCATCATATGGGGCTCGACTGGTTATAGCCATCGCTTCACGACTACGCTTGATCTTAGCCAAAAGGCCGAGTCAATCGAATGTTGGCCAACAAATCCCAAAATGAAGAGCTGGTACAGGCAAACAATCTCATGTCAGTTTCGGCAGCTTTAACACAGCCACCAGTAGCTGCACAATACGCAGATAATATAGATTGGAACGGGCTGGTGGAACAGGCAGCAGGATATGAGGAACAACGGGAAGCAGGTTGGGAATCACCACCCCCATAACCCGTGGCCCCAGTTAAGATAGAGCATGTGCCCCCGGTGTCCGGACAACCAGGCAGACCAGCTCAAGCGGCCGTACCAGCACAAAATGGGCAGCCGGCCCAGGCGCCAATACACGGACAGAGAGCTATAACGGGGGGTTCCCGGCGCAACTGTTAACTACGTATGTGTCCCTGTCACCTAGCGAAACTATGAAGCTATTGGAAACAAATTACCCCAACTAAAACCAAGACACGGAAATGAGTCGTTTTGGCAAAAATTGAGGGAAATACGGCAATGCCACGGTCTCCATAACAGGGACGTTCGTGCGTTAGTCCGGATAAAACTACCTGAGGCGTTTTGGGGACCGCTGCGGCGAGCGTATCAGGACGGAACCTGGTGTAATGATATCGCTGCAGACCAGGGACAGCAGCAAGCTGATTTCCGAGCCTTTAGAGCAGAAATGGCACAAGTCTTAGGGCAAGCCCCAGTTAATTGGAATACAGTGACTGGAGTAAAACAAGAAAAGGGCGAGAGTGCCCATGAATATGGCAATTGGAAGTTTGAGGCATATTGTAACTACGGGGGTGTAGGTGCACTGGAGGTTCACTAGAGCTTTCCCCATCAGGGACTGCAGCGCCACCACGGCCACAAAAATCCTCGCTTTTGAAGTAGTACCAAGGTGGGGAATCCCTTTACAGATAGATTCGGATCAAGGAGCGCATTTTACGGACAGTATTATGAAAAGGACGTGTGAGCTGCTCGGAGTAAAACAGAAATTTCACGTACCTGACCATCCACAAAGCTCAGGAATGGAAGAATTTATGAACCGCACGTTAAAAAATGCTATTGCAATGGCAAACACAGCAACTGGTAGGGGATGGGTGGATGTGCTCCCCTGCATATTGATGCGACTGAGGGCTACCCCCAACAGGACAACTGGTTTAACCCCTTATGAGTTGCTGACCGGGAGGGCAATGCGCTTGCCAGAGGGCAGAGCCACCGGAAGTGAGGATATGGGACCCATCAGAGATAAAATTAAAAATGATATTAAGCAATTGGATGGACAGCTAAAGGAATTACAACAGGAAGTGAAGGACCAACAGGCTATCAGGGATTTAGAAGAGAGGACAAAAGGGGGACCCCCGTCACCACCGGCTGAGGTCGGAGACATGGTGTTTGTTCAAATCACCCCTAGCCAACCAGGTTTTGCCCCAAAATGGACTGGACCGTACGGAATTATTCACGTGCCTGCGTCGATATGAAGGGAAAAGCTAGGTGGAAACACTGGTCGCAACTGAAAAGGTATGATGTAAGTAAGAAAGACTAAATTACCAGGCAGCGGGGGGAAAACGGGCAACGAGCAGTCCGTACTGTGTTAGCCAAGTGGTTTAGGATTCATTCCCGATCTGGAGGACTGGCCATCTGAAAGACAAAAGGGGGAATCCTCACCTACGGGCAGGGTCACCGTGGGCTGTGCACAAGGAGGGACGTAAAGGAGAAAGCTGCCTCTTATATCCAACCTAAACCCTGGTGATCACCAGCAGTGTGCTTCATTACAGAAATAACAATAACCGGGTAACCTCCACGACAAGATGGGAAAAAGCTGGGTGTCGACGATCGTTACCAGGGCCCTGGCTATCGCAGCCACCGGCATACAGAATGTAAACCGTGAAGCAGTGGCCGGTATGGGCTTATACTACAAGAATGTCAGCGACGGATATTGCGTGAAAGGAGGTGTGAATGTCACAACGGAAAGGTCAATGCTCTTCAAGTGTGGCACCGGGCTTACGCAACTATCCATTGGAATGAGCGATGGTGAAAGCCTAGGGCAGAGCTCGCATTCGGGAACGGAACTCCAATGGAAAAATGAGGGCCCACTATGCTTCTAGATCAGCGATGGTTCGGACGGACCCTGGACATGTGCGAAGGGGGCACAGGTCCAGATACAGTGTGTGAGAGATTTTTCGCAATTTACCTTCACACCCCAGGACAACAACAACTGGGGTCACTGTCCCGGGGAGGAAGACTTGGGAATGACAGATACCTGGCATTGGATCTTGAGGGCCAAACACGGAGAGTTGACTGCAACGGCGGACCCCCGGACTGACACCACCCCGCTATCACAGGACACGACGACACCACAGAGACTATCTTGCCCAGACATGACCCCTGGGCCACAGAATGAACTGGTACTGTATATGGACGATGAACTCTTGTATGATAATGTTAAACATGAAATTGTACAGGTAATTGTGAACCTGGCAGGTATGCGACTGCCTGAGTATTGCAGTAACCAAGCCCCCCTACGAAAAGTATACAAATTACTGAGTAAGGCTGTGATTAATCAGGCGGCCGACGCCACGGGTGCCACTAGATTCAGGGGACATCCTGCTTTCCACCGCCAGAAGAGAGAGTTAGTTAACAATGTACTGACAGGGGTGAACACAGGGACTTCCCTGGTAAACTCTCTCGACATTCAAGGAATCAACTCCGAGGTCACGAATCTTAAAGGGATCATGAGGCAGCTTGCTCATAAGAGTAGCGAGGGATGGTGAAACGGCAGCGGCCCTAGGGGGCAAGAGTGTGGCATCTGTATTGGAAAGCGTACACATTATAGAGACCCATGCTAAAGCCACCAGCCAATTAACAGAAAGGGAGGAACGACAAGAGGGCAGCACCCAAAAAAGCCAGCTTACGGCCAGTGGATGATCGGGCAATTAAGACACAATCTGGGCCAGATCCAAAGGGGGGAGGTACCGGGCTGGATCAACAGTGCCCGGTTGTGGGGGATGGCCAAGAACCCAGGCGTCATCGACGCATGTACATTGAAAGGAATGACCAGGGTGTATGCGGTGATTCAGAAGTGCACCTCAAACCAAATGAACGTGATAGGTATGGGCAATCCCCTCAGTCACAGCAGACACGGTACTGAGGGTGCGGGCCCAAGTGGAGAACATTGGGTTAATCCGAGACAATGACTCCCTCCGGTACTACCCCATAGATATGCATGCCATACGCAAGAATGAGGGCATACACGGGGAATCACTGAGCGGCTGCAGGAGGAAAGGTAGCCTCACAATTTGCTCCCATCCAGTCGGAACGAGGAGGGGGCTGGACAAATGCGGGTACAACCGAACGGAGGGTTGTATATTAGAAATTACCCACAGAGGAAACCATCACACCCGCTCAGGATACAAGGGAACCCCGGCTCCCAGTTAGTATCGGACACGCGTGAATAATGTACGTCCAACAAAGGGGTCAGGTCTCAGTCAACCAGGGGGTCATTGTGCTGTGGCCTTTGTCTAATTAATACCATTAAGTTACTGATAATAAAAGATATATAAACTGTGCTCATTTGAACCTCGGTGGAGAAGTGCCTGGATTGCCCAGTGTTTGCTCCCCGCATGCGTAATAAAGGAACCACTTGAATATTGCATCTGGACTCCGAGTGTTGAACTTTTGTACCAGAGTATTCCTCGGTTCTTTCAACGTGTTGGTGGATTGAGCAGACAAGTGGCAGATGAAGTTCAATGTACAGAAGTGTGAGGTGATCCATTTTGGCAGGAAGAATATGGTGAGACAGCATAAAATAAAGGAAGAGCCTCTAAAAGAGGTGCACAAACAGAGGGACCTCAGACGTACATAGGCCATTGAAGATGTTGAGAGCAGTTAATAAAGCAGATAGTATCTTAGGCTTTATTAATAGGGGCATTGAGTACAAGAGTAAGGAGGTCATGTTGAACTTGTATAAGACACTAATTAGGCCTCATCTGGAATACTGCGTCCAGTTCTGGGCACCATACTTGAGGAAGGATGTGAAGACATTGGAGAGGGTACAGAGGAGATTCACAAGAATGATTCCCGGGATGAAGAACTGTAGCTATGAGGATAGATTGTAGAGGATGGGACTGTTTTCCTTGGAGAAAAGAAGGCTCTGAGGAGACTTGGTGGAGGTATTCAAGATCCTGAGGGATATGGACAAGGTAAATCGTGAAAAACTGTTTCCACTCAAATGAACAGCAAGGACTAGAGGGCACAGATTCAAAATAATTGGCAAAAGGAGTAAATGTGATGTGAGGAAAGATTAATTCACCCAGAGGGTGGTTGGAGTCTGGAACAAAATTCCTGAGAGGGTGGTGGAGGCAGATTCGATCGAGGTATTCAGAAGGGAATTGGATCGTTACCTGAAAAGACAGAATGTGCAAGGTTACGGGGATGAGGCAGGGGAGTAGGACTAGGTGGAAGGCTCTTTCAGAGACCCAGTGCAGACTTGATAGGCCGAATGGCCTCCTTCCACACTGTAAAAAATTCTGTGACATCACAAAGCAGTATCAAGATTTTGTGATTTAGAGATAGATCATGAAATCGGAAATGATCAAAACAAAGGGCGTACATTTATTGTGAGCTGTACAGCCCGAGGGGCTCTAAATAGTTCCCAGTCCCTCGGTGCACTGTGGCAGAAAGGTCTTAGACAGCGACCCTTCCCCATTGCGCCTTTGCGGCAGCTGCCCCAAGCTTTAGTGCGTCCCTCAGCACGTAGTCCTGGACTTTGGATTGTGCCAGTCCGCAACAATCGGTCGGGGACAACTCTTTGTGCTGGAAGACCAACAAGTTTCGGGCAGACCAAAGCGCCTCTTTCACCGAGTTGATGATCCTCCAGCTGCAGTCGATGTTTGTCTCGGTGTGTGTCCCTGGGAACAGCCCGTAGAGCACAGAGTCCTGTGTCACAGAACTGCTCGGGATGAACCTCGACAGCAACCACTGCATCTCTCTCCAGACTTTCTTTGCAAAGGCACAATCCACAAGGAGGTGAACAACGGTCTCTTCCCCACCACAGCCACCTCGAGGGCAACGTGCCGAGGGGGTGAGACTCCTGGCGTGTAGGAAGGATCTGACGGGGAGGGCCTTTCTCACCACCAGCCAAGCTACGTCTTGGTGCTTGTTGGAAAGTTCTGGCGATGAGGCATTCTGCCAAATGACTTTGACAGTCTGCTCAGGGAACCATCCCACAGGATCCACCCTCTCCTTTTCCCTCAGGGCCTCTAAGACGTTACGTGCTGACCACTGCCTGATGGACTTGTGGTCAAAGGTGTTTTTCTGCATAAATTTTTCCACCAGGGACAGGTGGTACGGCACGGTCCAACTACTTGGAGCGTTCCGCGGCAGCGTGGCCAGACCCATCCTTCGCAACACCGGGGACAGGTAGAACCTCAGCATGTAGTGACACTTGGTGTTTGCGTACCGAGGGTCTACGCACCGCTTGATGCAGCCACACACAAAGGTGGCCATCAGTATGAGGGCGATGTTGGGCACGTTTTTTCCCCCTTTATCTAGAGGCTTGTACATCACGTCCCTGCGGATACGATCCATTTTTGACCTCCAGATAAAGCGGAAGATGGCTCGAGTGATCGCCATTGCCTAGGAGTGTGGAATGGGCCAGGCCTGCGCCACGTACAGCAACAGCGAGTGTGCCTCACACCTGATGACCAGGTTCTTACCCGCAATGGAGAGGGAGCGTCGCTCCCACATGCCCAGTTTCCTTTTCACCATAGACACTCGCTCCTTCCAGTTTCTAACGCATGCCCTGCTCCCTCCGAACCATATCCCCAGCACTTTAAGAACAGATTTTTTTTTTTTGAAAAAGTACTTTATTCATAAAATATCTGGAAGAACATTGCAATACATTTCTAAATCGCCATCACAAAATGCGCAATCACATGGATCACGAGGTGCTTCAATACAATGAATGAATATCATAATCATTTCAATATGGTAAATGCAGACAATCAGACAATGGTATTGGAGTTATCAACATACATCATGTTGCACTCTGAGGTGCTAGAATACAATTATAATACAATTAGTCTTCAATTCATACATTCATTGTGAGTTGTACAGCCCCAGGGGCTCTAAACAATTCCCAGCTGCTCGGCTGTCTGTTGCCTCAATCTTTTCCTTCATCCAGTCTCTCTCCGTGTCCTCCTTTGTCCCATTGTGATTGCTGGTGGCCTTGGTGGTTGGAGTGTTGCAAATGTCCTTGGTAGTGGTGACACGAAGCATTTCTTCTGCTTCCCCCTCGTTGGCTTTGGCTGCCTGTGCATAATTGAGGCAGCGTTTGGGGCAGGTCCTGTAGAGGTGAGCTGCCTCGCCACATAGGTTGCCGCACTTAGTCTGTTTGCAGTTCCTGGTACCCTTCCTGTTTGCAGTTCTTGCAGAGGGCGGCGCTGCAGTTGGCCGCCACATAACCAGACTTGATGCATGAGCAACAAGGTTTGGGCTGCCCAGCATAGACAAGGTAGCCACGGTTTCCCCCAATAGTGATGCTGGAAGGAGGGTGGAGGATGGCTCCCTTACCGTCGGTCTTGAACGTGACCTTAAACAGGCGTTTGCCTGTCCAAATCCCCAACTCGTCTCTAATCTTGGTGCCGCTCCCAACCTTGTCGCAGTACCTGGTGAGGAAGGCGACCACATCGGCGACAGGGACGAAGGGGTTGAACAGATGCACCATCACCACACGTTTCCGTTGCAACGGCAGAGAAAAGAGCGGCTCCACCGTCAGGATCTTCATCACCGGCTGGTCTCTCTTCTCCTCGAACACCTTCAGGAACTTGACACAGGCAGCCACACTCGTGAAGGTCACGTCGAAATATCCAGCGCTGGAGAAGTCTTCCAGAGAGTCGATCTCGTCCGCTTCAACTCCAAATGACTCAAACAGGATCCGCTTGACAAAGAAGGCTCGATCCATGGGTGTTCGTCCATCGCTGTCCTTCATTGCCACCCGAATGATGTTCTGTAACCCACAGTTTAGCTCTTGACTGGTAGCCATCACAACAACACTTTAGCTTGACCAAAAAGTTGAAAAGTAATGCCAGTGCTGCCCTTGACTTCCCCAAGTGCCATATGCCTTCCCTCCTTTAAAGCAGACTGACAGCGTTCAAAGGCTTATATATATATAAGTACTGATGCTTTTACTGTTGGCATATTTCTCCTGGGATTTCTAATTGGAACAGAAGGTTAATTTACAGAAGTTGCCCTTGTTCTGTCTTTTTCAGTGAGACTGCATCAGAGTTATGTAGATCGCCAATATTCCACCAATCAGGTGGGAGAGGGTTGTGCCTATCCACATGGACGTCACTGTCAGAGGCTGCTGTGGGAGAAGCTTTTGAAAGCAGTTGCGTGTCTTGCAGGGAGTGAGTGACAATGCAGCAACCAACTGTGCAGAGCTGCACACATCGAATCCTAGATTGGTTAGAGCACAAAAGGAGGCCATTCGGCCTGTCGTGTCTGTGCTAGCTCTCTGCAAGAGCAACTCCCCTAGTGCCACTCACCTGCCTTTTCCCCGTAGCCCTGCAAATATTTTCTCTTCAGATAATTAATTATCCGATTCTCTTTTGAAAGCCACTCTTGAAAGTGCCCCCAGCACACTCTCAGGCAGTGCATTGCAGATTCTAACCACTCGCTGCGCAAGAAGGTTTCTCCTCATGTCGCCTTGGTTCTTTTGCCATTCACCTTAAATGGGGGTCCTCCATGTTGTGTTTTCCACCTGACACAAACACACCGACGACACAAAGAGGATTGCTAACTCAATTCTTTGATTTGAAGAGATGAAATATATACAACAATATCTGGGTCTCTAGGACAGCTCCTATCATCGGCCCGAGAATTATACATGAGCATATACGTCACACCCTGCCTGGCGATGCACAGCAATTTTAGATACGCTCCTTAAAGGTATACCACAACAACTCCAAGCTGTACCATTAAATAATAAGAACTATTTACATTACCACAAATTGCTCTTCTGTCTTTGAACCTACAATTGTACAAAGTGATCACCTTATGAGTCTCTGGAACGGAATGGTGCTTCGTTGATACTGTGAAGTTGGTTTGAGATCCACCCTCTCCTTTTCCCTCAGGGCCTCTAAGACGTTACGTGCTGACCACTTCCTGATGGACTTGTGGTCAAAGGTGTTTTTCTGCACACATTTTTCCACCAGGGACAGGTGGTACGGCACGGTCCAACTACTTGGAGCGTTCCGCAGCAGCGTGGCCAGACCCATCCTTCGCAACACCGGGGACAGGTAGAACCTCAGCACGTAGTGACACTTGGTGTTTCCGTACTGAGGGTCTACGCACCGCTTGATGCAGCCACACACAAAGGTGGCCATCAGTATGAGGGCGATGTTGGGCACGTTTTTTCCCCCTTTATCTAGACGCTTGTACATCACGTCCCTGTGGACATGATCCATTTTCGACCTCCAGATAAAGCGGAAGATGGCTCGAGTGATCGCCACCACGCAGGAGTGTGGAATGGGCCAGACCTGCACCACGTACAGCAACAGCGAGTGCCTCACACCTGATGACCAGGTTCTTACCCGCAATGGAGAGGGAGCGTCGCTCCCACATGCCCAGTTTCCTTTTCACCATAGACACTCGCTCCTTCCAGTTTCTAACGCATGCCCTGGTCCCTCCGAACCATATCCCCAGCACCTTCAGGCCGTCAGCCCTGACAGCGAAGGGGACAAAGGATCGGTCAGCCCAGTTCCCAAAGAACATGGCCTCGCTCTTCCCACGATTTAGCTTGGCTCCCGAGGCCAGTTCAAACTGGTCGCAGATGTGGATCAGTCTGCGCACCGACAGCGGATCCGAGCAGAAGACGGCGACATCATCCATCTACAGGGAGGCTTTGAACTGAGTGCCTCCACTGCCTGGGATCGTCACTCCTCTTATGCCCGGATCCTTCCTGATGGACTCAGCAAAGGGTTCTATGCAACACACGAAAAGAACAGGCGAGAGGACAGCCCTGCCTGACTCCAGATTTAATCGGAAAGCTATCTGTTTCCCACCCATTGATAGAGACTGCGCTACTGATGTTAGTGTAGAGCAGTTGGATCCAATTTCGAATTCCCTCCCCAAACCCCATTTTGGAGAGCACATCCACCATGGAGGTGTGCGATATTCTGTCAAAGGCCTTCTCCTGATCCAAGCTGATGAGGCAGGTATCCACACCCCTGTCCTGTACATAGGCAATCGTATCCCTGAGCAGCGCGAGGCTGTCAGAGATCTTCCTGCCCGGCACAGTGCGGTCTGGTCAGGGTGAATCACCAATTCCAGAGCGGATTTGACCCGAATGGCGATGACCTTGGACAGAATCTAATGGTCCACATTCAACAGTGAAATGGGTCGCCAATTTCTAATTTCATCCCTTCCCCCCTTGTGCTTGTAGATGAGGGTGATAATGCCTTTCTTCATGGATTCTGACATACTGCCGGCCAGGAACATACTCTCGTACACTTCTAGCTGGTCTGGGCCGATCCAGACCCACAGAGCAGAATATAACTCCGCCGGCAAGCCGTCGCTTCCGGGAGTTTTACTCTTCTCGAAGGACTCAAGGGCCTTAGTCTGTTCGTCAGGAGTTAGCGGTTTTTCCAGGCTCTCCGGTGTACTATCGTCTAAGACCTCCGTGATAGAGGACAGGAAGGACTCGGAGGCCGTGCTGTCCGAGGGCTTCACGTCATACAATCCGGCATAAAAGGATTTGCTGATCCTCAAAATGTCGGACTGTGATGACTTTACTGATCCGTCTTCTTCCTTCAAGCTGCTGATCACAGAGCTCTCTCTGTGTACCTTTTGGAAGAAGAAACGTGAGCACGTCTCATCCTGCTCCACGGAGCGGACTCTGGAACGGAAGATGATCTTGGAGGCCTCCGAGGCAAAGTGCGAGGCTTGCTGGCTCTTCACCTCTTGGAGGTCCTCCTTGACATCGACTGCAGCCGGAGCAGGTTCTGCATATTTTTCTGGAGTCGAGACATTTCCCTCTGTTCCTTTCTAGCTCTCTGGGTGACTTTGAGGATGAAAAACCTCTTGATGTTTCCCTTGATCGCTTCCCACCAGTGTGTCAGGGACTCAAAGAGGGGTTTCACGGTTCTCCAACCTTTGTAATTCCTCATGAGCTCCTCAATGTTCTCTGGGGTCAGCAGTTGCACATTTAGCTTCCATGCCCCCCTGCCCACCCTCTGGTCCTTCTCTAAGTGGCAGTCCGCCAGTAGGAGGCAGTGGTCAGAGAAAAACACCGGCTTGACGTCGGTGGATCTGACTGTGAATGCACAGGACACAAACAGGAAGTCTATCCTGGAATGGATGGACCCGTCTGGCTGCGACCAGGTGTGTCTACGCTGCCTTCCATCTGCAGGGTTGCGGAAGACGTCGTGCAGCTTGGCATCCTTAACTGTTTCCAGCAGGGATCTGGACGTAGCGTCCAATCTGCTGTCGGCCCTGCTGGATCGTCCAGCAGCATCGATGATGCAGTTCAAATTACCGCCCAGAATGACCGGCCTGGAGGTCGCCAGCAGCAGTGAGAGCTGCTGAAAAACCTCCAGCCGCTCGGCCCCTTGTGACGGGCCGTATACGTTAATTAACCGGAGTGGAGCGTTCTTGTACATTACGTCTGCTACGAGGAGGCACCCGCCAACCACCTCCTTAACCTCGGAGACGGTGAAGTTGCCTACCGCAGCAGAATACCCCGGCCGGAGGAACGAGAGTCGTTTCCGCCCGACCACATCGATAGCCCGTGGGACCACCATCGTGACCATTGCCTGTAGGAGCTGAGGTGCGGTATCACACACTCCTGTAGTAACAACAGGTCAGCTTTGACCTTGGCAAGGTAGTCCAAGGTCGCAACACATCGCGTAGTAGATTTAATGCTACGCACATTTATGGATACAATCTTTAAACCCATTTTAAAGCATTTATTCTCCTACCAAACCCGTTGTCTCTGAGAGTCCCGGACCTTTAGTCTGCTCCTTCATACCCGTAGTGAGCTCAAATTCCTTCACTTTGGATGGGCTGAGGAAGTCCTCATTGGCAGTGTTCTGCTTGGGTGGCATCTGGGGGTTCGCGTAGAGAGCGGGGTTTGAGATGACCTTTGCTGGAGAAGCTTCTCCAAACCTCACCCCCTCTGGGGCGTTGCTGTTCCCGGCTTCCTGGAGCTGGGGCGTGCTGATTGCCTCACTGCTCCCAGATTCCAGGGGCTGTGTTGCACTGGCCTCCTCGGGTTGCAGGCAAAGTTGGGGTGCGCTGGTCTCCTCGTTGTCTCCAATGTTCTGGAGCTCGGGTGTCTCGTCCTCCAACTCCCTAGAGCTTCGCCGCTTCTTCTGTCGGTGCCGCCCTGGCACTTCTTCTTCCGAAGAACTGCTGCCTTTGTCATCCATGTCGGATGGGAGACAACTCTTGCCACTTGTCTGGGAAATGGCTTTGCTTCTTCTTCGCTCCTTCTTCCTTTTGGCTCTCTTCACCGTCTGCCACTCCCCCTGCTGCTTTTCCACTGCTGCCTCCTCCTCCATTGATTCACTGTCCTGAGGACTGGGAGGTTCAGGGGGTAGTGCTTTGTATTGGCTATCTGTTGCCTCAATCTCTTCCTCCACCTTGTCTCTCTCTGTGTCCTCCTTTGTCCCGTTGAGCTCCCTGGGGGCCTTGGTGGTTGGAGTGACACAAAGCATTTCTTTTGCTCCCGCTCGTTGGCTTTGGCTGCCTGTGCGTAAGTACGGCAGCGTTTGGGGCAGGTCCTGTAGAGGTGGCCTGCCTCGCCACACAGGTTGCAGCACTTAGCCTGTTTGCAGTCATTTGTCTGCTGCCCTTCCTGTTTGCAGTTCTTGCAGAGGGAGGCGCTGCAGTTGGCCGCCACATGACCAGACTTGCCGCATAAGCGACAATGTTTGGGTTGCCCAGTGTAGACCAGGTAGCCACGGCTTCCCCCGATAGCGAATCTGGAAGGAGGGTGGAAGGTGGCTCCCTTACCGTCGGTCTTTAGCGTCACCTTAAACTGGCGTTTGCCTGTCCAGATCCCCAAATCGTCTCTAACCTCGGTGCAGCTCCCCACCTTATCGAAGTACCTGGTGAGGAAGGTGAGCACGTCGGCGACAGGGACGAAGGGGTTGTACAGATGCACCGTCACCACCCGGTCCCGTTGCAACAGCAGAGCAAAGAGCGGCTCTGCCGTCAGGATCTTCATCTGCGGCAGGTCTCTCTGCTCCTTGAACACCCTCAGGAGCTGGAGGCAGTCTGCCACTCGCTTGAACGTCGCGTCGAAAAATCCGGCGCTGGGGAAGTTCTGCAGGGTGTAGATCTCCGCAGCTTCTAAACCACACGCCTTCAACAGGATCCTCCTGGCGAAGAAGGCCCGATCCATAGGTGATCCTCCTTCGCAGTCCTTCATCGTGACTCGGACGGTGTTAGATACCCCATGGTCTGGGGTTCGATTGGTTATAGCATTTGCTTCCAGACCTTGCCTTGGCAGAACCATGCTCATGGTCTCTCCCCTGACAGGTAAGTATCTCGCGATGGGTGGAGGCGTATCCCACCCGATGAAATGATGCTGTTGTTGTTGTAAAATTGTTGTTCATTTTACTGATAAAGTGAGAAAGGAACTGTTGAAGGCCTTACAATGCAACCATCACCTTTCCTGCCCATACCACTCCCAGTCTACTGGGGCGGTGGAAAGACAAAATGGTATTCTGAAAAACAAACTAAGTTATGTGAAGAAACTGGTTTGAAATGGCCTGAAGCTCTACCCTTGGTGCTCATGACTACGCGCTCTCACCCTAACCGTACCACCTCCCGCTCTCCTTATGAAGTTGTAATGGGATGTCCTATGCACCTCCCAGTGACCCCACCCTTGTCTGCTAGGGAAATGGACATCCACGCTATGGATGAGGGATTGATTACATACTGTATAGTGCTCACTAATTCTCTCAAGAGCTTGCATATACAGGTAGTAGAAGCTCAGAAAAAGCCCACCATTGAAGACTGCCATCAAGACCAGCCTGGGGACCTAGTCCTAGTAAAGACCTTCAGGAGAAAGAACTGTTTGGAACCTCGATGGGAAGGGCCTTTCCAAGTCCTGCTCACCACCCATATGGCCGTAAAGGTTGAAGGACGCCCTTGTGGATCCACGCATCGCACGTCAAGCGGACGCTGACCTCGGACGGAAGTGCTTGTGCAAGAACTTTAACTGAGCCTATCAGAATGCTGACTCTGATTTGGATCCTGTTCTGCGTGGTCCTTGCTGGGGCATGGAATACCAATTCTGCGGTTCAACGAATGCAGGCGGTAGCCTCGCAAGTTAATCGGACTAAATGTTGGATTTGTACTCATTTTCCTCTATGCAAAACAGCAGCTGAATTGCATGAGAGGGTGGAAAGGACCCTACCTTGTGCTGCTAACAACTCGAACGGCCTCGAAGGTTAAAGGGAAGGAAGACTGGGTCCACGCCACTCGCAAAAAAACATTGTCCGGCAGTCCTATAACCGTCGATACCAGTGAACTAATTTGTATTATGTATTGGATACTGCTTCTTGCTATATTCTGTGAAGTATACCCAAAGGATTCTCACCCCAACACCTTTTTGCCTTAATGCTGCGCCTATGCTAGACAAGCAGGACAGGGCTCCTGTTGGATATGTGCCCAGACTCCCCAACATGGGGATGAGTCAAGCACCTATCAGGCAAAACCAATAACTAAGGAAGAAGTGAAGGATCTCTCAAATTTCCACACCCAGTCAGATGATGCAGAATCCAATATGTTCAGGAGATGGTTCCGTCGCTCTCCACCTGCTAATGGGTGGAACTATACAGATCATGGGATAAGAATCAAGTCTCCTCAGGAGCCGATAAATGCCACCTGTTGGCGTTCGAACCTTGCAACCGGTACCTATAACCTGGGAAGCAGTAGTTGCAAAAACACCATATCTACTAGCCCTGGCAGTTATGACCCTCAAAATCCTCTAAATGGTACGTACTGGGTTTGTGGGGAAAAAGCATACTCCTGGCTGCCTGGGATGCCGCAATTATCTTCCTTCTTTAATCAAGATAACGGAAGTTTGGGCAAGGGCGCTACCGCTCCCACCTGGAGTGGTTGCTGCTACCTAGCATATTTGAATCCCTATCTTCGCTTATAAGTAAATTAGATATTCACCCGCATCAGCGTCTATATCGCCGTGACATCTCGGAATCTGAACGATTCTGGATGATTGCTATCCCCTCTTATGGAGCTGCTCGTAATTCCCGAGAGATTATCAACCTGGCAGCTGCACTTGAAAAAATTGCTAATTCAACGGCTGATGCTTTGAGACACAGAAACAGATTTCAGCTACCGCTACTGAAATGACAGCCCTACGCCTGACCGCCTTACAAAATAGAATGGCCCTTGATTTCCTCCTAGCTGAAAAAGGTGGCACTTGTGCCATGATAGGTTCAGAGTGCTGCACTTATGTGCCTGATCTTTCTGAGAACATTACTAACCTGGGACAGCATGTTATGGATAAAGTGCAAGAAATAAAGAAAGTTGGGGAAAGATTGAGTAATTTTTATAACAAGGATTCCTGGTGGGCTACAGTAATGGGGTGGTTCTCCGGTTGGGGAAGTTGGTTGCTGTATGTTTTAATTGGGTTGGTCATAGCATGTGTTATAGAGTGTTGTGCATGGGTTGCTCTACGAATTTGCTGTTCCCAGGTTATTAACAGTGTCTCTACTGGATTAGGAAGAGCTCCAGTTGTCCCTGAAATGATACGCTCTGGTCCCAGTGAGGCCCACTGATGGGAAGAGAAAGTTTACCCCACCAGAGATCGGCCTTTTCCTTATGGTTATGAACCCCCTTATGATAATGAAGATACTGTTACTCATTGGTATTAATCTAGAAGATTAACAAGGAGGGATTGTGGGAGAATAAAATACATCTACAGGATAACAAAGTGGTTAAACCATAGTGGAATAGTACAACGAAGTCTCCTGGCACCAGTAGCAGACAAACCTGCGCTGTCAGCTATTGTGAAGGAAGAAAAACAAGTATCATGAACAAACTACCAAGAGTCCTTGAAACAAAGTTAGGATGTCTGTTATCAGTACATGAGACAGGGCCTAGTCACGCTATCTGTTGTCTGTCCAGATGACTAGTCGCCAGATGGGCTACTCAAGGTTTTGTGTAACTACTCAAGGTTTTTGTGTAATTATAAACTAAGACAGAACAATTGTATGCATGCCAAAGATAAAATTTCAATGTTATTAATTACGTACGCTTTCACTATAACTATGTGTGTACTCTGATGCTTCCTCAGAGTGCCGGCTAGCTCCATTGTATGCAGCTGGGCTCTCCGTGATATCATGATTCAATAAAGACTTCTGAGACAAACCTCCTGGGTCTGAGTGTTCACTCCGTTTTCCACGACAACCTGCATACTAGCTTTCAACGATTCATGCGTGAGGACACCCAGATCCCTCTGCGCTGAAGCATTTCTGAAGTTTCTCTGCATTTAAATAATAGGTCGCCTTTATATTCTTCTGACCAAAATGGATAACCTCACACTTATCCACGTTAAACTCCATCTGCCAAATTTTGGCCCATTCACCTAACCTGTCCATATCCATTTGTAAATTTCTTATTTCTTCACTGCAACTTAATTTCCCACCTATTTTGGTGTCATCTGCAAATTTAGCTATGGTACCTTCTACTCCTGAATCCAAGTAAATAGTTGGGGCCCAAGGACCGAACCCTGTGGCACCCCACTAGTTACAGCTTGCCATCCACAAAAGACCCATTTATCCTGACTCTCTGCTTTCTGTTGGTTAGCCAAAGCTCTATCCAAGCAAATATATTACCCTTAGCTCCGTGTGATCTTATCTTGTGTATTAATCTTTTGTGTGGCACCTTATCAAATGCCTTCTGGAAGTCCAGACATACTACATCTACAGGATCGCCATTATCCACTTTGCTTGTCACATCTTCAAAGAACTCTAGCAATTTAGTCAAACACGATTTATTCTTCATAAAGCCATGCTGACTCTGATGGATTGCATTTTGACTTGCATTTTAGGAAGGTAGTGAAGGCATTGGAGAGAGTGCAGAAGAGGTTTACGAGTTTGGTTCCAGGGGTGAGGAAGTTGAGTTATGAAGTAAGATTGGAGAAGTTGGGACTGTATTCCTTGGGGAAAAGAAGTCTGAGAGGAGACTTGATAGAGGTATTGAAAATCATGAGGGATCTGGAGAGAGTAGATAGGGAGAAACTGTTTGCACCGATGAAAGGATCGAGAAGGAGTGGGCACAGGTTTAAAGTAACTAGCAGAAGAGGCAAAAGTGATAGGAGCAGCGAGTGGTCAGGTCTGGAATGCACCGCCTGATAGCGTGGCGGAGGCAGGTTCAACTGAAGAGGGAATGAGATGATTATTTGAAAAGAAAGCATGTGCTGGGTTACGTGGAGACGGCAGGAGAATGGCACGAAGTGAAATGTTCATTGGGAGAGCTGGTGCAGTCACGACGGGCGGAATGGGCTCCTTGTGCAGTGTAAGGATTGTGTGAATGTGGATGTAGACGTTTCCGAGTAGCTGTGTAAAGTGTGTGAGCTTTGAGGTGTGAGTTTTGATTGTTGCTGTATCAGCAGCAGCAGCAGCAGCAGCGGGCGGGAGCTGCAGCAGAGAGCTGGTTGAAAATGTTGTGAGGCGAAAGGTGCAGCTGAGAGAGTGTTTGAGAGGTGTATTTGCAAGTGAAAGATGTTTTTGTATGAGTGAGGTAGAGTGTTTGTGAGATGAGAGTGCTGTCTGTGAGCGTTGGGTGAGCGTGCGTGTTTTTTGTGTGTAGCTGGTGCGGGTGAGTGAGAAAGAAAGAAAGTTGGGTTTTGAAAGATGTGCATGTTGAAAAGTAAAGAAAGCAGATGTTTGTAAGAAAACTATTTTTAGCATTGAAAATCCCCTGGAAAGGGGTGGTGCACCATTCCCAGAGATACTGCAATACCGGGTCGATGCGTGGAGTGGACGGAGCAGGCCCCTATTAGATCTCCCTGCTCCAAAAATCAATTTAATATATGGTCCCCAGATAAGGGACGTATCAGATATTAAACTGATAAGAACAGATTTTTTTGTTTTTTTTTTGCAAAAATAAACTTTATTCATAAAATATCTTCAATCACATTCCAAACCATTTCAAAAACACCATTACAAGGGTACAATCCGGTTAATCTTTTACAAAATGTATCACCAGGTGCATCAGTACAAACAATATTACAATCATTTACAGCCTTTCATTTTGAGCTGTACAGCCCGAGGGGATTTAAACAGTTCCCATTCCCTCGGTGCACTGTGGCAGAAAGGTCTTAGACAGCGACCCTTCCCCATTGCGCCTTTGCGGCAGCTGCCCCAAGCTTTAGTGCGTCCCTCAGCACGTAGTCCTGGACTTTGGATTGTGCCAGTCCGCAACAATCGGTCGGGGACAACTCTTTGTGCTGGAAGACCAACAAGTTTCGGGCAGACCAAAGCGCGTCTTTCACCGAGTTGATGATCCTCCAGCTGCAGTTGATGTTTGTCTCGGTGTGTGTCCCTGGGAACAGCCCGTAGAGCACAGAGTCCTGTGTCACAGAACTGCTCGGGATGAACCTCGACAGCAACCACTGCATCTCTCTCCAGACTTTCTTTGCAAAGGCACCATCCACAAGGAGGTGAACAACGGTCTCTTCCCCACCACAGCCACCTCGAGGGCAACGTGCAGAGGGGGTGAGACTCCTGGCGTGTAGGAAGGATCTGACGGGGAGGGCCTTTCTCAACACCAGCCAAGCCACGTCTTGGTGCTTGTTGGAAAGTTCTGGCGATGAGGCATTCTGCCAAATGACTTTGACAGTCTGCTCGGGGAACCATCCCACAGGGTCCACCCTCTCCTTTTCCCTCAGGGCCTCTAGGACATTACGTGCTGACCACTGCCTGATGGACTTGTGGTCAAAGGTGTTTTTCTGCATCAATTTTTCCACCAGGGACAGGTGGTACGGCACGGTCCAACTACTTGGAGCGTTCCGCGGCAGCGTGGCCAGACCCATCCTTCGCAACACCGGGGACAGGTAGAACCTCAGCACGTAGTGACACTTGGTGTTTGCGTACTGAGGGTCTACGCACCGCTTGATGCAGCCAAACACAAAGGTGGCCATCAGTATGAGGGCGATGTTGGGCACGTTTTTTCCCCCTTTATCTAGAGGCTTGTACATCGCGTCCCTGCGGACACGATCCATTTTTGACCTCCAGATAAAGCGGAAGATGGCTCAAGTGATCGCCACCACGCAGGAGTGTGGAATGGGCCAGACCTGCGCCACGTACAGCAACAGCGAGAGTGCCTCACACCTGATGACCAGGTTCTTACCCGCAATGGAGAGGGAGCGTCGCTCCCACATGCCCAGTTTCCTTTTCACCATAGCCACTCGCTCCTTCCAGTTTCTAACGCATGCCCTGGTCCCTCCGAACCTTATCCCCAGCACCTTCAGGCCGTCAGCCCTGACAGTGAAGGGGAAAAAGGATCGGTCAGCCCAGTTCCCAAAGAACATGGCCTCGCTCTTCCCACGATTTACCTTGGCTCCCGAGGCCAGTTCGAACTGGTCGCAGATGTGGATCAGTCTGCGCACCGACAGCGGATCCGAGCAGAAGACGGCGACGTCGTCCATGTACAGGGAGGCTTTTACCTGAGTGCCTCCACTGCCTGGGATCGTCACTCCTCTTATGCCCGGATCCTTCCTGACGGACTCGGCAAAGGGTTCTATGCAACACACGAAAAGAACAGGCGAGAGAGGACAGCCCTGCCTGACTCCAGATTTAATCGGAAAGCTATCTGATTCCCACCCATTGATTGAGACTGCGCTACTGATGTTAGTGTAGAGTAGGATCCAACTGGATCCAATTGCGAATTCCCTCCCCAAACCCCATTTTGGAAAGCACATCCACCATGTAGGTGTGCGATATTCTGTGAAAGGCCTTCTCCTGATCCAGGCTGATGAGGCAAGTGTCCACACCCCTGTCCTGCACATAGGCAATCGTATCCCTGAGCAGCGCGAGGCTGTCAGAGATCTGCCTGCCCGGCACAGTGCAGGTCTGGTCAGGGTGTATCACCAATTCCAGAGAGGATTCGACCCGATTGGCAATGACCTTGGACAGAATTTTATAGTCCACATTCAACAGTGAAATGGGTCGCCAATTTCTAATTTCCTCCCTTGTGCTTGTGGATGAGGGTGATGATGCCTTTCCTCATGGATTCTGACATGCTGCCGGCCAGGAGCATACTCTCGTACACTTCTAGTAGGTCTGGGCCCTTCCAGTCCCACAGAGCCGAATACAACTCCGCCGGCAAGCCGTCGCTTCCGGGGAGATTTACTCTTCTCGAAGGACTCAAGGGCCTAAGTCAGTTCATCAGGAGTTCGCGGTTTGTCCAGCCTCTCCCGTGTACTGTTGTCTAAGACCTCCGTGATAGAGGACAGGAAGGACTGGGAGGCCGTGCTGTCCGTGGGCTTGACGTCATACAATCCGGCATAAAAGGATTTGCTGATCCTCAAAATGTCAGACTGCGATGACTTTACTGAGCCGTCTTCTTCATTCAGGCTTCTGATCACAGAGCTCTCTCTCTGTACCTTTTCGAAGAAGAAACGTGAGCACGTCTCATCCTGCTCCACGGAGCGGGCTCTGGAATGGAAGATGTTCTTGGAGGCAAAGGGCTAGGCTTGCTGGCTCTTCACCTCTTAGAGTTCCTCCTTGACATCGACCCCCACCGACTGCAGCCGGAGAAGATTCTGCATGTATTTCAGGAGTCGGGACATTTCCCTCTGTTCCTTTCTAGCTTTCTGGGTGCCTTTGAGGATGAAAAACCTCTTGATGTTTCCCTTGATCGCTTCCCACCAATGTGTCAGGGACTCAAAGAGGGGTTTCATGGTTCTCCAACCTTTGTAATCCCTCTTGAGCTCCTCAATGTTCTCTGGGGTCAGCAGTTGCACGTTTAGCTTCCATGCCACCCTGCCCACCCTCTGGTCTTCCTCTAAGTGACAGTCAACCAGTAGGAGGCAGTGGTCAGAGAACACCGGCTTGACATCGGTGGATCTGACTGCGAATGCGTGGGACACAAACAGTAAGTCTATCCTGAAACGGATGGACCCGTCTGGTCGCGACCAGGTGTATCAATGCTCTGCTCCGTCTGCAGGGTTGCTGAAGACGTCGTGCAGCTTGGCATCCTTAACTGTTTCCATCAGGGATCTGGACGTAGCGTCCAACCTTCTGTCGGCCCTGCCGGATCGTCCAGCTGCATCGATGATGCAGTTGAAGTCACCGCCCACAATGACCGGCCTGGACGTCACCAACAGCAGTGGGAGCTACTGAAAAACCGCCAGCCGGGCGGCCTTTTGTGCCGGGGCATACACTTTAATTAACCGGAGTGGAGCATTCTTGTACATTACATCTGCTACGAGGAGGCACCCACCCATGACCTCCTTAACCTCGGAGACGGTGAAGTTGCCTCCCCGCAGCAGAATACCCAGGCCGGAGGAACGAGAGTCGTATCCGTCCGATCAGATCGATGGCCCGTATGACCACCATCGTGACCATTGCCTGTAGTAGCTGAGGTGCGGTATCACACAGTCCTGCAGAAACAACAGGTCAGCTTTGACCTTGGCAAGGTAGTCCAAGGTCGCCACACATCGCGTAGTAGATTTAATGCTATGCACATTTATGGATACAATCTTTTAAATCCATTTCCAGATCTTACCAAACCTGTTGCCTCTGAGAGTCCCAGGCTTTTGGTCTGCTCCTGCATACCCATAGTGTTTACAAATTGCCTCACTTTGGATGGGCTGAGGAAACTGTCCTGAACATCCCCATTGGCAATGTTCTGCTCAGGTGGCATCTGGGGTTCGTGCAGAGAATGGGATTTGAAATGTCCTCTGTTTGAGAAGCTTCTCCAATCCTCTCCCTCTCTGGGGTGTTGCTGCTCCCGGCTTCCCGGAGCTGGGGTGTGCTGAGCGCCTCACTGCTCCCAGATTCCTGGGGCTGGGATGCGCTGGCCTCTTCGGGTTGTGGGCAAAGTTGGGGTGCGCTGGTCTCCTCATTGTCTCCAATGTTCTGGAGCTCGGGTGTCTCGTCCTCCAACTCCCTAGAGCTTTGCCGCTTCTTCTGCAGGTGTCGCCCAGGCACTTCGTCCGAAGAGCAGCTGCTCTTGTTATCCCTGTCGGATGGGAGACGCGTCTTGCCTGGGAAGTGGCTTGGTACCTTCTTCCTTTTGGCTCTCTTCACCAGCTGCCACTCCCCCTGCTGATTTTCCGCTGCTTCCTCCTCCTCCATTGATTCGCTCTCCTGAGGAGTGGGAGGTTCAGGGGGCAGTGCTGTTGATCGGTTGTCTGCTGCCTCAATCTTTTCCTCCACCTTGTCTCTCCCTGTGTCCTCCTTTGTCCCCTTGTTTTCACTGGGGGCCATGGTGGTTGGAGTGTTGCAAGTGTCCTTGGTAGTGGTGAATCGAAGCATTTCTTCTGCTTCCCCCTCTTTGGCTTTGGCTGCCTGTGCATAATTGAGGCAGCGTTTGGGGCAGGTCCTGTAGAGGTGAGCTGCCTCGCCACACAGGTTGCAGCACTTAGTCTGTTTGCAATCCTTTGTCTGGTGCCCTTCCTGTTTGCAGTTCTTGCAGAGGGCGGCGCTGCAGTTGGCCACCACATGACCAGACTTGCCGCATGAGCGACAAACTTTGGGTTGCCCAGCGTAAACAAAGTAGCCATGGCTTCTCCCGATAGCGAAGCTGGAAGGAGGGTGGAAGATGGTTCCCTTACCATGGGTCTTGAGCGTGACCTTAACCTGGCGTTTGCATGTCCAAATCCTGAAGGCGTCTCTATCCTCGCTGGAGCTCCCAACTTTGTTGACGTACCTGGCGAGGAAGGTGAACACGTCGGCGACAGGGACGTAGGGGTGACAGAGATGCACCGTCACCACATGGTCCCGTTGCAACGGCAGAGCAAAGAGCGGCTCCACCGTCAGGATCTTCATCTCCGGCTGGTCTCTGTTCTCCTCGAACAACTTCAGGAACGTGATGCAAGCTGCCACTCGCTTGAAAGTCACAACGAAACATCCGGCGCTGGGGAAGTCTTGCAGGGAGTAGATCTCCTCCGCTTCAAATCCACACGCTTTCAACAGGATCCGCTTGATGAAGAAGGCCCGATCCATGGGTGCTCCTCCTTCGCTATCCTTCACCGTCACCCGAACAGTGTTACGTACCCCATCATATGGGGCTCGACTGGTTATAGCCATCGCTTCACGACTACACTTTATCTTAGCCAAAAGGCCGAGTCAATCGAATGTTGGCCAACAAATCCCAAAATGAAGAGCCGGTACAGGCAAACAATCTCATGTCAGATTCGGCAGCTTTACCACAGCCACCAGTAGCTGCACAATACGCAGATAATATAGATTGGAACGGGCTGGTGGAACAGGCAGCAGGATATGAGGAACAACGGGAAGCAGGTTGGGAATCACCACCCCCATAACCCGTGGCCCCAGTTAAGATAGAGCATGTGCCCCCGGTCTCCGGACAACCAGGCGGACCAGCTCAAGCGGCCGTACCGGCACAAAATGGGCAGCCGGCCCAGGCGCCAATACACGGACAGAGAGCTATAACGGGGGGTTCCCGGCGCAACTGTTAACTACGTATGTGTCCCTGTCACCTAGCGACACTATGAAGCCATTGGAAAAAAATTACCCCAACTAAAACCTAGACACAGAAATGAGTCGTTTTGGCAAAAATTGAGGGAAATACGGCAATGCCACGGTCTCCATAACAGGGACGTTCGCGGGTTAGTCCGGATAAAACTACCTGGGGCGTTTTGGGGACGGCTGCGGCGAGCGTATCAGGGTGGAACCTGGTGCAATGATATCGCTGCAGACCAGGGACAGCAGCAAGCTGATTTCCGAGCCTTTAGAGCAGAAATGGCACAAGTCTTAGGGCAAGCCCCAGTTAATTGGAATACTGTGACTGGAGTAAAACAAGAAAAGGGCGAGAGTACGCATGAATATGGCAATTGGAAGTTTGAGGCATATTGTAACTAAGGGGGTGTAGGTGCACTGGAGGTTCACTAGAGCTTTCCCCACCAGGGACTGCAACGCCACCACGGCCACAAAGATCCTCGCTTTTGAAGTAGTACCAAGGTGGGGAATCCCTTTACAGATAGATTCGGATCAAGGAGCGCATTTTACGGACAGTATTATGAAAAGGACGTGTGAGCTGCTCGGAGTAAAACAGAAATTTCACGTACCTGACCATCCACAAAGCTCAGGAATGGAAGAATGTATGAACCGCACGTTAAAAAATGCTATTGCAATGGCAAACACAGCAACTGGTAGGGGATGGGTGGATGTGCTCCCCTGCATATTGATGCGACTGAGGGCTACCCCCAACAGGACAACTGGTTTAACCCCTTATGAGTGGATGACCGGGAGGGCTATGCGCTTGCCAGAGGGCAGAGCCACCGGAAGTGAGGATATGGGACCCATCAGAGATAAAATTAAAAACGATATTAAGCAATTGGATGGGCAGCTAAAGGAATTACAACAGGAAGTGAAGGACCAACAGGCTATCAGGGATTTAGAAGAGAGGACAAAAGGGGGACCCCCGTCACCACCGGCTGAGGTCGGAGACATGGTGTTTGTTCAAATCACCCCTAGCCAACCAGGTTTTGCCCCAAAATGGACTGGACCGTATGGAATTATTCACGTGCCTGCGCCGATATGAAGGGAAAAGCTAGGTGGAAACACTGGTCGCAACTGAAAAGGTATGATGTAAGTAAGAAAGACTAAATTACCAGGCAGCGGGGGGAAAACGGGCAACGAGCAGTCCATACTGTGTTAGCCAAGTGGTTTAGGATTCATTCCCGATCTGGAGGACTGGCCATCTGAAAGAGAAAAGGGGGAATCCTCAACTACGGGGAGGGTCACCGTGGGCTGTGCACAAGGAGGGACGTAAAGGAGAAAGCTGCCTCTTATATCCAACCTAAACCCTGGTGATCACCAGCAGTGTGCTTCATTACAGAAATAACAATAACCGGGTAACCTCCACGACAAGATGGAAAAAAGCTGGGTGTCGACGATCGTTATCAGGGCCCTGGCTATCGCAGCCACCGGCATACAGAACGTAAACCGTGAAGCAGTGGCCGGTATGGGCTTATACTACAAGAATGTCAGCGACGGATATTGCGTGAAAGGAGGTGTGAATGTCACAACGGAAAGGTCAATGCTCTTCAAGTGTGGCACCGGGCTTACGCAACTATCCATTGGAATGAGCGATGGTGAGAGCCTAGGGCAGAGCTCGCATTCGGGAACGGAACTCCGATGGAAAAATGAGGGCCCACTATGCTTCCAGATCAGCGATGGTTCGGATGGACCCTGGACATGTGCGAAGGGGGCACAGGTCCAGATACAATGTGTGAGAGATTTTTCGCAATTTACCTTCACAAGGAGGACTTGGGAATGACAGATACCTGGCATTGGATCTTGAGGGCCAAACACGGAGAGTTGACTGCAACGGCGGATCCCCGGACCGACACCACCCCGCTATCACAGCACGCAACGACACCAAAGAGACTATCTTGCCCAGACATGACCCCTGGGCCACAGAATGGACTGCTACTGTATACGGACGGTGAACTCTTGTATGATAATGTTAAACATGAAATTGTACAGGTAATTGTGAACCTGGCAGGTATGCGACTGCCTGAGTATTGCCGTAACCAAGCACCCCTATGAAAAGTATACAAATTACTGAGTAAGGCTGTGATTAATCAGGTGGCCGACGCCACGGGTGCCACTAGATTCAGGGGACATCCTGCTTTCCACCGCCAGAAGAGAGAATTAGTGTGGAAGAATAAAATACATCTACAGGTCAACTAAGGGTTAAACAGTTAGCACCATAGTGGAATACTACAGCACTGTTTCCTCTCTCGTTAGCACCATCGTGGAATACTACAGCACAGTTCCCTCTTTTGTTCTAGCAGGTACACCTGCAGCTGCCAGCTAATCGAGCAGGAGGGGAGAAAGGGGAGTGTCATGGGCATGCTTCCTGGAGTCCTTGAGACGGGGCTGGGATGTCTGCCCCCAACACAAGGAGACAGGATCAAGCAATGGTCATCTGTTCTCTAGAGTGTACACGCCCTAGCACTAAAGATAAGGTCAAGCATGGTTATCTATTCTCTGTCTCACTTTTTATTACTACGTGAGCTTCCCCTAATATCCTGTATAGTCATAAACTTAGAATAGACTAATTGTGTGACAATGATTCTCAATGTAATTGATCATTGAAAGTTAGACAGGCTTATCACCTTCAAGCTCTTTGATATGTACAACCTCTACTATAAATATGTGTGTGCTCTGATGCTTCCTCAGAGTGTCAGCTAGCTACCTTGTATGCTACTGGGCTCTCCGTGATATCACGATTAATAAAGGCTTCCGAGACAAACCTCCTGGGTCTGAGTGTTCACTCCGATTTCCGCGACAGTTAGTTAACAATGTACTGACAGGGGTGAACACAGGGACTTCCCTGGTAAACTCTCTCGACATTCAAGGAATCAACTCCGAGGTCACGAATCTTAAAGGGATCATGAGGCAGCTTGCTCATAAGAGTAGCGAGGGGTGGTGAAACGGCAGCGGCCCTAGGGGGCAAGAGTGTGGCATCTGTATTGGAAAGCGTACACGTTATAGAGACCCATGCTAAAGCCACCAGCCAATTAACAGAAAGGGAGGAAGGACAAGAGGGCAGCACCCAAAAAAGCCAGCTTACGGCCAGTGGATGATCGGGCAATTAAGACACAATCTGGGCCAGATCCAAAGAGGGGAGGTAGCGGGCTGGATCAACAGTGCCCGGCTGTGGGGGATGGCCAAGAACCCAGGCGTCATCGACGCATGTACATTGAAAGGAATGACCAGGGTGTATGCGGTGATTCAGAAGTGCACCTCAAACCAAATGAACGTGATAGGTATGGGCAATCCCCTCAGTCACAGCAGACACGGGCCCACACCCTCAGTACCAAGTGGAGAACATTGGGTTAATCCGAGACAATGACTCCCTCCGGTACTACGCCATAGATATGCATGCCATACGCAAGAATGAGGACATACACAGGGTATCACTGAGCGAGTGCAGGAGGAAAGGTAGCCTCACAATTTGCTCCCATCCAGTTGGAACGGAGGGGGGGTGATGGACAAATGCGGGTACAACCGAACGGAGGGTTGTATATTAGAAATTACCCACAGAGGAAACCGTCACACCCGCTCAGGATACAAGGGAACCCTGGCTCCCAGTTAGTATCGGACACGCGTGAATAATGTACGTCCAACAAAGGGGTCAGGTCTCAGTCAACGCCTCCGACACACTCCACCATACCCTGGAACACTATGAGGAACCTAAGCAGGCCCCAATTCCCCACCTTCCCGAAAGTCTGACAAAGTTTAAAGGTGACTTACGAAAGGTGAGGAATCAGCATTACGTGTTACAGGCGGTGTTTAAAAGGCTAATCAATGATACGGAAGAGCACTTGAGAGATCAAGGGGAATGTCCCCCCACCCACTCAGGGAATGGCTCAGGGAATCCCCCCCCCACCACACAGGTAGCTCTCAGCGATTGCGAGCGAGCATCACGCTGCCCGGGCCTTAATTGGCCCACCCACATAAAATGGCAACTCGCCCCCGATTGGGGCGTCAATTGGGTTCACGCCGGCCCCTGCACAACTCCCCCCCCCCGATGGGGGGAAGATTCAGCCCATGAATATATTTCAATCTGCGTCACTCGGCAGTGAGAGAAAAGCTGAAAGGATCAATGATATCCTCAGGCTCGGTGTTCATACTTGAATTGTTGGCCTTTGTGTCATCGCATATCACATTTAGACAAAATGCTTTATAGTAAGGTTGATATAAATTGGAACTATTTCTTCCCTTCTATCACTTTACAGATAAACTGCTTTATGCAATGTGCTGCTGACAGTGGAGAATGGCCTTGGCTGACCTCTTTCTCCGGACATGCTTATTCGTACTGTCCACTTTAACAGGCTTCTCGTGGAACCCGCTCAACAGCTACCACCCAGCAAAATAGATGTGGCTGACTTCTTACCTTCCCACTAACTTCCTCATTTTTAAAGTAATCCACTGGCCGTCGACATTTTGTTCAAATCGAAGGATTTTACTTTTACTTTGTCGATCGCCGCGCACACCATTCAGTTTACCGCCAAAACCAACCGCCGCCTCCCGATCCCCGGCAACGGCCGCGTGACCCGGCTCAAACCTCGCGAGAGGGCCCCGGAGCGGCTGCCCGTCTCCCCGGCAACGCCCGCGTGACCCGGCTCAAACGTCGCGAGAGGGCCCCGGAGCGGCATCACGTGACAATGGGTAGTTAAGGCGCCGCCGGAGCCCCCGTCCCTCCAGAGGGGAGGGTTTGGGAATTTGTGTCTCTGGAAACTCTCTTGGGGGGAAAGTGAGGGGGAAGCAGGGAGGGAAAAACGGGCCGAATGGTCTTCAGTCTGATGAGGCTGTGTGGAGAGCTCGGGTTCGGCCACTGACATTAACACTCGATGTCCGGCTCTCTCCGCTCTTTCCAAAGCTTCTTGTGACATTCAGGCTTTTTCTTCTCTTTCCATCCGGATGAAGCAAATGTGGCTGCAACAAAACAAGGCCAATGCGGTCAGACATTGTGGAGAATGTACTGCCTGGAAAGATGCTGGAAGCCCATGCAATAATTTCCCTAAAGGAATTGGACATCAGCTTGAATAGGAACAATGGCTGGGGTTGGGGGGAGAGCAGAGGAATGGGATCAATTGGATCTTTTAAAGAGCCAGCACAGCCTCAATGGTCGAATAGCTGCCTTTTTTTAATGTATGATTTTAGACAGTGAAGAATCAATGGGAATCTGCATTGGTGCAAGAATTCATCGAATTAATCCTGATTAATTTAGCATTTAATTAGTTTCCTGTTTCAAGAAGCTGCTGATAATTTCAGCATCTCGCCAATTTTGATCTCCCTATATTTTCTGAACAACATCAACTTGAATAGGCAAACAAAGCACCCCTCTCAACCTCTGCTTTTGGGGGATTTCTGATAGTACAGTGGACACGTGTTGGGGAGTAAGAAGCTGGGGGAAGTCTGGAGGGTATAAAATAATGAAAAGGTACATGTGTTTATTACATCATCTGATTTCTGGATTGTTTAAAAGAAGGCAGTCTATTGCATTGAGCTAAAATGAATTGGTGGCAATATTCTACTCTTATTAGGAAGTGAAAACAATTTGGGTACAGTTTCCAGAGATGCTCAACTTGATTTCCAAACCATTAGTATTAGCTGGTGCCTGCCTCGCTGAAATGGTGTGACGCAGGGGTCAATTCAGGCTCCTCAGGGGTGAGAGGGGGCATCTGCAATTCCTCCTGGTGGACAGGCTCTGATGATAGACAGTGGGTCAGTTAGCGTCCACACAGTAACACACTTCATCCCTTTCCCCCAGGCTCATAATGCGCTCAATCTTCCAGAACCTATGGACACGAATATTGATGGGGTGGCAAATAGTCAGGAGGAGGCCCAAACATTGCAGGCGGACACAGGCGGGCTGGTCAGATGGCCGAAGGAATGCCAAGTGGAATGTTATGTGGATAAGTGTGAGGTGATGCACTTGGGCAGGAGAAACAAGGTACGGGAATACATGAGGAATGGTAGGGTCATGGAAAGTAAAGACGATTAGAGGGGCCTTGCTGGGCAAGTGGACAGGCCCGTTAAGGTAGCAGGACAGGTACATCATGTGCTTAAGAAGGTAAGTGCTATACTTGCCTTTATTAGCCGAGGAATAGAATATCGGAACAGGGAGGTCATGTTGCAAGTGCAGAAAATGCTGCCTAGGCCACAGTTATAGTTCTCGGTGCAGCTGTGATATGTGCTTCACGGGAGGGATGGGATTGGAGTGCAGAGAGTGCAGAGGTCGCTGACCAGGATGCTGGTTGGGCTGCAGAGTTTGCCTTATGAGGGGACATAGCATAGACTGGGGTTATTTCCCCTGGAGCAGAGGAGATTGAGGTTTATAACATTGAGGGGCATAGATAGGGTCGACAGAAAGGAACTTATCACCTTGGCGGAGGGATGAGTAACCGGGTGGCATTGATTTAAGGTAAGGGGCATGAGGTTGACAGGTGATGTGATGAACAACTTTTGCACACAGTGTGTTGGGAATGTGGGACGCACTGTCTGAAAGGGTGGTGGACACAGAAACCCTCCTAACATGTAATAAGTATTTGGATGTGCAGTTGCGTTGCCATGGCGTACAAGGCCATGGGGATAGTGGTCGGAAATGGGATAAGGTGACTTGGGAAGGTGCTTGACATGCGCATCTTCGAAGGGCTGAGGGACCTTTGACTATGACCCACACTCTGACTCTAACAGTCTGTGACTGAGCAATGTTGCAACAATAACAAGTTAAACAATCATCAGTGCTATGGATGGTGGGAGGACAGAGTGAATCTCACTGTTGACCTCAAATACCTGGCCGTTCCACCCCAGCCTCACCGACACCAGTGGACATGAGCGCATGGCGCCTCTCAAGCTCCAGGGCCTCCTGCTTGAAACGGGTTAAAACCATGAGCTGGGCCTGGCCGTCTCCAGTCCTCGAACACTCACAGGCATTGTAGACATTTTTTGCTGAAGAACAGAAGACCATTCATTGCGATAATCGCACAGGGACTCAGCACACGCACGCCACACCCCTACCACAGTGACCCATATCAGGCCTCCAGTGCCTCCTGTCCGCGCTACTGCTGATCAGTCACACAAAGATAGTACGCCTGCTCCCAACCCCCTCCAACATTCTGCGTCCATCACTTTAGGAAACACACTGTCTTAGCTCCCATAGCAAGGAGGCGCAGCTAGGTGCAGCGTCGAGGGCAGCAGATGGCTCTTGGCCACGAGACCTTGAGGCTCCCCTTCCACAATCCCATCACCGTGAATAGGACATGCATTGGAGTTCTGAGTATGTGCGGAACTGCATCTCCTGCAGGTTGCCCCCAGACAGACAGTGGTTCATGAGGAGATGAGTTCTCCCCACACCATGTGCTGCTCTTGACTAAGGCTGATGTAAGCATGGGGACTATCAGCTTGACCACCCAGCGTACGAGAAATGCAGTCATGACAATAAGACTTGCGGGGGGGTGGGTGGTCCTCAAAGGCTAAGGCTACCTGCTGGGTTAAATGCCCAACGCCAACATGGTACTCCAGAGCGCAACAAATCATTGAAGCGTTTACGGCACTGGATCCAGGGAGCTCACCACCTCCTCCCAGGCTTCGTCATGTGGGGGGACCCCCCTCCTCCCATCCTGGGGGGGCCAATACCTCCCACTGTGCTGCCACCTCCTCCAGGAGGGCAGCAAGGCAGTCATCAGAAAAACGAGGAGCACATTGGCCCCCCCCCCACTGACTCACCCTGCAGCCTGCCCTGCTCCTGAGGCCCACCCTGCAGCCTACCCTCCTCCTGAGGCCCCACCCTACAGCCTGCCCTCCTCCTGAGGCCCCACCCTGCAGCCTGCCCTGCTCCTGAGGCCCCACCCTGCAGCCTGCCCTGCTCCTGAGGCCCCACCCTGCAGCCTGCCCTGCTCCTGAGGCCCACCCTGCAGCCTACCCTCCTCCTGAGGCCCACCCTGCAGCCTGCCCTGCTCCTGAGGCCCCACCCTGCAGCCTGCCCTGCTCCTGGGCCCCACCCTGCAGCCTGCCCTGCTCCTGGGCCCCACCCTGCAGCCTGCCCTGCTCCTGGGCCCCACCCTGCAGCCTGCCCTGCTCCTGTGGCCCACCCTCCAGCCTGCCCTGCTCAGCCGACCCACTACGGTGTGACCTGGTCGTGGCCATTGTGAGCAGCCTATAGGAGGCTGCCAGACCCTCCTTTAAACAGACTGTCAGGTCACCAATGGACCCAGTGGCCTGTGCACGCCCGCCGCAGCCCGCACACTGCCGCTATTCACAGGAATCGGAAACTCGCCGGGCGGGCCTTAATTGACCCACCCGCACAAAATGGCGGCGCGGCCGCTATCGCAGGCGCCGATCAGCTCCACGCCCGCCCACAGCCACTCCTGCTCCGCCCGCCCGACAGGCAGAAAATTCTGCCCATAGTCCGTGTAGGGCACGGGTTTTCTAACAATCTGGCCTCTAGATGTGATTCTCTGTGGGCTCGGGGAATTGTCAGTTCCAGACCTGTCCGCAACACCCCCAGTGTCTGCTGCCTCTTGTGACCTGTCACCAGCTGGTGAAACCTCAGAGCCGACACCTTCAAAGTCTTCCACATTTGACGTTTGTGCCTTGATAGGTTTCAGATGGGGTCTGTTCTGGCGGAGATCGTCCTCTGAATGGATTCGGTCGGATCTGATGGTATCAGCCGGCTGCAGCACCAGAGCTTTGGCATCCCGGCCTCGCTCTTCATCCAGCTTCACTGCAGCCTCTTCAGGACCCAGGGTGGCAGCTCCTTAACACAATCTCACCTGTTGGAAAAGTGTCCGGAGCTTTGGCTGAGTGGTCAGCCTTCGGGCTAACTTTAAGTTGGGCCATTTTAGGCAGCAGGTTTCCCTCTATCGTGGGAACAGGAGCTCTGAGCTGTGTGCCAAGCATGAACTCTGCTAGACCGAATCCGGCTGCTTGCAATGGAGTAGCTCAGCAGGGTTAGAAATGGGTTGTCCTGACACAGAATCACCTTGGCAGTTTGCACAGCTCGTTCCGCTTCCCCATTGGCCTGTGGATAGTACGGGCTAGTCATTAAATGTTGGAAGTTGTGCACTCTGGCAAATTCAGAAAACCCCTTGCCCGTGAGCTGGGGCCTATTGTCGGTGACCAGGTCATTTGGACACCCCCAGCAAGTGAAGATATTCTTCAGTCTGGATATCACCGTGTCACGGGCCAAGTTCGATAAGTAAGCGATTTCCAGGTATCTAGAGAAGTCATCGATGACGATTTGGTAGTATTGCTTCTGGAATTCGCATATGTTGGCTCCCACTCTCTTCCAAGGTCTTTATGGCAGTGGTGTGGTCGTCAGTGGTTCCCTCTGGCGGGGGCTTCACTACTTGACAAACTGGACATGTTCCCACCCTAGTGTCTATGGCCAGAATTTTCCAGTCCGCTTACGGGGATGGGCCCGACATGTCGACACGTAAAATGACGTGCGATATTTTGGAGGGCGGGCACATTGAGTTCAGGGGTGCAACCGCCATTAAATAATGGGCCACTTAAGGCCCTTGAGGCAGTAATACACAGCGATTTTTAGAGCATCGGTGGGTGGGCCACATTTTTACAAACCTCATCCACGGTCAGGATAAGAGGGGTGAGGGGGCTCACGAATACAAGTTGTTAGTCATTTACTTCAGAAACTTACTGCCACTTGCTTGTGTGAACAGGAGAAGTTCAAATCTCTTCAGAGCAGCTTTGACAGGAATAGCAGGCGTCAGGTCAGGACTCTGCAGGAAACATTCTTAGGGCCTAGCAGGTTTCAGGCAGCCTTCCCTTACCCTGGGAATGGGGATTGTGCTCTCCACCGGAGGCACCTACTCTGAGGAGGAAGAGAGGGCCAGGTGGGGGAGGAGGGCAGGAGCCTATATTCAGCCTCTAGGGTAGCCACCTTTGGGAGGGGAGGTGCAGGCACAAGGGGCACAGGGCCAACAGGAAATCCAAGGCGGAAGGGGCCGCAGAAGACACAACTATCCGGCCGCCAGGGTTTACAGGTGGCGATCCAGCTACCTCAATGTGTCTGAGATGCAGTGCTGAAGGAGGCTCCATTTCAAGGGAGACAGATGTTTGGGTCCTGAGATTAGCTCCGACTGTGTGGGTGGACACCCCATGCCAGTGGCACTGGAGGTCACTGTGGCCCTCAACCTCTATGCCTCTGGCTCTTCCCAGGGGTCAGTGGGTGATCTTTGTGGAGTCCCCCAGTCAGCTGTCCATAGTTGTGTCAAGCTGGTGGATGCTCTGTTCAGGCGGGTACTGAACTTTATTCACTACCGTACGGACGAGGCCAGTCAGGCAGAGCGAGGCAGAGGCTTTGCAGTGATTGTTGAGTTCCCCCACGTCCAGGGTGCAATCGACTGCACACAAGTGGCCATCAAGGCACCAGCGGGTGAGCCGGGAGCCTTCGTCAACAGGAAGGGATTCCACTCCATGAACGTGCAGATAGTGTGTGACCATAGGATGCAGATTCTGCAAGTCTGTGCAAGGCGGGCTCCAGGCAGGGAGCTAGGCAGCTCCCGTGACCCGTACACCCTGAGACTCTCCCAGGCGCCGCGGCTCTTCAGTGCTCCAGCCCAGCTGGATGGATGGCTGCTGGGTGACAAGGGCTATCCCCTCAGAAGGTGGCTCATGACGCCTCTCCGCCATCCAGGAAGAGAGGCTGAGCAGCAGTACAATAGGAGCCACGGCACCACAAGGGCGATGATAGAGACAACCATCGCTCTTCTCAAGATGCACTTCCGATGCCTGGACCGTTCAGGGGGCACACTCCAGTACCCCCCAGATCGTGTGTCACTGATAGTGGTTGCGTGCTGGACTCTCCACAACCTGGCATTGGAAAAACAGCGTCACATTTCTTCAAGAGCTCTGAATTCCATCGGACTTCACATGGAATATTTCTGACCAGTCAAGTTTTTTAATTTCTGCAGCCAATCTCGACCCAAAGGCTGGGCCCCTGCCCTATACGACCATCACAGGAAGCTGGGCTGTCTGCTGTTGTAACTGACTGCAACAGCAGCAATGCCTTTGACATGAATGGATTCTCCAGCGTAGGTTCTCAGCTTGGCAGATATCCGCTCCGCTGTTGATGGCTGACTCCCTTCACTGAGGTATGTGAACGTGTGGTCCTCAGCAACAGTAGCTAAGGGACTGGTGTCCACCTCCATCTGCAGTTACTGCCATTCACTTGCACTGTCACTGTAACGGGCTAGGATATAACAGCTGAGACATGATGATAGAATATGCATCAGCTTCTGCTGTGTCAATCAGATCCATTCTTTGCTTTTCTGTTTGTTCATGTTTTGTCCTGCATTGCCTCGCCAGCTGCCCTTCCTTGTGCCAATCGTTGTCCTCTGCCTCTAAACCTGCATATGTCTGCTCCATGATTCCCTCCACATCCATCACAAGAGTGAGGATCCTCATCTGTGGCTGGTCTCTCTTCTCCTCAAACACCTTCAGGAACTGGGCACAGGCAGCAACATTCTTGAAGGTCACATCGAAGTATCCAGCGCCGAGCAAGTCCTGCAGACAGTAGATCTCCACAGCTTCAAATCCACACGACTCCAAAAGGATTCTCTTCGTGATGAAGGCACAGTCAATGGGTTTACCTCCTTCACTGCCTCCCTAACGGTGTTACTGACACCGTTGGGGCTCAAAAGACCTTGGAATTTTTTTTCAAAAACATCGGTTTTTACAGCTATTACTTTATACAGGATCGGTTTTTACAGCTGTTACTTTATACAGGTTCAGTTTTTACAGCTGTTACATTATACAGGTTCGGTTTTTACAGCTGTTACTTTATACAGGTTCAGTTTTTACAGCTGTTACATTATACAGGTTCGGTTTTTACAGCTGTTACTTTATACAGGTTCAGTTTTTACAGCTGTTACATTATACAGGTTCGGTTTTTACAGCTGTTACATTATACAGGCTTGGTTTTTACAGCTGTTACATTATACAGGCTCGGTTTTTACAGCTGTTACATTATACAGGCTTGGTTTTTACAGCTGTTACATTATACAGTCTCGGTTTTTACAGCTCTTATATTATGCAGGATCGGTTTTTACAGCTGTTAAATTATACAGGATCGGTTTTTACAGCTGTTACTTTATACAGGTTCGGTTTTTACAGCTGTTACATTATACAGGTTCGGTTTTTACAGCTGTTACATTATACAGGCTCGGTTTTTACAGCTGTTACTTTACACAGGTTCGGTTTTTACAGCTGTTACTTTATACAGGCTCGGTTTTTACAGCTGTTACTTTATACAGGTTCGGTTTTTACAGCTGTTACATTATACAGGCTTGGTTTTTACAGCTGTTACTTTACACAGGTTTGGTTTTTACAGCTGTTACATTATACAGGTTCGGTTTGTACAGCTGTTACATTATACAGGCTCGGGTTTTACAGCTGTTACTTTATATAGGCTCGGTTTTTACAGCTGTTACTTTATACAGGTTCGGTTTTTACAGCTGCTACTTTATAGAGGTTCGGTTTTTACAGCTGTTACTTTATACAGGTTCGGTTTTTACAGCTGTTACATTATACAGGCTTGGTTTTTACAGCTGTTACTTTACACAGGTTCAGTTTTTACAGCTGTTACTTTATACAGTGTCGGTTTTCACAGCTGTTACATTATACAGGCTCGGTTTTTACAGCTGTTACATTATACAGGTTCGGTTTTTACAGCTGTTACTTTATACAGGTTCGGTTTTTACAGCTGTTACATTACACAGGCTCAGTTTTTACAGCTGTTACATTATACAGGTTCGGTTTTTACAGCTGTTACTTTATACAGGTTCGGTTTTTACAGCTGTTACATTATACAGGCTCGGTTTTTACAGCTGTTACATTATACAGGTTCGGTTTTTACAGCTGTTTCATTATACAGGCTCGGGTTTTACAGCTGTTACTTTATACAGGCTCAGTTTTTACAGCTGTTACATTATACAGGCTCAGTTTTTACAGCTGTTACTTTATACAGGCTCGGTTTTACAGCTGTTACTTTACACAGGTTCGGTTTTTACAGCTGTTACTTTATACAGGCTCGGTTTTTACAGCTGTTACTTTATACAGGTTCGGTTTTTACAGCTGTTACATTATACAGGCTTGGTTTTTACAGCTGTTACTTTACACAGGTTCGGTTTTTACAGCTGTTACATTATACAGGTTCGGTTTTTACAGCTGTTACATTATACAGGCTTGGGTTTTACAGCTGTTACTTTATACAGGCTCAGTTTTTACAGCTGTTACATTATACAGGCTCAGTTTTTACAGCTGTTACTTTATACAGGCTCGGTTTTTACAGCTGTTACATTATACAGGCTTGGGTTTTACAGCTGTTACTTTATACAGGCTCAGTTTTTACAGCTGTTACATTATACAGGCTTGGGTTTTACAGCTGTTACTTTATACAGGCTCAGTTTTTACAGCTGTTACATTATACAGGCTTGGGTTTTACAGCTGTTACTTTATACAGGCTCAGTTTTTACAGCTGTTACATTATACAGGCTCAGTTTTTACAGCTGTTACTTTATACAGGTTCGGTTTTTACAGCTGCTACTTTATAGAGGTTCGGTTTTTACAGCTGTTACTTTATACAGGTTCGGTTTTTACAGCTGTTACATTATACAGGCTTGGTTTTTACAGCTGTTACTTTACACAGGTTCAGTTTTTACAGCTGTTACTTTATACAGTGTCGGTTTTCACAGCTGTTACATTACACAGGTTCGGTTTTTTCAGCTGTTACTTTATACAGGATCGGTTTTTACAGCTGTTACTTTATACAGGTTCGGTTTTTACAGCTGTTACTTTATACAGGTTCGGTTTTTACAGCTGTTACTTTATACAGGCTCGGTTTTTACAGCTGTTACTTTATACAGTGAATAGATGTCGGTGTCGGTAGCTTCAGGTTCTGCTGTATTCTTTAATTCAATCTTCTTGGTTTGATGCTTTGTGGGCTGTTTTGACCCTTCTTATGGCAATAATGACATTCTGCCTCCTTGAATTTACAGCTGTCCGGCACGTGGTCACCTCCACATCTATAACAACTTAATCTTGGAGCCGCTGATGAATTCTTTCTTTTGATGAAGGACTTTTCATGGTTTTAACAGCAGACATTGCATCTCCCCTCGACGCTGTGGGTCTGGTTTCCACGCCACACTCAGCAGCAGGTTCCTGCCCCACATGAAGAACAGCGCCATGTTGTATGTGTACAAAGCCTGCCAGTCTCTCGCTGCACTTTCCATGGCGAGGGAGATTCCTTGGGTACGCTTAAAGACGATGTTTACCTCGGTGAGTGAAAGGTGCTCTGTGGCATCGTCTTGAACTTCACAAACTAATCGGTCCTGCAGCAAATCATTTACCGTGTTCCCGATGTCAGTGTTCTGTCAGCGCATACCATCTCCGGGAAGCAGCAACGCCCCTGAGGGGGAATGGATCAGAGAGACTTCTCCAGCAGAGAACAATCCAAACCTCGCTCCTTGCACGAACCCCCCGTTGTCACCTGAGCGGAACATTTCCAACGGGGCGGTTCAGGGCTGTTTCCTCAGCCCGTCAAAAGTGAGACAATTTGAAAACACTAAGGGTTTGTAGGAGCAGATCAAAGGACTGGAACTGACAAAGACAACAGGACTGGTAAGTGACAAAATACATTAAAATGGGGATCAAGATTGAGTCCATCAACGTGTGTAGCGTTAAATCTACTACGCGATGTGTGGCGACCTTGGACTACTTTGCCAAGGTCAAAGCTGACCTGTTGTTTCTGCAGGAGTGTGTGATACCGCACCTCAGCTCCTACAGGCAATGGTCACGATGGTGGTCCCAAGGGGCATCACTCTGGTCGGGAGGAAACGACTCATGTTCCTCTGGCCTGGGTATTCTGCTGCAGGGAGGCAATGTCACCATGTCCGAGGTTGAGGAGGTGGTGGGCGGGCGCCTCCTCGTTGCGGACGTTATTGTACAAGAATGCGCCGCTCTAGTTATTAACATGTATGCCCCGGATCAAAACAGCGAGCGTCTGGTTGTCCTTCAGCAGCTCCCACTGCTGCTGGCGACTTCCAGGCTGGTCATTCTGGGTGGTGACTTCAGCCGCATCATCGATGGAGCTGGACAATCCGGCAGGGCCGACAGCAGACTGGACGCCACGTCCAGACCCCTGATGGAAATAGTAAAGGATGGCAAGCTGCACGACGTCTTCACCAACCCTGCAGATGGAGCGCAGCAGAGATACACCTGGTCGCGGCCAGAGTGGTCCACCCACTCAAGGATAGACTTCCTGTTTGTGTCCCGAGCGTTCACAGTCAGGTCCACCGACATCAAGCCAGTGTTCTTCTCTGACCACTGCCTCCTACCGGTCAACTGTCACTTACAGGAAGACCAGAGGCTTGGCCGGGGGACATGGAAGCTGAACGTGAAACTGCTGACCCCAGAGAACGCAAGAAGGATTACAAAGGCTGGGGAACTGTGAAACACTCTTTGATTCCCTGACACATTGGTGGGAAGCGATCAAGGAGGATATCAAGAAGGTACTCATCCAGAAAGCGAGAAAGGAACAGAGGGAGATGTCCAGAGAAACATGCAGAATCTGCTCCGGCTGCAGTCGATGGGGTTGATGTCAAGAAGGAACTCCAAGAGGTGAAGCCCACAGACAGCACGGTCTCCCAGTCCTTCCTGTCCTCTATCACGGAGGTCTTAGACGACAGTACACGGGAGAGCCTGGACAAACCACTAACTCATGACGAACTGACTAAGGCCCTTGAGTCCTTCGAGAAGAGTAAAATTCCCGGAAGCGACACCTTGCCGTTGGAGTTGTATTCGGCTCTGTGGGACTGGATGGGCCCAGACCTGCTGGAAGTGTACGAGAGTATGCTCCTGGCTGGTAGTATGTCAGAATCCATGAGGAAAGGCAACACCCTCATCTACAAGTGGAAGTGGAAAGGGGAGGAAATTAGAAATTGGCGACCCATCTCACTGTTGGATATGGATTATAAGATTCTGTCCATGGTCATTGACAATTGGGTGAAGTCTGCTCTAGCGTTGGTGATCCAGACCTGCACGGTGCCGGGCAGGAAGATCTCTGACAGCCTCGCACTGCTCAGGGATACGATTGCCTATGTGCAGGACAGGGGTGTGGACACCTGCCTCATCAGCCTGGATCAGGAGAAGGCCTTTGACAGAATATCGCACACCTACATGGTGGATGTGATCTCCAAAATGGGGTTTGGGGAGGGAATCCGCAATTGGATCCAACTGCTCTACACTAACATCAGTAGCGCAGTCTCAATCAATGGGTGGGAATCAGATAGCTTTCCGATTAAATCTGGAGTCAGGCAGGGCTGCTCTCTCTCCCCTGTCCTATTCGGATGTTACATTGAACCCTTTGCTGAGTCCATCAGGAAGAATTAGGGCATAAGAGGAGTGACGATCCCAGGCAGTGGAGGCACTCAGGTCAAAGCCTCCCTGTACATGGACGATGTTGCCGTCTTCTGCTCGGATCCGCTGTCGGTGCGCAGACTAATCAGCATCTGCGATCAGTTCAAACTGGCCTCGGGAGCCAAGGTAAATCATGACAAGTGCGAGGCCATGTTCTTTGGGAACTAGGCTGACCGATCCTTTGTCCCGTTTGTCGCCAGGTGAGACTGCCTGAAGGTGTTGGGGATATGGTTCGGAGGGACCAGGGCATGCGTTAGAAACTGGAAGGAGCGAGTGACTATGGTGGAAAGAAAACTGGGCATGTGGGAGCGACGCTCCCTCTCCATTGCGGGTAAGAACCTGGTCATCAGGTGTGAGGCACTCTCGCTGTTGCTGTACGTGGCGCAGGTCTGGCCCATTCCTCACTCCTGCGTGGTGGCGATCAATCGAGCCATCTTCCGCTTTATCTGGAGGTCAAAAATGGATTGTGTTCGCAGGGATGCGATGTACAAGCCTCTAGAAGAAATGTGCTTAACATCATCCTCATCCTGATGGCCACCTTTGTGTGTGGCTGCATCAAGCTGTCTGTAGACCCTCGGTACGCAAACACCAAGTGTCACTACGTGCTGAGGTTCTACCTGTCCCCAGTGTTGCGAAGGATGGGTCTGGCCACGCTGCCGCAGAATGTTCCAGGTAGTTGGACTGTGCCGTACCACCTGTCCCTCGTGGAAAGATTTATGCAGAGAAACAACTTTGACCACAAGTCCATCAGGCAGTAACGTCCAAGAGGCCCTGAGGGAAAAGGAGAGGGTGGATCCTGTGGAATGGTTCCCCGAGTAGACTGTCAAAGTCATTTGGCAGAATGCCTCATCACCAGAAATTTCCAACAAGCACAAAGACATAGCTTAACGGGTGGTGAGAAAGGCCCTCCCCGTCAGTTCCTTCCTACACACCAGGAGTCTCACCCTCTCTGCACGTTGCCCTCGAGGTAGCTGTGGTGGGGAAGAGACCGTTGTTCACCTCCTTGTAGATTGTGCCTTTGCAAATAAGGTCTGGAGAGAGTTGCAGTGGTTTCTGCCGTGGTTCATCCCGAGCAGTTCTGTGACACAGGACTCTGTGTTCTACGGGCTGATCCCAGGGACAGGGACGCACGTCGAGACAAGCATCAACTGCAGCTGGAGGATCATCTACTCAGTGAAAGACGCTCTTTGGTCCACCCGAAACGTGTTGGTCTTCCAGCGCAAAGAGTTGTCCCTGACTAAGTGTTGCAGACTGGCACATTCCAAGGCCCATGACTATGTGCTGAGGGACGCACTAAAGCTTGGGGCAGCCGCTGCACAGGGGAAAGGTCGCTGTCTAAGACCTTTCAGCCGTAGTGCACCGAGGTGCTGGGAATTGTATTGACCCTTCAGGCTGTGTGACTCACATTGAATGTATGCAGTGAATATTACATGTATCACAATTGTACTGAAGGACCTCAGAGTGCAACATGATCTGCAAGGAAAAGCTGAATATTATTACTCTTTTTGTGAAGGCCATTTTGAAATGTCTTGTCATCTTCTATGTTCATAAAATATCTGAAAGTACAGTTTTGCACAAAAAAATCATTTTTCACTCCTCACTGGATACAGGCGAGGTACCAGAGCACTGGAGGTCTGTGAATGTTGTGCCATTGTACAGATAGGCCAAATAATTATAGACCAGTCAGTCTTACTTAGGTAGTATTCAGATTATTAGAATCAATTCTCAGACACAGGGAAAACTGTCAATTAGAAAGGCACAGATTAATCGGGGACAGTCAGCATGGTTTTCTTAAGGGAAAGCTGTGCCTTATTAACTTAACTGAATTTTTTGAGTAAATAACGAGGATTGATGAGGGTAGTGCAGTGAATGTTGTCTACATGGATTTTAGTAAGGTATCTGACAAAGTTCCATATGGCAGACTGGTCAGAAAAGTCAAAGCCCATGGGATACAGGGGAATGTGGTGGGTTGGATCCAAAATTGGCTCAATGACAAGAAACGAATGGTAATGGTCGACAAATGTTTTAGCGAAAGGAAAGCTCTTTCCAGCGGTGTTCCACAGGGCTCAGTATTGGGCCCCTTGCTGTTTGTGGTGTGTATTAATGATTTGGACTTAAATGTGGGAGGCATAGTTGGGAAATTTGCCCATGTCACAAAAATTGTCCATGTCTTGAATTGTGAAGATATCAATGGTTTGGCCGAGTGCGCAGAAAAGTAGCAAATGGGGTTCGATCGGAAACGTCTGAGGTAATGCATTTGGGGAGGGCAAACAAAGCAAGGGAATACTCAATAAATGGGAGGATATTGAGAGGGGTTGAGGAATTGAGAGTCCTTGGAATGCATGTCCAGAGGTCCCTGAAGGTGGCAGGACAGGTGGATAAGGTGCTCAAGAAAGCATATGGAATGCTGTCTTTTATTTGACAAGGTATTGAATATAAAAGCAGGGATGTAATGAGGGAACTGTATATAGCGCTGGTTAGGCCACAGCTGGAATTTTGTGCACAGTTCTGGTCACCAGATTACAGGAAGGACATAATTGCTCTGGAGAAAGTGCAGAGGTGATTTACAAGAATGCTGCCAGGGCTTGAAAATTGCAGCTATGAGGAGAGACCGGGTAGGCTGGGGTTGTTTTCCTTAGAACAGAGGAGGCTAAGGGGTGACCTAATTGAGGTGTACAAAATTATGAGGGGCCGAGATAGAGAGGACAAGATGCCCTGTTTACCCCAGTGGAGAGGTCAATTAGCAGGAGGCACAGATTTAAGATGCTTGGAAGAAGGGTTCGAAGGGATATTAGGAATAACTGTATCACCCAGAGGGTGGTGGGCATTTGGAATTTGTAGCCCAGATTGGTATCGAAGCAGGAACCCTAAAACCATCGGTTGCACACCGCGATTTTACGTGGGCGGGCCAATTACAGCCCGCCCAGCGTAATTCGTGCCTCCTGATATCTGCAGCAAGGGGCGGGCAGCTGCAGGAGGCCAATGACTGCCGGGTCCAATGGCGACCCGGCGGCCTATTCAAAAACGGTGCAGGCAGCCACTGAGTTCGGTCATCTGCTATGTATTGATTTCAGCCTCCAACATGGGATTCCCATTGATAATGGAAAGACGAGCGCACCCTGATCCGGGTGCCAGGCATGCACATTAACAGTGTAACTACTTCAACTAATCAAATGTCCTGGTTCTCCCTTTCAGCCTCACCAGAGCACGCCCGGTCTCAGGAGCCTGAGGGACCGCCGCTGACCCCTGAGACACAGATGATATGAACGTACCAGCGCCACACCCTCTCAGCCAGGCAGGCACCAGCGCCACACCCTCTCAGCCAGGCAGGCACCAGCGCCACACCCTCTCAGCCAGGCAGGCACCAGTGCCACACCCTCTCAGCCAGGCAGGCACCAGCGCCACACCCTCTCAGCCAGGCAGGCACCAGCGCAGATACCAGCACCTCAGTGAGAATAAGATTGTCAGCTAGAAACTCGGTGCACAGCGGTGAGGGCACTTCATACTCGCTTGAGGTGTAGGCGGAGGCAGAGCACGTCCAGGGCGCTGGCAGTTGGAGGACGGCTGGGGACCAGAAACATGCTCAGTCAGTGGCTGCTGATGAGCCTCTGGTGTCGTCCCTGAGACAGCAGATGCTGGAAGTCCAGCAGGTTGTGTGGGAGGATCTGACGGAGATACATGAGGGAATGCGTGCCATGGTCTACGTTGTGGAGGAGTCCATACGGAGCATGAGCAATGCAACGACCCTCATGGCCGAGTGCGCTGCCTCCTCCATAGAGAGAGTGGCAACTCTCATGGAGAGGCTCCTCCAGGAGAACAATCAGGGCTTCCTGGGGATGCGCTCAGACCTGCAAGCCCTCAATGACCGGCAATGACCTCAGGTGGTCACTGTCAGTGTGGGAGATGGATTGGTACCCAGTATCCCAGCTAGGCGACTATCCATCAGTGGTGAGCAGGGAGGTCCAAAGTGACCTGACGGTGGCGCACGAACTGCCTGTCGTCTCTGCGAGCTCCTCTCAGGCCGCTCTGGGAGGCTCCGTGAGCAGCAGCTCCTCTACCCCTCTGCCAGTGACCGTGGCGTCTGGTGAGGCTACGGCAACTGGGGAGATGCCAGCCATGGCACTGGCCACTCCCTCCTAGGCAGGGACAGCATAGGCTCCATGGCCAGAGGATGCCCACCAAGGTCATCAAGGCCAACAGGACAGCAGAGTGAGCAGGCTGTCTGCAATGCCAGTGTCAACGAGGGGGGAGCACCAGGACGTAGCACCCGCCAGTGTAAATGTAAAGCACCTTATGCACAACACGGGCTTAACACTAGTCGTTTTCTTTTGTCCCGCTTTTAAGTTCCTGTTAAGTTGGTGTTGGTGTTGAACACATTTTCATTTAGTTTAATTTCTGTATGCCAAGCTGTAAAGCATTAAATGTGTTGGTTCTCAACAAGCCTCTGGGTGCTTCATTAGTTCTGCAGGTGAAGGGGAATCCGTGATGTTATGAGTGACTGTTTGTCACTGAGCTTTATTGAAATGGCACATAGTGCATGTTGCTGACCAAGCAACTGTTGCTCTCAGGTATTGAGTATGGAGCCTCCAGCCCTGCCATGTGGTGGTGGTTCATGTGTGGTAGGCGAGCTGAAGGAACAGTAGATCAAAGCCTCCCGAGTGTCCCTGCTTCCCTGGAGGTTGCCCAGGTCGGCATCTATCTCTTCAGCGTTCTCCTGACCGTGTTCGTCCTCGGACTCACGACTGGACTCACTGTCTGCTGCCAGAGCAGCTGTGGCAACATCATCCTCCACTGATTCCCCCCTTTCCGATGCCAGGTTGTGGAGAGTTCAGCATGCAACCACTATCAGTGACACACGATCTGGGGGGTACTGGAGTGTGCCCCCTGGACGGTCCAGGCATCGGAAGTGCATCTTGAGAAGACCGATGGTTGTCTCTATCACCGCCCTTGTGGTGCCGTGGCTCCTATTGTACTGCTGCTCAGCCTCTCTTCCTGGATGGCGGAGAGGCGTCATGAGCCACCTTCTGAGGGGATAGCCCTTGTCACCCAGCAGCCATCCATCCAGCCGGGCTGGAGCACTGAAGAGCCGCGGCGCCTGGGAGAGTCTCAGGGTGTACGGGTCATGGGAGCCTCCTGGGTACCTTGCACAGACTTGCAGAATCTGCATCCTATGGTCACACACTATCTGCACGTTCATGGAGTGGAATCCCTTCCTGTTGACGAAGGCTCCCGGCTCACCCGCTGGTGCCTTGATGGCCACTTGTGTGCAGTCGGTGCTCCCTGGACATGGGGGAACTCAACAATCACTGCAAAGCCTCTGGCTCGCTCTGCCTGACTGGCCTCGTCCGTACGGTAGTGAATAAAGTTCAGTACCCGCCTGAACAGAGCATCCACCAGCTTGACACAACTGTGGACAGCTGACTGGGGGACTCCACATAGATCACCCACTGACCCCTTCTATACCGGAGGGCATAGAAGTTGAGGGCCACAGTGACCTTCAGTGCCACTGGCATGGGGTGTCCACCCACACAGTTGGAACGGATCTCAGGGCCGATCATCTGACAGGTGGAGGTCACTGTCTCCCTTGAGACACGGAGCCTCCTTTGGCATTGCACCTCAGGCATATTGAGTAGCTGCATCGCCGTCTTTAAACCCTGGCAGCAGGTTAGTGGCATCTTCTGCGGTCCCTTCTGCCTCGGACGTCCTGTTGGCCCCGCACCCTTGTGCCTGTGCCTCTCCTCCCACAGGTCAGCCTGGAGGCTGAATAGGGACACTTGGTCTCCTCCCTCTTCTACCCCTCTCTTCCTCTTCAGAATAGGGGCCTCCAGCGGAGATCACAATCCCTTTTCGCAGGGTAAGCCAAGGCTGTCTGATACCTGGAAGGCCTCAAATGTTATGAATCCTCCGGGGACCTGGAAAACAAAACTGAGTCCTGAACTGAAGCCTCTTATTTCTGTCAAAGCAGTTCTGAAGCGAAATGAAGATGCCTTATTCACACAAGCAACCAGCAGCAAGTTATATCCTAAACTACAAACTACTCACATTTACAAGCTCTCTGACCCCTCTTATCCCACTCGTGGATGAGGTTTTTGTCAATGTGGCCTGCACGCCAGCACATTTAGCCCATGCGGTAGCCTGAAAATCGCACGGGCTACGTAAAGTCCGGGACACTTAGTGTCTCAAGGGCCTTAACTGGCCAGTTAATTAATGGACGGTGCGCCTCCGACCCCATCGTGCACCCACCTAGCGAAATATGCTGAGAGTGCGCTCGGCTGAGGTCAACTCGCTTTATATCACAGTCGGGCATGTCGGGCGGGCGCCTGCACACCGAGCTCAAAATTCTGGCCTGGGAGTTTTGCTCACCTTATACCTGGGCCTGTTGGAGACAAATTGATAAGAGTTTGATCGCTGTGATTAGTGAACAACTCCATCAGCATCCTATCATGCAACTACCACAGGTGGTGAACTGGATGAACCTTAAGGGCAGAATTTTGCCCACGTTGGGCAGGATTTGCAGGGTGAGCGGGAGCGGCTGGGAAATGGACCACTGCCCACGAGTGGGCTGTGACCACGATTTCACACCGTGCGGACCAATTAAGGCCTTAACTGTCCCCCCAGCGTGAACACCAGCTGCAGAAATGTTTGAGAAGGGGCAGGCGGGGGCCTGTTGGCCGCTGGGTCCAATGGCGACCCGGCAGCCAGTTCAAGAACGACGCAGGCAGCGCCAGGGAGGCTGCCCGGGTCAGAGTTGCTGCAAGGACATGGCTGCAAACGAGGATGCAGAGACCAGGCGGGAGGGGAGGTCGGCTGGTCACTCGGTACCCTGTTTTTCGGACGAGTGCCTCATCGTCCTCCTGGAGGGGGTGGCTGCCAGGAGGGACACCCTTATCCCCAGAGATAGGAGGAGGAGGCCACTGCACCTCAGCAAGAGGGCATGGGAGGAGGTGGCAGCCCGGGTGAGCAGCCGTGATGTGGTTTAATGACCTGCTGCGCTCAGGAAGGGCGAGTACCATGTTGGCATGGGTCAGTGTGGTGAAATGTTAAGGGCTGGCCGTCTCCTCGTGGAGCTCAGGGGTTTTAGAGTGTGACTGCCAACTGTCTATGACACCGGAGCTGTCCCGGGGCTGAGTCCTGGCTGCTTGGACTGAGTGCCTTGCGGCATGAGGCCCCCAACTCGGATGAGCCCTGTGAGGTGCTCCTCAGGTGGGGTTGGCCAGGCTGCAATGGTGCTGCAGGGAGAGAGTGGACTAATCAATGCTCCTCTGTCCTTTCAGGAAAAGATATCCTATAACAATATTGAGAGGTCACGGACAGGCGGAGGACCCCCACACCTTCTCAGCCTCTCCCGCAATGAGCAGGAGGACTTGGAGCTTGAGAGGTGCCACGTATCTCAATTAACCAGCCATGGAGAGGCTGGGAGTGCCAGATGAAGGTAAGAGTGCAGTGCACTGAGGTGAGAGTGTCGGATGGTGCAAACATGTAGTCTCATTATTCATGGTAGCCTCCAGACTGGAGTCTCCATAGGTCACTGAATGATGATGGCACCATGATGCACATCGCCATTGTCTCACCAGGGTGCCTGGCATGCATTAAACTAATGACTTGTCCTCATTCTCCCCTAGGTCTGCCACCAAGCAGCGAAGAACACAACCCCCAGGAGCTTTACCTGACCCCAGAGGACCACCATGCTCCCCAAGCACATCCGCCACACCCACGCTCTGAACCAGACACCAGCGCAGATACCAGCACCTCGGTGGGCATCAGTTCGGCAGATAGTATCTCAGTGCACATTGGTGAAGGCACTTCACACTCGCTTGAGGTGTAGGCAGAGGCAGAGAGTGCTCAGGGCTGATGATGAGTCTCTGGAGTTGTCCATTAGGCGACAGATGCTGGATGTCCAACGGGATGTGCGGGAGGATCTGGCGGAGATACATGAGGGTATTCGTGCCATGGTCTCCAGTATGGAGGAGTCCCTGTGGAGCATCAGCACTGTGTTGACCCTCATGGCCGAACGCACTTCCTCCTCCATTGAGAGAGTGGCGACTCTCATGGAGAGGCTGCTCCAGGGACAGAATCAGGGGTTCCTGGGGTTGCGCTCAGGCCTGCAACCCCTCACACAGACGCTAACCTCAAATGGTCAGTGTCAGTGTGGGAAGTGGATGAGGCACCCAGTATCCCAGCTAGCTGCCCATCCATCAGCAGCAAGCAGGGAGGTGCACAGCGACCTCACGTTGGATCACGACCAACTCTGCGGGCTCCTCTCAGGGCGCTCTGGATTATGGCAGCAGCTCCTCCTTCCCTCTGCCAGTGACTGTCACATTTGATGAGGCTGCGATGACTGGGACGATGCCAGCCGTGGCACTGGCCGCTCCCTCCCAGGCGGGGCCAGCACAGGCTCCACTGGCCAGAGGATGACACCAAGATCATCAAGGCCAACAGGACAGCAGAGTCAGCAGGCTGTCTCCAATGCTGCTGCCAGCGAGTGGGGAGCACCTAGGCATAGCAGCTGTAAACATTAGTTTAAAGCACCTTAAGCACAAGAGGGACTGGTCATGGGTGATCTTTTGTTTCTCTTTTTGTTTTTCTTTACTTAATGGTGTGACCACCAACAGCGGATATTGTTCCCTTCAAAGCCATGTGAGTTCCAACATCAGACTAGATTTGCTTTTGTGTTATTGGCGTGAGTCTGTTTCATTTATTTTGTAGGTGCAGGGTACGCCGGTATGTAATGCTGGATGTGGGTGGCTCGAAACTTTATTGCACAGGCACTGAGTGTATCTTGGGGACCAAGGAAAGGGTGATTTCTGTGATCCAGGATGGAGGTGGCAGCCCTGGCATGTGGTGGTAGTTCTTATTTGGCAGCCTAGCTGAAGGAGCGTTGGATCAAGGCATCCCTGGTGTGCCTGCCACACTGGAGATTAGAGAGGTCTCCCTCCACACCCTCAGCGCTCTCCTCACTGTGCTCCTATTCTGACTCACTACGGGATTCATCATATGTGGCCTGTGGAGCTCCCTCAAGATCCTCTTCCTCCAGTGGGTCCCGCCTTGCCATTGCCAGATTGTGGAGGGTGCAGCGTGCAAGCACTATCAGTGACACCCGCTCTAGGGGGGTTATTGTGGTACTCCCCCTGAACAGTCCAGGCATCGGAAGCGCATCTTCTGAAGATATGGTCTTCTCTATCCCCTCCACCCTTGTGGAAGTGTGGCTCCTGTTGTAATGCTGCTCGGCCTCTGTTCTTGGGTGACGGAGAGGAGTCATGAGCCACCTTTTCAACGGATAGCCCTTGTCACCCAGCAGCCATCCATCCAGCCGGGCTGGAGCACTGAAAAGCCGCGGCGCCTGGGAGAGTCTCAGGGTGTACGGGTCACGGGAGCTGCCTGGGTACCTTGCACAGACTTGCAGAATCTGCATCTTATGGTCACACACTATCTGCACGTTAATGGAGTGAGATCCCTTCCTGTTGACGAAGGCTCCCGGCTTACCCACTGGCACCTTGATGGCCACATGTGTGTCAGGGGATGGCACCCTGGACATGGGGGCATCCACCAATCACTGCGAAGCCTCCGCCTCGCTCAGCCTGGCTACCCTCATCCATACAGAAATGAATGACAGTCAATACCCGCCTGAACAGAGCTTCTGTCACTAGCTTGACACAACTGTGGACAGCAGATTGGGAGGCTCCACATAGATCTCCCACTGAACCCTGGAAAGAGCCAATGGATAGAAGTTGGCCACAGTGACCTTCAGAGACACTGGCATGGGGTGTCCACCCACAGTCAGATCTGCAGGTCCTTCAGCATTGCACCTTGGATATATTGAGGTAGCTGCATCGCAGCCTGTAAACCCTGGCAGCAGGATAGTGGCGGCACCTGCAGCCCCTTCTGCCTTGGACTACCTGCTGGCCCTGTGCCCCTTGTGCCTGCAACTCTCCTCCCGCAGGTCACTCCCCTGGAAGCTGCATTGGGACACCTGGCCTCCTCCCACTTCTGCCCCTCTCTTCCTCCTCAGAGGAGATGCCGCCCAGCAGAGACCACAGTCCCCATGACCAAGGTAACAGGAGGCTGTCTGATACCTAGAAGGGGCCACACGATCAAAATCGTCAGGGGGCCTTGGAGATACCAGTGAGTCCTGAAATGAAGCCCTGAACAGAGATGAAGCTGCCAAGTACCGATAAGCAACCAGCAACAAACTATTGCCAAAACCCCTCATTACTCACACTGGCAATGCTGCTGACCCTTATTATCCCGCCCGTGGATGAGGTTTGCGAATGGTCGGCAGCCCGAGCGATGAGCGCAAACTCGCACTGGCAACGTTAAATCGGTGTCACTTGGCTTAAGGGCCTTAACTGGCCTCTTAATTAATGGCGGGAGCGGCTCCGACTCCCATGCGTACCCGCTGACTGAACTATCCGTGAGTGTGCGATGACGTTGGGACGCTCGCCCGAGGTCTTCGCGTGTCACCTTACGCTCGAGCGTGTTGGGCATGCGCCCGAATACCGGGCAAAAAATTCTGCCCCAAGTCTTCTTTCCATCCAGTAATTCCAATGTTCGTTTCTCACCAGTGATTGGAAAAATCATGGTGATTCTTTTGGTAAAAGGCAAATATCTTTACTTTTTATCTCCAAAATTATTATTAGTGTTGTTAGAAACAAGATTTGAGGTGATATTTAAAACACAGTGAACAGTGATGTGAAATAAACAACATGCATTTTAATTTCCAAATCTCTGATTGTCCACCAGTGGGAACAGACTTTGGCCTTTTGTTAACTTTAACTGGTTTGAATTGGAATATAAAAGATATTGTTTGGTTTAATAAAGTTTCAGTCTAACAGGAGCCCCAGAGTCAACCCCGAGCAACACCCACCCACCACCTCCTGTTACTGGGCAGCGCGATGTAACCTCCCCTTCACCCACTGTCCTTATCACTTTAATATGTCACATTCAAGCCCAGATGGGCAGCCGATCATAAAATGATTGGGAGTAAAAAATGAAAATGCTGGAGAAACTGAGCAAGTCCTTCGGGCTGATACCTGGCAGGGAGTGACCATGATCATGTTGCTTCTGCATATGTGCAAATGTAGTTTTTGTGGGTATCATTTCTTTTCAGCAAAGCTTTTGGCCTTTTTGCCCTTTGGTATTGGAGGCTCTTCTGTGGTTGTTTGTTCTCCTTTGAAGAGGCTTCAGTGCCGAACAGAGGGAAATTAAAGGAGTGATGGCTTCGACCAGTCAAGCCCCAAACCAGCGTTAGGGAGGCAGTGAAGGACAGCGAAGGAGGGACACCCATTGGCTGAGCCTTCTTCATTAAAAGAGTCCTTTTGGAATCCTGTGAAATTGAAGCTGCTGAGATCTACTGTCTGCAGGACTTGCACAGCGCTGGATACTTCGATGTGACCTTCAAGAATGTTGCTGCCTGTGCCCAGTTCCTGAAGGTGTTTGAGGAGAAGAGAGACCAGCCACAGTTGAGAATCCTCACGGTGGAGCCACTCTTTCCTCGGACTCCGCAATGGGACCATGTGGTGACTGTGCTTCACACTTGCTTGAGGTGCAGGCAGAGGCAGAAGGCTGTCGATGGGCCTCTGGAATCGTCCATTAGGCGGCAGATGCAGGACATCCAGTGGGATATGCGGAAGGATATGGCGGGGATAAATGAGGGAATGTGTGCCATGGTCTCCATTGTGGAAGAGTTCCGGTGCAGCAGCAGCACTGCGTTGACCCTCATGGTTGAGCGCACTGCCGCCTCCATGAGGAGAGTGGTGAGTCTCATGGAGAGGCTGCTCCAGGGACAGAATCAGGGGTTCCTGGGGTTGCGCTCAGGCCTGCAAGCCCTCACACAGACGCTAACCTCAAGTGGTCAGTGTCAGTGTGGGAAGTGGATGGGGCACCCAGTATCCCAGCTAGCTGCCCATCCATCAGCAGCAAGCAGGGAGGTGCACAGCGACCTCACGTTGGATCATGACCTTCTTGTTGTCTCTGCAGGCTCCTCTCAGGGCGCTCTGGATGATGGCAGCAGCTCCTCCATCTCTCTGCCAGTGACTGTCACATTTGATGAGGCTGCGATGACTGGGACGATGCCAGCCGTGGCACTGGCCGCTCCCTCCCAGGCGGGGCCAGCACAGGCTCCACTGGCCAGAGGATGACACCAAGATCATCAAGGCCAACAGGACAGCAGAGTCAGCAGGCTGTCTCCAATGTCGGTGCCAGTGAGGGGAGAGCACCCGTAAACGCAAGTTTAAAGCACCTTAAGAACAAGAGGGACTGGTCACCGGTCATCTATTGTTCCCTGTTTTGTTTACCTTGTTTTAATGGTGTGACCACCAACAGCGGATATTGTTCCCTTCAATACTATGTGACTTCCAACATTAAATTATATTTGCTTTTGTGTTATTGGCGTGTGTCTGTTTCATTTATTTTGTAGGTGCAGGGTACGCCGGTATGTAATGCTGGATGTGGGTGGCTCAAAACTTTATTGCACAGGCACTGAGTGTATCTTGGGGCCCAAGGAAAGGGTGATTTCTGTGATCCAGGATGGAGGTGGCAGCCCTGGCATGAGGTGGTAGTTCTTATTTGGCAGCCTAGCTGAAGGAGCGTTGGATCAAGGCATCCCTGCCTCCATAGACGTTACTGAGTCTCCCTCCACACCCTCAGCATTTTCCTCACTGTGCTCCTCTTCGGACTCACTCCGGGATTCATCATCTGTGGCCTATGGAGCTGTGTCAAGATCCTCTTCCTCCAGTGGGTCCCCCTTTGCCATTGCCAGATTGTGGAGAGCGTAGCATGCAAGCACTATCAGTGACACCCGCTCTGGGAGGTTATTGTAGTGCTCCCCCGAACGGTCCAGGCATCAGAAGCGCATCTTCTGAAGTCTTTTGGTCCTCTCTTACCACCCCCCTTTGGAGGCTTGGCTCCTGTTGTATTGCTGCTCTTGGATGACAGAGAGGCATCATGAGCCACCTTTTCAGGGGATAGCACTAGTCACCCAGGAGCCATCAATCCAGATGGGCTGTAGCACTGAATAGCCTTGACGCCTGGGAGTGTCTCAGGATGTAAGTGTCATGGGGTCTGCCTGGGTACCTTGCATAGACTTGCAGAATCTGCATCCTATGGTCACACACTATCTGCACGTTCATGGAGCGGAATCCCTTCCTGTTGACAAAGGCATCCGGCTTACCCACTTGCACCCAGGATGGGAGGGCATCCCAGTAATCGCTGCAAAGCCTCTGGCTCCCTCAGCCTGGCTGGCCTCGTCTTACGGAAATGAGTGAAGTCAATACCCGCCTGAACAGAGCGTCTGTCACCAGCTTGACACAACTGTGGACAGCTGATTGGGAGGCTCCACACAGATGCTCCACTGAGCCCTGGAAAGAGCCAGAGGCATAGACATTGAAGGCCACAGTGACCTTCAGAGCCACTGGCATGAAGTGTCCATCCACGCAGTCGGAGGTCATCTCAGGCCCGATCATCTGACAAATGGAGGTCACAGTCTCGCTGGAGAGATGGAGCCACCTTCAGCATTGCACCTCAGACATATTGAAGTAGCTACATCACCGCCTGTAAACCCTGGCAGCAGGATAGTGGCATCTTCTGCGGTCCCTTGTGCCTTGGACTACCTGCTGGCCCTGCGCCCCTTGTGCCTGCAACTCTCCTCCCGCAGGTCACTCCCCTGGACCTGCACTGGGACACTTGGCCTCCTCCCCCTTCTGCCCCTCCCTCCTCAGAGGAGGTGCCTCCAGCAGAGACCACAAGGCTGTCTGATACCTGGAAGGGTCCACACGATCCGAATCCTCAGGGGGCCTGGAAGACACCAACGAGTCCTGGAATGACGTGTGGAATTGCTCTGAATGAAGCCCCGATCAGAGATTTAGCTGAAAAGTACCAATAAGCCACCAGCAGCAAGTTATCTCCAAAACTCCTCACTACTCACATCGACAATGCTGCTGACCCTTCTTATGCCGCACGTGGATGAGGTTTAGCGAATTGTGGGCTGCCCATCTGCCTGTGCAAGGATTGACAAGTCGCACGGGGAACATTCAATCGGCATCAGCTGAGTTGCTAAGGGCCTTAACTGGCCTCTTTATCAATGGCAGGCGCGGCTCCGACTTCTGCGTGGGTCCGCCGAGTGAAATATCGCACGAGTGCGCGATGACACCAGGACACTCGCCCGCCGCCATCGCCCGTCATTTTACACTTGTTCAAGTCGGGCGCACGCCCGCCCAGGTGAAAACTCTGGCCTATATGTATTTCTGTAGACTGTATGTACCTTCTGTAACTTTGTAATTTCTGTAAGGCAACGTGTCACTCTGTACTTTCACCATTTTTTAAAATTAACTTGTACCAAGCACAGGCAGATAAGAATTCTAGAAGACATCTAGACATCAATTAAACAGTTAGGTTAGTGAGCCTCATACCGCTAGCTGCACGTTGGTAGAGGAGAATATTGGCATCTTGAAGATGCGATTCTGAAGCCTCGACAGATCTGGCAGAACGCTCCAGTCCAATCCCCAGAGGGTCTCACAGATCATCGTAGCTCAGTGAATGCGGCCTAACCTGGCACTACAAAGGGGTGAGGACTTATTCGTGGGTGTGGACATCACTGCCTAGACCAGCATCTATTGCCCATCCCTAGTTACCCTTGAGAAGGTGATGGTGTGCTGCCTTCTTGAACTGCTGCAGTCTATGTGGTGTAGGTGCATCCATAGCGCTGTTAGGGAGGGAGTTCCAGGGTTTTGACCCAAGTGACAGTGAAGGAACGGTGAAATATTTCCAAGTCAGGATGGTGAGGGGCTTGAATGGGAGCTTCCAGGTGGTGGTGATTCCATGTGTCTGCTGCCCTTCTCCTTCTAGGTGGTAGCGGTGGTGGGTTTGGAAGGTGCTGTATAAGGAGCCTTGGTGCATCTTGGGGATGGTACACACTGCTGCTACTGTGCATCGGTGGTGGAGGGAGTGAATGTTTGTGAAAAGTCCAGCTAAACGCGATTAGGGATGGGCCATAAATGTTGGCCGAGCCAGCGACACCCACATCCCATCAATCAAAAAAACAAACACCTCACCCAGAGACTTCAGAGAGGCACAACTGATTTGAGCTGGGCTGCTCCAAAAAGCAGGGACAGAATTGTTAAGTGAACCATCAAATGCTGAAGCCTTTTATCCTCAGGGTGGGGATTTGTAGAAAGTTTAGCTTTAATAATTAGCTTGTAGTTCAATTATGTTTAGTGATCAACCAATCGAAGTATGTTCATCAGTTAACCCAACATGACTTTGCTGAATTGTAGTCGATACAGGACATTAGTGCATCACATGACTAGGCTCTTGTTTAAAGTCAGATCCACACTTGATCGAGTGGACACACCACACGGCCCCAAGCCAGTGCTCTGAAGTCAGTCAATGTTGATTCGATTAGAATGTAGCGTCATTGTGCTTCCTAGCAATTGAAATTCAGATTGCATTTCAAAATTTAAATGAAGAAATTTAAAAGGTTTATTGTGTGAAGTAAAACAACTGCAAGGTTCTAAACAATTAATCAGAACCAGCTTAGTCTTTTTAAACTGGGAGTGTTGTAAATATATAACCATCCTCGTCTCTGTAAATTTAGTGAAGTTCTATAATCGGTTTTTGTAGCTGTGTAGTTCTTGTGACTTTTATTCTTTATGAACCTGTGATATATTAGTCTATATCTTGTACCTGTACCTTGTTACCTTAAGATAAAAGCAAAAAATTGCAGATGCTGGAAATCCAAAACAAAAACAAAAATACCTGGAGGAACTCAGCAGGTCTGACAGCATCTGCGGAGAGGAATACAGTTAACGTTTCAAGTCTGTATGACTCTTCACCAGAACTAAGAAAAAATAGAAAAGAAGTGAAATATAAGCTGGTTTAAGGGGAGGTGGGACAGGTAGAGCTGGATAGAGGACCAGTGATAGGTGGAGATTGCCAAAAGATGTCATAGACAAAAGGAAAAAGAGGTGTTCACAGTGGTGATATTAGCTAAGAAATGTGCTAATGGTGACATTAAGGGTAGAAAGCAGGACGAGCAAGGTACAGATAGCCCTAGTGGGGGTGGGGTGGGGGGAAGGGATCGAAATAGGCTAAAAGGTAGAGAGAAAACAATGGATGGAAATACATTGAAAAATAATAGAAATAGGTGGGAAAAGAAAAATACATATAAATTATTGGAAAAAGGGGAATCGGAAAGGGGGTGGGGATGGAGGAGAGAGTTCATGATCTAAAGTTGATGAACTCAATATTCAGTCCGGAAGGCTGTAAAGTACCTGGTCGGAAGATGAGGTGCTGTTCCTCCAGTTTGCGTTGAGCTTCACTGGAACAATGCAGCAGGCCAAGGACGGGCATGAGAGCAGGGTGGTGTGTTGAAATGGCAAGCGACAGGGAGGTCTGGGTCATACTTGCAGACAGACCGGAGGTGTTCCTCCAAGCGGTCTCCCAGTCTGCGTTTGGTCTCTCCCATTGGGAGCAGCGAATGCAGTAGACTAAATTGAGGGAAGTGCAAGTGAAATGCTGCTTCACTTGAAAGGAGTGTATGGGCCCTTGGACGGTGAGGAGAGGGGAAGGGACAGGTGTTGCACCTTCTGCGGATGCATGGGAAGGTGCTGTGGGAGGGGGTTGAGGTGTTGGGGCTGATGGAGGAGTGGATCAGGGTGTCTCGGAGGGAACGATCCCTGCGGAATGCCGCCGGGGGGGTGAAGGGAAGATGTGTTTGGTGGTGGCATCATGCTGGAGTTGGCGGAAATGGCGGAGGATGATCCTTTGAATGCAGAGGCTGGTGGGGTGACCTCGAGGTAACCTTAAGTTTAATACAGCAGTAATCTCTATGCACTGATATATGCATTTGTGTAGACTGTTTGTACTTTCTGTAACTTTGTAATTTCTATGACGCTATGTACCAATTTGCACTTTCACTATTTAAAAATTAATTTGTAGCATTTGGGTGAATGAGTCTAAATGTTAATCAGTAGTGTTGGGCACCACACTCTCCTAACATAATCCAAAAATAGAACTCATCATGCACATGGGTTGTACTTTGGAAAGAGTTAAAAGCACCAGCTTTAAGGTATCAGGCACATTGAATTTGAAGATTGAACTGGGAGCAGAAGACCACAGAACTGATAGAGAAAAGGTGGGGGGAGGGGAGAGAGAGAGAGAGGGGGAGGGGGAGAGAGAGAAAGGGGAGGAGGAGGAGAGAGGGGGGAGGGGGAGAGAGAGAGAGGGGAGGAGGGGGAGAGAGAGGGGAGGAGGGGGAGAGAGAGGGAGAGTGGGGAGGAGGGGGAGAGAGAGGGGGGAGGGGGAGAGAGAGGGAGAGTGGGGGGGAGGGGGAGAGAGAGAGGGGAGGGGGAGAGAGAGGGAGAGTGGGGGGGAGGGGGAGAGAGAGAGGGGAGGGGGAGAGAGAGGGAGAGTGGGGGGAGGGGGAGAGAGAGAGGGGAGGGGGAGAGAGAGGGAGAGTGGGGGGGAGGGGGAGAGAGAGGGAGAGGGGGAAGGAGGGGGAGAGAGAGGGAGAAAGAGAGGGGGGAGGGGGAGAGAGACGGGAGAGAGAGAGAGCAAGTGAGCCTAGCTTGAATGGAGAAGTAAAAACTGTATTAAGTCAGTAAATTCACTGCCTAATTGGTTAATTCTTATTTTTGGTGCTTAATAAGCGTTCCTGAGTTACATTACTAGATTGTGTTCTGTTGCCTGAATGGTTAAAGTCTCAAAAGAACAAACCAATATTGGGTGAGTGGATTTGGAGATTAAAACCCTGAAAAAACTTAGTGGCCATGTACTGAACAACTCCACACAGACACACACAACAGGAAGGGACCAGCTGAGCTGCTACTTGGACACAAAGCAACAGCAAGATGCCAGAGCTGAGGGAGATCAGTGTAGATCAGGAGGTCTGAGATCATGATGCTGAAAAAATGCAGAGGCTGCTGCAAAGCTTTATGGAGACCACTGAAGGCGGGCGGTGGGGGGGCACGAGACAGTCTGATCAAATACTGCTGAGACAAAAGAATCTGAGGGAGAACAGATACACCATTTTACCCCAAGCTGTACACTGTCATTGCCAAGAAGGGAAACCGTGCGAATCTCCAGCTGCCAGAAGCAGTACTGTGTGGCACAAATTCTCCATGTGTCGAAAAGGATTCTGGTGACAAAGGCATAAGCAGCAGATGAACCAGATGTAGGAGCTGAGGCAAAGCTGACATCCAGTAATCCACAAGCCCAGGTCAGCAATGCTGACGGCAGGCACACAGCTAGCTATCCAGAGGGAAAAGCACCAGTTCCAGAGGGGAACCTAACCCTGACATGATGGCCAGAGTTCCCAAAACAGCAGGCAGGGCCACGATGCGACAGGTTTGGCTCAAAGAAGGGCAGGACTGGGCATTAAGTATTCTCGGTGTTTGGGAGAGACAGGAAAGGGGGGAAACGGCCGGGGGTGGATGGGAGCGGCGATATTGGTTAAAGGTGGCTTTACAGTACTGGAAAGAGAGGATGTCCCAGAGGGGTCAAGGACAGGATCTCTCTGGCTAGAGCTAAGGAATGAAAAAGTTGCAATGACATTGATCAGTGTAGTATATAGATCGCCAACTAGTGGAAGGGATGTGGAGAAATAAATTTGCAAAGTAATTTCATAGAGGTGCAAGAATTATAGAGTAATCGTAATGGGGGACTTCAACTATTCAAATTCACACTGGGATAGGAATAGTGCAAAGGGACAAGAGGGGCCAGAGTTCCTGGAATGTGCTTAAGATCATTTTCGGCAGCAGCATCTTTCCAATCCAACCAGAGGGCAGGCACTGCTGGACCTGCTTCTGGGCAATGAGTTGGCCCAAGTGGTCAAATATCACTGGGAGAGCCTCGAGGGGACGGTGATCATTCTATCATAAGGTTTAGGTTGGTCATGGAAAAGGACAGAGAACAATCCAGAGCAGGGATAATTAATTGGGGGAAAGACAACTTCGATGAGATGACAATGCACCTGAGTCAAGTGAGTTGGAATCGAATGTTGGCGGAAAAGACAGTGGCTGAACAATGGACCACTTTCAGAGAGAAAGTATTGTAGACAATGTCAAGGTATATTCCCTTGAAGGGAAAGGTCGGACAAATAAATCCAGAGCGCCCTGGATGATGAGAGATGGAGGTGAGGTTGAAATGCAAGGAGTGCACATATGTCAGGTGGAAACTACAATCGACAATCAGGCTAAATATAGAAAGACCAAAAGGGAAGTGAAGAAACTAATAAGAAAAGCAAGGAGAGAGCCTGAAAAGAAGCTTCCAGCGAACATAAAAGGGAATTTCAAGGTCTTCTATCAACATGTAAATAAAAAGAAAGGTTGGTAAAAGACAGGGTAGGGCGGATTAGGGACAACAAACGGGACTTGCACGTGGAGGCTGGAGAAATAGTGGAGGTATTGAACAAGTAACGTCTGTCTTTACAAAGGAAGACGATGCTACCCAGGCCGAGGTGAGAGAGGAGGTAACTGGTACAGTAGAAGAATTTACAATTGATCGGAAGGTGGTGTTGGAAAGGCTATCTTTACTTAAAACAGATAAGGTACCAGGACCGGATGAGATGCATCCGAGTCTTCCAGTCTTCCTTAGACACCGGCGAGGTGCCAGAGGACTGGAGAATTGTGAATGTTACACCCTTGTTCAAAAAGGGTTGCAAGGATAAAGCTGGCAACTACAGACCAGTCAGTTTGATCTCAGTGGTAGGGAAACTTCTGGAAACTATAGTACCGGATAAAATCAATAATCACCTAGACAAGTGCAGGATAATTAAGGAAAGTCAGCATGGCTTCATCAAGGGAAAATCATGTTGAACTAACTTGGAGTTTTGCGGAGGTAACAGAGAAGGCTGAAGAAGGAAATGCTGTTGATGTGGTGTATATGGATTTTCAAAAGGCATTTGAGACAGTGCCACACAACAGACTTGCGAGAAAAATTCTAGCTTCTGGAATAAAAGGGAAAGTAGGCACTTGGATAAGAAATTGGTTGAGTGACAGGAAACAGTAGTGATAAATGGTTGTTTTCCAGATTGGAGGAAGGTTTGTAGTGGGGTTCCTCAGGGGTCAGTTGTGGGACCCTTGCTCTTTCTGATATATATTAATGGTCTAGACTGTGGTTTGCAGGGCACGACTTCAACATTTGCAGTTGATACGAAGATTCAAAATGTTGTCAACTGTGATGAGCATAGTCTTGAACTTCAAAAGGACATCGACGTTGAAGATGCAGAAAATTTGGATTTATATTAAAGTACTAGCCAGGACCAGCAGCTAAGGCACCAAAGCATACACAAACAGTCGCAGCCTTACATGAAAGCTATAAACTTGTACAAAGGGCTCAGCTGTAAATTTGCAGTTAGGAAATGGGAGACACACGGGCGGGGACACGGGATAACTCAATCAAGAGATGGGGAAGGACATTTCGCACCGTCTGATAGCGATCTTCAAAAGGACAATGCCCAGTCCCTGCACTGCAATTACTGTACAAGAACACAATTATCAGCCCACCGGGGGACATTGTGCTGTGGCCTTTGTCTAACGAATACCATTAAGTTGTAACTGATAGTAAAAGATATATAAACTGTGTTCATTTCAACCTCGGTGGAGAAGCGCCTGAATTTCCCAGCGATTTCTCCCTGCATGTGTAATAAAGTATCCACTTGAATATTGCATCTGGACTCCGAGTGTTGAAATTTTGTCCCAGAGTATTCCTCGGACCTTTCAATTGGTGCTGCGAGCAGGGCCCGAAGGATGCAGGACACCGACGGGGAACCGGGATGAGTCACAGTGTGAATTCATTTTTATTCATACTAAATCCGAATCCGTCCCAATCCAGGAACTGTCAGGCGCCCCACGTATCAGAAACCTGGGCTCCAGGCAATAGTTCAAGGGGTGGTAAGGGTGGGGTAGATCGCTTGTCTTATAGATTGTTATAATTACATCCGGTATTAGCCGCAAGTAATGAGTTCGGTCAGAAAGGACCCAGGGTAAGAACCGTACCGCTGACAACAACTATACCCCGACTGTCTTACCCAGGGATGGCCAGTGGTGACAAACTCGAGTGGGGACCAGAGGGATCCTTGACACAGCATTTAGCTGACAAAAATAAGAAATCGATAGGCAAAATGATAAAGAACAATTGGGACCCATTTGACTCACCCGCTGATCAGAGAAAATGGCGGGATAATCAGAAAAAAGACAAAGATGATGAAGCCTGGATCCTAATGTTAAGACAACACGTAGAGTTAAGTAAGAAAGTAAATCGAATGTTGGCCAACAAATCCCAAAATGAAGAGCTGGTCCAGGCAAAAAACCTCATGTCAGTTTCGGCAGCTTTAACACAGCCACCAGTAGCTGCACAATACGCAGATAATGTAGATTGGAACGGGCTGGTGGAACAGGCAGCAGGATATGAGGAACAACGGGAAGCGGGTTGGGAATCACCACCCCCATAACCCGTGGCCCCAATTAAGATAGAGCATGTGCCCCCGGTGCCCGGACAACCAGGCAGACCAGGCACAGCAGCAAGCTGATTTCCAAGCCTTTAGAGCAGAAATGGCACAAGACTTAGGGCAAGCCCCAGTTAATTGGAATACAGTGACTGGAGTAAAACAAGAAAAGGGCGAGAGCGCCCATGAATATGGCAATCGGAGGTTTGAGGCATATTGTAACTACAGGGTTGTAGGTGCTGCGCTGAACCGAGACGATGTACAGATTATGCAATTGTACAAGGATGGCCTTAGCCTGGCCCACCAGGCAATCCTAAACACCAGGCCTGGGCCCACCAGGCGATCCTAAACACCAGGCCCACCAGGCGATCCTAGACACCGGGCCCACCAGGCGATCCTAGACACCAGGCAATCCTAGACACCAGGCCCGGGCCCACCAGGCAATCCTAGACACCGGGCCTGGGACCACCAGGCGATCCTAGACACCAGGCCTGGGCCCACCAGGCGATCCTAGACAACGGGCCCGGGCCCACCAGGCGATCCTAGACACCGGCCCCGGGCCCACCAGCCGATCCTAGACACCAGGCCCGGGCCCACCAGGCGATCCTAGACAACGGGCCCGGGCCCACCAGGCGATCCTAGACACCGGGCCCGGGCTAGTAGACAAGAACACATATGATCGAGGAAGATGGGCCATCGGGGTAGATAACCACATAGGGAAAACTAAGATAAAGGTTTACAGACCCCACTGAAATGGTGGCCACTGCAGCAGCCGTTCCTAATCCCGAGGTGTGCTTTAATTGTAAAAACCCGAACATAAAATATTTACAGTGTTAGATGTAGCCAATGGATTTTGGTCGATACCACTGGACCAGGAATCCCAAGATCAATTCGCTTTCACAGTGGGAGGGAGACAGTGTACATGGGCGAGGCTCCCACAGGGATTCCACAACAGCCCCTACATCTTCCATCGGGTCACGAGTGAGAAGCTGAGTCCGTGCGACGTAGAGTCTTACAACAGTACAATCTTATAATATGCAGATGATATCCTAATAGCGTCAGAATCGGAAAGGGGCCACATCGGAGCTCTCCTGATAGTCATAAGGACACTGAAAAATGCTGGATTTAAGATAAACCCCTTTATGAGTTGCTGACCGGGAGGGCTATGCGCTTGCCAGAGGGCAGAGCCACCGGAAGTGAGGATATGGGACCCATCAGAGATAAAATTAAAAATGATATTAAGCAATTGGATGGACAGCTAAAGGAATTACAACAGGAAGTGAAGGACCAACAGGCTATCAGGGATTTAGAAGAAAGGACAAAAGGGGGACCCCCGTCACCACCGGCTGAGGTCGGAGACATGGTGTTTGTTCAAATCACCCCTAGCCAACCAGGTTTTGCCCCAAAATGGACTGGACCGTACGGAATTATTCACGTGCCTGCGTCGATATGAAGGGAAAAGCTAGGTGGAAACACTGGTCGCAACTGAAAAGGTATGATGTAAGTAAGAAAGACTAAATTACCAGGCAGCGGGGGGAAAACGGGCAACGAGCAGTCCGTACTGTGTAGGCCAAGTGGTTTAGGGTTCATTCCCGATCTGGAGGACTGGCCATCTGAAAGACAAAAGGGGGAATCCTCACCTACGGGGAGGGTCACCGTGGGCTGTGCACAAGAAGGGACGTAAAGGAGAAAGCTACAGTGTGTGAGAGATTTTTCCCAGTTTACCTTCACACCCCAGGACAACAAAAACTGGAGTCACTGTCCTGGGGAGGAAGACTTGGGAATGACAGATACCTGGCATTAGATCTTGAGGGCCAAACACGGAGAGTTGACTGCAACGGCGGACCCCCGGACCGACACCACATCGCTATCACAGGACACGACGACACCACAGAGACTATCTGGCCCATTCATGACCCCTGGGCCACAGAATGGACTGCTACTGTATACGGACGATGAACTCTTGTATGATAATGTTAAACATGAAATTGTACAGGTAATTGTGAACCTGGCAGGTATGCGACTGCCTGAGTATTGCCGTAACCAAGCACCCCTACGAAAACTGTACAAATTACTGAGTAAGGCTGTGATTAATCAGCCGGCCGACGCCACGAGTGCCACTACATTCAGGGGACATCCTGCTTTCCACCGCCAGAAGAGAGAGTTAGTTAACAATGTACTGACAGGGGTGAACACAGGGACTTCCCTGGTAAACTCTCTCGACATTCAAGGAATCAACTCCGAGGTCACGAATCTTAAAGGGATCATGAAGCAGCTTGCTCATAAGAGTAGCGAGGGGTGGTGAAACGGCAGCGGCCCTAGGGGGCAAGAGTGTGGCATCTGTATTGGAAAGCGTACACGTTATAGAGACCCATGCTAAAGCCACCAGCCAATTAACAGAAAGGGAGGAAGGACAAGAGGGCAGCACCCAAAAAAGCCAGCTTACGGCCAGTGGATGATCGGGCAATTAAGACACAATCTGGGCCAGATCCAAAGGGGGGAGGTACCGGGCTGGATCAACAGTGCCCGGTTGTGGGGGATGGCCAAGAACCCAGGCGTCATCGACGCATGTACATTGAAAGGAATGACCAGGGTGTATGCGGTGATTCAGAAGTGCACCTCAAACCAAATGAACGTGATAGGTATAGGCAATCCCCTCAGTCACAGCAGACACGGGCCCACACCCTCAGTACCAAGTGGAGAACATTGGGTTAATCCGAGACAATGACTCCCTCCGGTACTACGCCATAGATATGCAAACCATACGCAAGAATGAGGGCATACATGGGGTATCACTGAGCGGGTGCAGGAGGAAAGGTAGCCTCACAATTTGCTCCCATCCAGTTGGAACGGGGGGGGTGCTGGACAAATGCGGCTACAACCGAACGGAGGGTTGTATATTAGAAATTACCCACAGAGGAAACCATCACACTCGCTCAGGATACAAGGGAACCCCGGCTCCCAGTTAGTATCGGACACGCGTGAATAATGTACGTCCAACAAAGGGGTCAGGTCTCAGTCAACGCCTCCGACACACTCCACCATGCCCTGGAACACTATGACGAACTTAAGGAGGCCCCAATTCCCCACCTTCCCGAAAGTCTGACAAAGTTTAAAGGTGACTTACGAAAGGTGAGGAATCAGCATTACGTGTTACAGGCGGTGTTTAAAAGGCTAATCAATGATACGGAAGAGCACTTGAGAGATCCGACGGTGGGAGCAAGTGTGGGAATGGGGGTTGAATGTGGACATACACCCCTGGATAAGAATAAGCTCTCATATACTCGTCGCAGTGCAGCTAGTGTTAGCATTGTTTAACTCTAATTCTTTCAATGTCTTCTCCAGACAATCCAAAAAGTACCAGGAGACCATGAGTGGCGTACTGAGAGGCTGCAAGGAGACATTTGCGTTACATTATGGGACCAGCAACACTCACACACACACAGATTACACAATCCACACTGACATCACTAAAAATCACAGACGGAATCTCAGTAACAATCCACATGTTTTGCACAGTCTTGTGTTGGGGGTTTAGTGTTTGATATTTCGAACTGCAGTGACATTCCCGACAAGATGAGTTAAAGTATTAACATTAACCAGAAAATGGCTGAAACATTGTTTTCCTGGGATGAACACGTCAAAGGACAGGAAGAATCAGAAAGTTGTCCTGCCCTGGGATTAACATATCAATGGACAGGCCTCTTGGGGAGCAGATTGAGAGACATCCCAACATGCCAGGGGTGGAGTCTGCAAACTGCTCATTCAGGATATACCTGGCTAGGAACCCAATCCGAATTTTTTTTTTTTTTTTTTGTAAAAATATACTTTATTCATAAAATATCTACAATCACATTCCAAACCATTTCAAAAACACCATTACAAGGGTATAGTCCGGTTCAACTTTTACAAAATGTATCACCAGGTGCATCAGTACAAACAATATTACAATCATTTACAGCCTTTCATTTGAGCTGTACAGCCCGACGGGATTTAAACAGTTCCCAGTCCCTCGGTGCACTGCGGCAGAAAAGACTTAGACAGCGACCCTTCCCCATTGCGCCTTTGCGGCTGATGCCCCAAGCTTTAGTGCGTCCCTCAGCACGTAGTCCTGGACTTTGGATTGTGCCAGTCCGCAACACTCGGTCGGGGACAAATCTTTGTGCTGGAAGACCAACAAGTTTCGGTCAGACCAAAGCGCGTCTTTCACCGAGGTGATGATCCTCCAGCTGCAGTTGATGTTTGTCTCGGTGTGTGTCCCTGGGAACAGCCCGTAGAGCACAGAGTCCTGTGTCACGGAACTGCTCGGCATGAACCTCGACAGCAACCACTGCATTTCTCCCCAGACCTTCTTTGCAAAGGCACAATCCACAAGGAGGTGAACAACGGTCTCTTCCCCACCACAGCCACCTCGAGGGCAACGTGCAGAGGGGGTGAGACTCCTGGCGTGTAGGAAGGATCTGACGGGGAGGGCCTTTCTCACCACCAGCCAAGCCACGTCTTGGTGCTTGTTGGAAAGTTCTGGCGATGAGGCATTCTGCCAAATGACTTTGACAGTCTGCTCGGGGAACCATCCCACATGGTCCACCCTCTCCTTTTCCCTCAGGGCCTCTAAGACGTTACGTGCTGACCGCTGCCTGATGGACTTGTGGTCAAAGGTGTTTTTCTGCATCAATTTTTCCACCAGGGACAGGTGGTACGGCACGGTCCAACTACTTGGAGCGTTCCGCGGCAGCGTGGCCAGACCCATCCTTCGCAACACCGGGGACAGGTAGAACCTCAGCACGTAGTGACACTTGGTGTTTGCGTACCGAGGGTCTACTCACCGCTTGATGCAGCCACACACAAAGGTGGCCATCAGTATGAGGGCGATGTTGGGCACGTTTTTTCCCCCTTTATCTAGAGGCTTGTACATCGCGTCCCTGCGGACACGATCCATTTTCGACCTCCAGATAAAGCGGAAGATGGCTCGAGTGATCGCCACCACGCAGGAGTGTGGAATGGGCCAGACCTGCGCCACGTACAGCAACAGCAAGAGTGCCTCACACCTGATGACAAGGTTCTTACCCGCAATGGAGAGGGAGCATCCCTCCCACATGCCCAGTTTCCTTTTCACCATAGACACTCGCTCCTTCCAGTTTCTAACGCATGCCCTGGTCCCTCCGAACCATATCCCCAGCACCTTCAGGCCGTCAGCCCTGACAGTGAAGGGGACAAAGAATCGGTCAGCCCAGTTCCCAAAGAACATGGCCTCTCTCTTCCCACGATTTACCTTGGCTCCCGAGGCCAGTTCGAACTGGTCGCAGATGTGGATCAGTCTGCGCACCGACAGCGGATCCGAGCAGAAGACGGCGACGTCGTCCATGTACAGGGAGGATTTTACCTGAGTGCTTCCACTGCCTGGGATCGTCACTCCTCTTATGCCCGGATCCTTCCTGATGGACTCGGCAAACGGTTCTATGCAACACACGAAAAGAACAGGCGAGAGAGGACAGCCCTGCCTGACTCCAGATTTAATCGGAAAGCTATCTGTTTCCCACCCATTGATTGAGACTGCGCTACTGATGTTAGTGTAGAGCAGTTGGATCCAATTTCGAATTCCCTCCCCAAACCCCATTTTGGAGAGCACATCCACCATGTAGATGTGCGATATTCTGTCAAAGGCCTTCTCCTGATCCAAGCTGATGAGGCAGGTATCCACACCCCTGTCCTGTACATAGGCAATCGTATCCCTGAGCAGCGCCAGGCTGTCAGAGATCTTCCTGCCTGGCACAGTGCAGGTCTGGTCAGGGTGAATCACCAATTCCAGAGCGGATTTGACCCGATTGGCCATCACCTTGGACAGAATCTTATAGTCCACATTCAACAGTGAAATGGGTCGCCAATTTCTAATTTCCTCCCTTCCCCCCTGGTGCTTGTAGATGAGGGTGATGATGCCTTTCCTCATGGATTCTGACATACTACCGGCCAGGAGCATACGCTCGTACACTACTTGCAGGTCTGGGCCGATCAAGTCCCACAGAGCCGAATACAACTCCGCCGGCAAGCCGTCGCTTCCGGAAGTTTTACTCTTCTCCAAGGACTCAAGGGCCTTAGTCAGTTCATCAGGAGTTAGCGGTTTTCCAGGCTCTCCCGCGTACTGTCGTCTAAGACCTCCGTGATAGAGGACAGGAAGGACTGGGAGGCCGTGCTGTCCGTGGGCTTCACGTCATACAATCCGGCATAAAAGGATTTGCTGATCCTCAAAATGTTGGACCGTGATGACTTTACTAGCCGTCTTCTTCCTTCAGGCTGCTGATCACAGAGCTCTCTTTGTGTACCTTTTGGAAGAAGAAACGTGAGCACGTCTCATCCTGCTCCACGGAGCGGACTCTGGAACGGAAGATGATCTTGGAGGCCTCCGAGGCAAAGTGCGAGGCTTGCTGGCCCTTCACCTCTTGGAGCTCCTCCTTGACATCCACCCCCATCGACTGCAGCCGGAGCAGATTCTGCATCTTTTTCTGGAGTCGGGACATTTCCCTCTGTTCCTTTCTAGCTTTCTGGGTGCCTTTGAGGATGATAAACCTCTTGATGTTTCCCTTGATCGCCTCCCACCAGTGTGTCAGGGACTCAAAGAGGGGTTTCACGGTTCTCCAACCTTTGTAATCACTCTTGAGCTCCTCAATGTTCTCTGGGGTCAACATTTGTACATTTAGCTTCCATGCCCCCCTCCCCACCCTCAGGTCCTTCTCCAAGTGGCAGACCGCCAGTAGGAGGCAGTGGTCAGAGAAGAACACCGGCTTGACGTCGGTGGATCTGACTGTGAATGCACGGGACACAAACAGGAAGTCTATCCTGGAACGAATGGACCCGTCTGGCCGCGACCAGGTGTATCTACGCTGCGCTCCGTCTGCAGGGTTGCTGAAGACGTCATGCAGTTTGGCATCCTTAACTGTTTCCATCAGGGATCTGGACGTAGCGTCCAATCTGCTGTCGGCCCTGCTGGATCGTCCAGCCGCATCGATGATGCAGTTGAAGTCACCGCCCAGAATGACCGGCCTGGAGGTCGCCAGCAGCAGTGGGAGCTGCTGAAAAACCTCCAGCCGCTCAGCCCCTTGTGACGGCCCATACATGTTAATTAACCGGAGTGGAGCATTCTTGTACATTACGTCTGCTACGAGGAGGCGCCAGCCCACCACCTCCTTAACCTCGGAGACAGTGAAGTTGCCTCCCCACAGCAGTATACCCAGGCCGGAGGAACGAGAGTCGTTTCCGCCCGACCAGATCGATGGCCCGTGGGACCACCATCGTGACCATTGCCTGTAGGAGCTGAGGTGCGGTATCGCACACTTCTGCAGAAACAACAGGTCAGCTTTGACCTTGGCAAGGTAGTCCAAGGTCGCAACACATCGCGTAGTAGATTTAATGCTACGCACATTTACGGATACAATCTTTAAACCAATTTTAAGCCGTTTATTCTCCTACCAAACCCGTTGTCTCTGAGAGTCCCAGACCTTTAGTCTGCTCCTTCATACCCATAGTGAGCTCAAATTGCATCACTTTGGATGGGCTGAGGTAGTTCTCCTTGGCCGTGTTCTGCTCAGGTGGCATCTGGGGGTTCGCGTAGAGAGCGGGTTTTGAGATGACCTTTGCTGGAGAAGCTTCTCCAAAACTCACCCCCTCTGGGGTGTTGCTGTTCTCGGCTTCCTGGAGCTGGGGTGCGATAATTGCCTCACTGCTCCCAGATTCCAGGGGCTGTGGTGCACTGGCCTCCTCAGGTTGCAGGCAAAGTTGGGGTGCGCTGGTCTCCTTGTTGTCCCCAATGTTCTGGAGCTCGGGTGTCTCGTCCTCCAATGCTCTGGAGCTTTGTCGCCTCTTCTGTCGGTGCCGCCCTGGCACTTCTTCATCCGAAAAGCTGCTGCCTTTGTCATCCATGTCGGATGGGAGACGCCTCTTGCCACTTGTCTGGGAAGTGGCTTTGCTTCTTCTTCGCTCCTTCTTCCTTTTAGCTCTCTTCACCGTCTGCCGCTCCCTCTGCTGCTTTTCCACTGCTGCCTCCTCCTCCATTGATTCGCTGTCCTGAGGACTGGGAGGTTCAGGGGGTAGTGCTGTGGATTGGCAATCTGTTGCCTCAATCTCTTCCTCCACCTTGTCTCTCTCTGTGTCCTCCTTTGTTCCGTTGAGCTCCCTGGGGGCCTTGGTGGTTGGAGTGACACGAAGCATTTCTTCTGCTTCCCCCTCGTTGGCTTTGGCTGCCTGTGCGTAAGTACGGCAGCGTTTGGGGCAGGTCCTGTAGAGGTGACCTGCCTCCCCACACAGGTTGCAGCACTTGGCCTGTTTGCAGTCTTTTGTCTGGTGCCCTTCCTGTTTGCAGATCTTGCAGAGGGAGGCGCTGCAGTTGGCCGCCACATGACCAGCCTTGCCGCATGAGCGACAATGCTTGGGTTGCCCAGCGTAGACCAGGTAGCCACGGCTTCCCCCGATAGCAAATCTGGAAGGAGGGTGGAAAATGGCTCCCTTACCGTCGGTCTTTAGCGTGACCTTAAACTGGCGTTTGCCTGTCCAGATCCCCAACTCGTCTCGAATCTCGGTGCCGCTCCCCACCTTATCGAAGTACCTGGTGAGGAAGGTGACCACGTCGGCGACAGGGACGAAGGGGTTGTACAGATGCACCATCACCACACGGTCCCGTTGCAACGACAGAGAAAAGAGCGGCTCCGCCGTCAGGATCTTCATATCCGGCAGGTCTCTCTTCTCCTCGAACACCCTCAGGAGCTGGACGCAGTCTGCCACCCGCTTGAACGTTACGTCGAAAAAACCAGCTTTGGGGAAGTCCTGCAGGGATAAGATCTCCGGAGCTTCAAAGCCGCACGCCTTCAACAGGATCCTCCTGGCGAAGAAGGCCCGATCCATAGGTGATCCTCCTTCACTGTCCTTCACCGTGACTCGGACGGTGTTAGATACCCCATGGTACGGGGTTCGATTGGTTATAGCCTTAGCTTCCCGACCTTGCCTTGGCAGAACCATGCTCATGGTCTCTTCCCTGCCAGGTAAGTATCCTATGCCCTAGGGGGTAAGAGTGTGGCATCTGTATTGGAAAGCATACACGTTATAGAGGCCCATGCTAAAGCCACCAGCCAATTAACAGAAAGGGAGGAACGACAAGAGGACAGCACCCAAAAAAGCCATCTTACGGCCAGTGGATGATCGGGCAATTAAGACACAATCTGGGCCAGATCCAAAGTGGGGAGGTACCGGGCTGGATCAACAGTGCCCGGTTGTGGGGGATGGCCAAGAACCCAGGCGTCATCGACGCATGTACATTGAAAGGAATGACCAGGGTGTATGCGGAGATTCAGAAGTGCACCTCAAACCAAATGAACGTGTTAGGTATGGGCAATCCCCTCAGTCACAGCAGACACGGGCCCACATCCTCAGTACAAGGTGGAGAACATTGGGTTAATCTGAGACAATGACTCCCTCCGGTACTACCCCATAGATATGCATGCCATACGCAAGAATGAGGGCATACACAGGGTATCACTGAGCGGGTGCAGGAGGAAAGGTAGCCTCACAATTTGCTCCCATCCAGTTGGAACGGGGGGGTGCTGGACAAATGCGGCTACAACCGAACGGAGGGTTGTATATTAGAAATTAGCCACAGAGAAAACCATCACACCCGCTCAGGATACAAGGGAACCACGGCTCCCAGTTAGTATCGGACACGCGTGAATGATGTACGTCCAACAAAGGGGTCAGGTCTCAGTCAACGCCTCCGACACACTCCACCATACCCTGGAACACTATGACGAACCTAAGCAGGCCCCAATTCCCCACCTTCCCGAAAGTTTGACAAAGTTTAAAGGTGTCTTACGAAAGGTGAGGAATCAGCATTACGTGTTACAGGCGGTGTTTAAAAGGCTAATCAATGATTCGGAAGAGCACTTGAGAGATCCGACATGGTGGGAGCAAGTGTGGGAATGGGGGCTGAATGTGGACATACACCCCTGGATAAGAATAAGCTCTCATATACTCGTCGCAGTGCAGCTAGTGTTAGCATTGTTTAACTCTAATTCTTTCAATGTCTTCTCCAGACAATCCAAAAAGTACCAGGAGACCATGAGTGGCGTACTGAGAGGCTGCAAGGAGACATTTGCGTTACATTATGGGACCAGCAACACTCACACACACACAGATTGCACAATCCACACTGACATCACTAAAAATCACAGACGGAATCTCAGTAACAATCCACATGCTTTGCACAGTCTTGTGTTGGGGGTTTAGTGTTTGATATTTCGAACTGCAGTGACATTCCCGACAAGATGAGTTAAAGTTTTAACATTAACCAGAAAATGGCTGAAACATTGTTTTCCTGGGATGAACACGTCAAAGGACAGGAAGAATCAGAAAGTTGTCCTGCCCTGGGATTAACATATCAATGGACATGCCTTTTGGGGAGCAGATTGAGAGACATCCCAACATGCCAGGGGTGGAGTCTGCAAACTGCTCATTCAGGATATACCTGGCTAGGAACCCAATCCGAAAACCGCCTCCAGAGTGCGGAGCGAGTCCCCACTCTGGCTTAATGTGCGTGTGTGTTCCCTCTGTCTCAATCTGCTTTATAACTCTTTGACTTGTTTGTATTTGGATGTTGCTGTGTTGTAACTGAGAGTGATTCATTGGCTCTTGCGTTATTTTGTTTGAAAATGTTCTTTGCTCTCTGTTTTAATGGAATTAATTTTCTCCCCCACGGGATTCCCGGTGGTCATTTTACTGAGGGTTTAGATTTCTATCTGTCTTTCTCCAGTTTTCTTTCTGTTTATTTCTTCGCTTTGCGCTATTTAAGCCTTCAAGGAATAATCACAGGTGAATTGATGGACCCACAGCAGGGGAAGTGAGCTGCAGAAGGGGCAGGGAAAGACTTTACACATGGGGAGAGGGGGCAGGAGTTTCAGAAGGTAGGAGTCACACAGGGGGCTGATCAAGGGGGAGATTATACAGAGGGAGTGGGAGGCTGCTGTTCGTTTCGGAGGGGGGTAATTAGAATGAACATGGGGACAGGGCGCTTGTTCATGTTTGAAGTAGTGAGGGGTCGCTGCTACATGTTTAAAATGGTGAATGCATATGAGTTAATAGCTGACTGATATGAGTTTGTATTTATACAGACGTCCAGAGAGATAGGGGGTGGGGCGGTGCTGGGAGTGCGGGGACTGTTGTGATGGTGGGTCGGGTGTTAGATGGGGGTTGTTTGAGAGGGGTTTTTGAGTGGGCAAATGCGGGGTTAAAAATGGCACGAGTAATTTGGCGGCCACAAAACAAACGGTCTGGCGAAAATGATGCAGAGATGGAATAATTGCCGGCTGATAATGACAGGGAGGAAAAGAATGGGGGTTGGATAATATTTGCGAGGAGGAAAGAAAAAACTAAATAACCAGTCCAGTATAGATTTTGAAGAGCGCACATTGGGGGTTATATATTTCTTTTTTCAGAAAAAGTTGCTGACAGGAAATAGAAGACAAAATGAAAGATATGATGAAATCTATTTTTTGAATTGTGAATCAGGGGAGAGCGCGAACGCAGTCCCCCACTGCCACAAATTTTGCAGTCGAGTATCCCGCATTTGGGGACATCGCAGGCGTCAGCACACCCGAAGTGCAATGGGCTAGCCTCGTCCTGGGAGAACCTTTTTTTTTGCAAAAATATACTTTATTCATAAAATATCTTCAACCACATTCCAAACCATTTCAAAAACACCATTACAAGGGTACAATCCAGGTTAAACTTTTACAAAATGTATCACCAGGTGCATCAGTACAAACAATATTAGAATCGTTTACAGCCTTTCATTTTGAGCTGTACAGCCCGTGGGGGTTTAAACAGTTCCCAGCCCCTCGGTGCGCTGTGGCAGAAAGGTCTTAGACAGCGACCCTTCCCCATTGCGCCTTAGCGGCAGCTGCCCCAGGCTTTAGTGCGTCCCTCAGCACGTAGTCCTGGACTTTGGGCTGTGCCAGTCCGCAACACTCGGTCGGGGACAACGCTTTGTGCTGGAAGACCAACAAGTTTCGGGCAGACCAAAGCGCCTCTTTCACCGAGTTGATGATCCTCCAGCTGCAGTTAATGTTTGACTCGGTGTGTGTCCCTGGGAACAGCCCGTACAGCACAGAGTCCTGTGTCACGGAACTGCTCGGGATGAACCTCGACAGCAACCACTGCATCTCTCTCCAGACCTTCTTTGCAAAGGCACAATCCACAAGGAGGTGGACAACGGTCTCTTCCCCACCACAGCCACCTCGAGGGCAACGTGCAGAGGGGGTGAGACTCCTGGCGTGTAGGAAGGATCTGACGGGGAGGCCCTTTCTCACCACCAGCCAAGCTACGTCTTGGTGCTTGTTGGAAAGTTCTGGCGATGAGGCATTCTGCCAAATGACTTTGACAGCCTGCTCGGGGAACCATCCCACAGGGTCCACCCTCTCCTTTTCCCTCAGGGCCTCTAGGACGTTACGTGCTGACCACTGCCTGATGGACTTGTGGTCAAAGGTTTTTTTCTGCATAAAGTTTTCCACGAGGGACAGGTGGTACGGCACGGTCCAACTACTTGGAGCGTTCCGCGGCAGCGTGGCCAGACACTTCCTTCGCAACACCGGGGACAGGTAGAACCTCAGCACATAGTGACATTTGGTGTTTGCGTACCGAGGGTCTACGCACCGCTTGATGCAGCCACACACAAAGGTAGCCATCGGTATGAGGGCGATGTTGGGCACGTTTTTTCCCCCTTTATCTAGAGGCTTGTACATCGCGTCCCTGCGGACACGATCCATTTTTGACCTACAGATAAAGCGAAAGATGGCTCGGGTGATCGCCATCACGCAGCAGTCTGGAATGGGCCAGACGTGCGCCATGTACAGCAACAGCGAGAGTGCCTCACACCTGATGACCAGGTTCCTACCCGCAATGGAGAGGAAGCGTCGCTCCCAATTGCCCAGTCTTCTTTTCACCATAGACTCTCGATCCTTCTAGTTTCTAACGCATGCCCCGGTCCCTCTGAACCATATCCCCAGCACCTTCAGGCCGTCAGCCCTGACGGTGAAGGGGACAAAGGATCAGTCAGCCCAGTTCCCAAGGAACATGGCCTCGCTCTTCCCACGATTTACCTTGGCTCCCGAGGCCAGTTCGAACTGGTCGCAGATATGGATCAGTCTGCACACCGACAGCGGATCAGAGCAGAAGACGGTGACGTCATCCATGTACAGGGAGGCTTTGATCTGAGTGCCTCCACTGCCTGGGATCGTCACTCCTCTTATGCCCGGATCCTTCCTGATGGGCTCGGCAAAGGGTTCTATGCAACACACGCAAAGAACAGGCGAGAGATGACAGCCCTGCCTGACTCCAGATTTAATCGGAAAGCTATCTGTTTCCCACCCATTGATTGAGACTGCGCTACTGTTGTTAGTGTAGAGTAGGATCCAACTGGATCCAATTGCGAATTCCCTCCCCAAACCCCATTTTGGAGAGCACATCCACCATGTAGGTGTGCGATATTCTGTCAAAGGCCTTCTCCTGATCCAAGCTGATGAGGCAGGTATCCACACCCCTGTCCTGTACATAGGCAATCGTATCCCTGAGCAGCGCCAGGCTGTCAGAGATCTTCCTGCCTGGCACAGAGCAGGTCTGGTCAGGGTGAATCACCAATTCCAGAGCGGATTTGACCCGATTGGCGATGACCTTGGACAGAATCTTATAGTCCACATTCAACAGTGAAATGGGTCGCCAATTTCTAATTTCCTCCCTTTCTTCCTTGTGCTTGTAGATGAGGGTGATGATGCCTTTCCTCATGGATTCTGACATGCTGCCGGCCAGGAGCATACTCTCGTACACTTCTAGTAGGTCTGGGCCCTTCCAGTCCCACAGAGCCGAATACAACTCCACCGGCAAGCCGTCGCTTCTGGGGAGATTTACACTTCTTGAAGGACTCAAGGGCCTTAGTCAGTTCGTCAGGAGGTCGCGGTTTGTCCAGCCTCTCCCATGTACTGTCGCCTAAGACCTCCGTGATAGAGGTCAAGAAGGACTGGGAGGCCGTGCTGTCCGTGGGCTTCACGTCATACAATCCGGCATAAAAGGATTTGCTGATCCTCAAAATGTCAGACTGCGATGACTTTACTGAGCCGTCTTCTTCATTCAGGCTGCTGATCACAGAGCTCTCTCTCTGTACCTTTTCGAAGAAGAAACGTGAGCACGTCTCATCCTGCTCCACGGAGCGCGCTCTGGAATGCAAGATGTTCTTGGAGGCAAAGGGCTAGGCTTGCTGGCTCTTCACCTCTTAGAGTTCCTCCTTGACATCGACCCCCACCGACTGCAGCCGGAGCAGATTCTGCATGTATTTCAGGAGTCGGGACATTTCCCTCTGTTCCTTTCTAGCTTTCTGGGTGCCTTTAACGATGAAAAACCTCTTGATGTTCCCCTTGATCGCTTCCCACCAATGTGTCAGGGACTCAAAGAGGGGTTTCATGGTTCTCCAACCTTTGTAATCCCTCTTGAGCTCCTCAATGTTCTCTGGGGTCAGCAGTTGCACGTTTAGCTTCCATGCCACCCTGCCCACCCTCTGGTCTTCCTCTAAGTGACAGTCAACCAGTAGGAGGCAGTGGTCAGAGAACACCGGCTTGACATCGGTGGATCTGACTGCGAATGCGAGGGACACAAACAGTAAGTCTATCCTGAAACGGATGGACCCGTCTGGTCGCGACCAGGTGTATCTATGCTGTGCTCAGTCTGCAGGGTTGCTGAAGACGTCGTGCAGCTTGGCATCCTTAACTGTTTCCATCAGGGATCTGGACGTAGCGTCCAACCTTCTGTCGGCCCTGCCGGATCGTCCAGCCGCATCGATGATGCAGTTGAAGTCACCGCCCACAATGACCGGCCTGGACGTCACCAACAGCAGTGGGAGCTGCTGAAAAACCGCCAGCCGGGCGGCCTTTTGTGCCGGGGCATACACTTTAATTAACCGGAGTGGAGCATTCTTGTACATTACATCTGCTACGAGGAGGCACCCACCCACCACCTCCTTAACCTTGGAGACGGTGAAGTTGCCTCCCCGCAGCAGAATACCCAGGCCGGAGGAACGAGAGTCGTATCCGTCCGATCAGATCGATGGCCCGTATGACCACCATCGTGACCATTGCCTGTAGTAGCTGAGGTGTGGTATCACACACTCCTGCAAAAACAACAGGTCAGCTTTGACCTTGGCAAGGTAGTCCAAGGTCACCACACATCGCGTAGTAGATTTAATGCTATGCACATTCATGGATACAATCTTTTAAATCCATTTTAAAGCATTTAGTCTCTTACCAAACCTGTTGCCTCTGAGAGTCCCAGACTTTTGGTCTGCTCCTGCATACCCATAGTGTTTACAAATTGCCTCACTTTGGATGGGCTGAAGAAACTGTCCTGAACATCCCCATTGGCAATGTTCTGCTCAGGTGGCATCTGGGGTTCGTGCAGAGAATGGGATTTGAAATGTCCTCTGTTTGAGAAGCTTCTCCAATCCTCTCCCTCTCTGGGGCGTTGCTGCTCCCGGCTTCCCGGAGCTGGGGTGCGCTGAGCGCCTCACTGCTCCCAGATTCCTGGGGCTGGGATGCGCTGGCCTCTTCGGGTTGTGGGCAAAGTTGGGGTGCGCTGGTTTCCTCATTGTCTCCAATGTTCTGGAACTCGGGTGTCTCGTCCTCCAACTCCCTAGAGCTTTGCCGCTTCTTCTGCAGGTGTCGCCCAGGCACTTCTTCGTCCGAAGAGCAGCTGCCCTTGTTATCCGTGTCGGATAGGAGACACCTCTTGCCTCTTGTCTGGGAAGTGGCTTGGTCCCTTCTTCCTTTTGGCTCTCTTCACCAGCTGCCACTCCCCCTGCTGATTTTCCGCTGCTTCCTCCTCCTCCATTGATTCGCTCTCCTGAGGAGTGGGAGGTTCAGGGGGCAGTGCGGTTGATCGGTTGTCTGCTGCCTCAATCTTTTCCTCCACCTTGTCTCTCCCTGTGTCCTCCTTTGTCCCCTTGTTTTCACTGGGGGCCACGGTGGTTGGAGTGTTGCAAGTGTCCTTGGTAGTGGTGACTCGAAGCATTTCTTCTGCTTCCCCCTCTTTGGCTTTGGCTGCCTGTGCATAATTGAGGCAGCGTTTGGGGCAGGTCCTGTAGAGGTGAGCTGCCTCGCCACGCAGGTTGCAGCACTTAGTCTGTTTGCAATCCTTTGTCTGGTGCCCTTCCTGTTTGCAGTTCTTGCAGAGGGCGCCGATGCAGTTGGCCGCCACATGACCAGACTTGCCGCATGAGCGACAAACTTTGGGTTGCCCAGCGTAAACAAAGTAGCCATGGCTTCTCCCGATAGCGAAGCTGGAAGGAGGGTGGAAGATGGTTCCCTTACCGTCGGTCTTGAGCGTGACCGTAACCTGGCGTTTGCATGTCCAAATCCTGAAGGCGTCTCTATCCTCGCTGGAGCTCCCAACTTTGTCGACGTACCTGGCGAGGAAGGTGAACACGTCGGCGACAGGGACGTAGGGTTGACAGAGATGCACCGTCACCACATGGTCCCGTTGCAACGGCGGAGCAAAGAGCGGCTCCACCGTCAGGATCTTCATCTCCGGCTGGTCTCTCTTCTCCTCGAACACCTTCAGGAACGTGACGCAAGCTGCCACTCGCTTGAAAGTCACATCGAAACGTCCAGCGCTTGGGAAGTCTTGCAGGGAGTAGATCTCCTCCGCTTCAAATCCACACGCTTTCAACAGGATCCGCTTGATGAAGGCGGCCCGATCCATGGGTGCTCCTCCTTCGCTGTCCTTCACCGTCACCCGAACAGTGTTACGTACCCCATCATATGGGGCTCGACTGGTTATAGCCATCGCTTCACGACTACACTTTATCTTAGCCAAAAGGCCGAGTCAATCGAATGTTGGCCAACAAATCCCAAAATGAAGAGCTGGTACAGGCAAAAAATCTCATGTCAGTTTCGGCAGCTTTAACACAGCCACCAGTAGCTGCACAATACGCAGATAATATAGATTGGAACGGGCTGGTGGAACAGGCAGCAGGATATGAGGAACAACGGGAAGCAGGTTGGGAATAACCACCCCCATAACCCGTGGCCCCAATTAAGATAGAGCATGTGCCCCCGGTGTCCGGACAACCAGGCAGACCAGGCACAGCAGCAAGCTGATTTCCGAGCCTTTAGACCAGAAATGGCACAAGTCTTAGGGCAAGCCCCAGTTAATTGGAATACAGTGACTGGAGTAAAACAAGAAAAGGGCGAGAGTGCCCATGAATATGGCAATTGGAAGTTTGAGGCATATTGTAACTAAGGGGGTGTAGGTGCACTGGAGGTTCACTAGAGCTTTCCCCACCAGGGACTGCAGCGCCACCACGGCCACAAAGATCCTCGCTTTTGAAGTAGTACCAAGGTGGGGAATCCCTTTACAGATAGATTCGGATCAAGGAGCGCATTTTACGGACAGTATTATGAAAAGGACGTGTGAGCTGCTCGGAGTAAAACAGAAATTTCACGTACCTTACCATCCAAAAAGCTCAGGAATGGAAGAATGTATGAACCGCACGTTAAAAAATGCTATTGCAATGGCAAACACAGCAACTAGTAGGGGATGGGTGGATGTGCTCCCCTGCATATTGATGCGACTGAGGGCTACCCCCAACAGGACAACTGGTTTAACCCCTTATGAGTTGATGACCGGGAGGGCAATGCGCTTGCCAGAGGGCAGAGCCACCGGAAGTGAGGATATGGGACCCATCAGAGATAAAATTAAAAATGATATTAAGCAATTGGATGGACAGCTAAAGGAATTACAACAGGAAGTGAAGGACCAACAGGCTATCAGGGATTTAGAAGAGAAGACAAAAGGGGGACCCCCGTCACCACCAGCTGAGGTCGGAGACATGGTGTTTGTTCAAATCACCCCTAGCCAACCAGGTTTTGCCCCAAAATGGACTGGACCGTACGGAATTATTCACGTGCCTGCGCCGATATGAAGGGAAAAGCTAGGTGGAAACATTGGTCGCAACTGAAAAGGTATGATGTAAGTAAGAAAGACTAAATTACCAGGCAGCGGGGGGAAAACGGGCAACGAGCAGTCCATACTGTGTTAGCCAAGTGGTTTAGGATTCATTCCCGATCTGGAGGACTGGCCATCTGAAAGACAAAAGGGGGAATCCTCACCTACGGGGAGGGTCACCGTGGGCTGTGCACAAGGCGGGACGTAAAGGAGAAAGCTGCCTCTTATATCCAACCTAAACTCTGGTGATCACCAGCAGTGTGCTTCATTACAGAAATAACAATAACCGGGTAACCTCCACGACAAGATGGAAAAAAGCTGGGTGTCCATGATCATTACCAGGGCCCTGGCTATCGCAGCCACCGGCATACAGAACGTAAACCGTGAAGCAGTGGCCGGTATGGGCTTATACTACAAGAATGTCAGCGACGGATATTGCGTGAAAGGAGGTGTGAATGTCACAACGGAAAGGTCAATGCTCTTCAAGTGTGGCACCGGGCTTACGCAACTATCCATTGGAATGAGCGATGGTGAGAGCCTAGGGCAGAGCTCGCATTCGGGAACGGAACTCCAATGGAAAAATGAGGGCCCACTATGCTTCCAGATCAGCGATGGTTCGGACGGACCCTGGACATGTGCGAAGGGGGCACAGGTCCAGATACAGTGTGTGAGAGATTTTTCGCAATTTACCTTCACAAGGAGGACTTGGGAATGACAGATACCTGGCATTGGATCTTGAGGGCCAAACACGGAGAGTTGACTGCAACGGCGGATCCCCGGACCGACACCACCCCGCTATCACAGGACGCGACGACACCAAAGAGACTATCTTGCCCAGACATGACCCCTGGGCCACAGAATGGACTGCTACTGTATACAGACGGTGAACTCTTGTATGATAATTTTAAACATGAAATTGTACAGGTAATTGTGAACCTGGCAGGTATGCGACTGCCTGAGTATTGCAGTAACCAAGCACCCCTACGAAAACTATACAAATTACTGAGTAAGGCTGTGATTAATCAGGCGGCCGACGCCACGGGTGCCACTAGATTCAGGGGACATCCTGCTTTCCACCGCCAGAAGAGAGAATTAGTGTGGAAGAATAAAATACATCTACAAGTCAACTAATGGTTAAACAGTTAGCACCATAGTGGAATACTACAGCACTGTTCCCTCTCTCGTTAGCACCATCGTGGAATACTACAGCACAGTTCCCTCTTTTGTTCTAGCAGGTACACCTGCAGCTGCCAGCTAATCGAGCAGGAGGGGGGAAAGGGGAGTGTCATGGGCAGGCTTCCTGGAGTCATTAAGACGGGGCTGGGATGGCTGCCCCCAACACAAGGAGACAGGATCAAGCAATGGTCATCTGTTCTCTAGAGTGTACACGCCCTAGCACTAAAGATAAGGTCAAGCATGGTTATCTATTCTCTGTCTCACTTTTTATTACTACGTGAGCTTCCCCTAATATCCTGTATAGTCATAAACTTAGAATAGACTAATTGTGTGACAATGATTCTCAATGTAATTGATCATTGAAAGTTAGACAGTCTTATCACCTTCAAGCTTTTTGATATGTACAACCTCTACTATAAATATGTGTGTGCTCTGATGCTTCCTCAGAGTGTCAGCTAGCTACCTTGCATGCTACTGGGCTCTCCGTGATATCACGATTAATAAAGGCTTCCGAGACAAACCTCCTGGGTCTGAGTGTTCACTCCGATTTCCGCGACAGTTAGTTAACAATGTACTGACAGGGGTGAACACAGGGACTTCCCTGGTAAACTCTCTCGACATTCAAGGAATCAACTCCGAGGTCACGAATCTTAAAGGCATCATGAGGCAGCTTGCTCATAAGAGTAGCGAGGGGTGGTGAAACGGCAGCGGCCCTAGGGGGCAAGAGTGTGGCATCTGTATTGGAAAGCGTACACGTTATAGAGACCCATGCTAAAGCCACCAGCCAATTAACAGAAAGGGAGGAACGACAAGAGGGCAGCACCCAAAAAAGCCAGCTTACGGCCAGTGGATGATCGGGCAATTAAGACACAATCTGGGCCAGATCCAAAGAGGGGAGGTACCGGGCTGGATCAACAGTGCCCGGTTGTGGGGGATGGCCAAGAACCCAGGCGTCATCGACGCATGTACATTGAAAGGAGTGACCAGGGTGTATGCGGTGATTCAGAAGTGCACCTCAAACCAAATGAACGTGATAGGTATGGGCAATCCCCTCAGTCACAGCAGACACGGGCCCACACCCTCAGTACCAAGTGGAGAACATTAGGTTAATCCGAGACAATGACTCCCTCCGGTACTACCCCATAGATATGCATGCCATACGCAAGAATGAGGGCATACACGGGGAATCACTGAGTGGGTGCAGGAGGAAAGGTAGCCTCACAATTTGCTCCCATCCAGTTGGAACGGGGGGGTGGCGCTGGACAAATGCGGCTACAACCGAACGGAGGGTTGTATATTAGAAATTACCCACAGAGGAAACCATCACACCCGCTCAGGATACAAGGGAACCCCGGCTCCCAGTTAGTATCGGACACGCGTGAATAATGTACGTCCAACAAAGGGGTCAGGTCTCAGTCAACGCCTCCGACACACTCCACCGTACCCTGGAACACTATGAGGAACCTAAGCAGGCCCCAATTCCCCACCTTCCTGAAAGTCTGACAAAGTTTGAAGGTGACTTACGAAAGGTGAGGAATCAGCATTACGTGTTACAGGCGGTGTTTAAAAGGCTAATCAATGATACGGAAGAGCACTTGAGAGATCAAGGGGAATGCCCCCCCACCCACTCAGGGAATGGCTCAGGGAATCCCCCCCCCCACCACACAGGTAGCTCTCAGCGATTGCGAGCGAGCATCACGCTGCCCGGGCCTTAATTGGCCCACCCACATAAAATGGCAACTCGCCCCCGATTGGGGCGTCAATTGGGTTCACGCCGGCCCCTGCACAACTCCCCCCCCCCCGATGGGGGGAAGATTCAGCCCATGAATATATTTCAATCTGCGTCACTCGGCAGTGAGAGAAAAGCTGAAAGGATCAATGATATCCTCAGGCTCGGTGTTCATACTTGAATTGTTGGCCTTTGTGTCATCGCATATCACATTTAGACAAAATGCTTTATAGTAAGGTTGATATAAATTGGAACTATTTCTTCCCTTCTATCACTTTACAGATAAACTGCTTTATGCAATGTGCTGCTGACAGTGGAGAATGGCCTTGGCTGACCTCTTTCTCCGGACATGCTTATTCGTACTGTCCACTTTAACAGGCTTCTCGTGGAACCCGCTCAACAGCTACCACCCAGCAAAATAGATGTGGCTGACTTCTTACCTTCCCACTAACTTCCTCATTTTTAAATTAATCCACTGGCCGTCGACATTTTGTTCAAATCGATGGGATTTTACTTTGTCCGAAAGCCTTGCAGATCCGACTAATAATAATGGATCTTTCTGATGGTGATCAGAGAAACAATGAGCGGGACATCCATCGATGTTTGTCCCCCTGTTGGAGCCACTGTCCTGGGTCATGGGAGAAACTCCGTTTCCTGACCACTGTTTCCATCCCTGGCATCTGTCGAAATCTGAGCTCCTTTATTGACAAGAAATCTTGACCCCAAGATGAGCTTCTGAACACTGAGCTGGACCCGGATTTTCCTCCACTCGTTTCTTTCCGCCCACCCAGCCTTTTTCCAGCTCCCACAAACTCTAATTTTCCTAATGACGGTTTTCCTTTCATTCCCCAATAGCTTGTGACTCCAGCCCCCTCCCCGCCGCCGCCGCCCACCAACTTGCTCCCCCCCCTCCCCCACCCCCCAGTCTCCCGCCCCGGAGTTCTCTCTCCCCCCCCACCACACCCCCGTCTTCCCCTCCGAGCTCTCTTCCCCCAACCCCGAGCTCCCCTTCCCAGCCCCCTGCGCTCTCTCTCTCCCTCCACCCCCCAGAGTTCTCCTCCCCCCCCACCCCGAGCTCTCTCTCCCCCCCGCCAACCACACCCCCCCCGAGCTCCCCTTCCCCCCGCCCCACCCAAGATCCCCTCCCCTCCACCCGAGCTCCCCTCCTCCCACACCCCCCAGCGAGCTCCCCTCTTCCCACAACCCCCCGAGCTCTCCACCCCCCCGCCCCCTTCCCCCCGAGCTCACTCTCTCTCCTCCCCCCGCAGAGCTCTCTCTCCCCCTCCGAGCTCCCCTTCCCCCCCCCCAGCTCTCCTCCTCCCCCTACCCCCTGAGCTCCCCCTCCTCCCCTCCGAACTCCCCTCCCCTCCTCCTCTCCCCCGAGCTCTCCCCTCCCCCGCTCCCTCCTCCCCCCCAGCACTTCGCCACCCCCCCCCGAGCTCCCCTCCTCCCCCCGAGCTCCCCTCCTCCCTCCAGCTCCCCTCCTCCCCCCCCAGCTCTCTCTCCCCCCCAGCTCTCTGCCCGCCCCCCCCCCCCGAGTTCTCTCCGCCCCCCCCCCCCACCCCCGCCGCTATTTCTATATTTTGCCCTCGGTCCTTTTCTCTCCCGTTTGATTCTCCATCGCCGCGCGCGCCATTCAGTTTACCGCCAAAACCAACCGCCGCCTCCCGATCCCCGGCAACGGCCGCGTGACCTGCTCAAACCTCGCGAGAGGGCCCCGGAGCGGCCGCCCGTCTCCCCGGCAACGGCCGCGTGACCCGCTCAAACCTCGCGAGAGGGCCCCGGAGCGGCATCACGTGACAATGGGTATTTAAGGCGCCGCCGGAGCCCCCGTCCCTCCAGAGGGGAGGGTTTGGGAATTTGTGACTCTGGAAACTCTTTTGGGGGAAAGTGAGGGGGAGGCAGGGAGGGAAAAACGGGCCGAATAGTCTTCAGTCTGATGAGGCTGTGTGGAGAGCTCGGGCTCGGCCACTGACATTAACACTCGATGTCCGGCTCTCTCCGCTCTTTCCAAAGCTTCTTGTGACATTCAGGCTTTTTCTTCTCTTTCCATCCGGATGAAGCAAATGTGGCTGCAACAAAACAAGGCCAATGCGGTCAGACATTGTGGAGAATGTACTGCCTGGAAAGATGCTGGAAGCCCATGCAATGATTTCCCTAAAGGAATTGGACATCAGCTTGAATAGGAACAATGGCTGGGGTTGGGGGGAGAGCAGAGGGATGGGATCAATTGGATCTTTTAAAGAGCCAGCACAGCCTCAATGGTCGAATAGCTGCCTTTTTTAATGTATGATTTTAGACACTGAAGAATCAATGGGAATCTGCATTGGTGCAAGAATTCATCACATTAATCCTCATTAATTTAGCATTTAATTAGTTCCCTGATTCAAGAAGCTGCTGATCATTTCCAGAGAGTATTTATATTTTCCTGATGCTCTGGACGTTGGTGAGAAGTTGTGTAAACATCAACAGCTTGTGTTTTTTATGCAGGCTCTCCCCATAAAAGGATGCCCCAAACTGCTGAATTGTTTAAGTGCTGTCACTTATTGTAAAGAGTCAACACTAAAACGGAGGCCCTTTGGCAAAACTGTTCACTGATTTTAAACTCCTCAGGAGTTCCCTCCCACTCTGAACTGTTTCCACCTGCCTGTATTTCTCTATTCCCCTCAGGCTCCCCTTAAATGTTTGCAATCTGTTCTACTACTCTGTGGTAGTAAGTTTCATCAGAGTATGCAAGTATTTTCTCTTTAAAATCTTGATTTGATTTTAGTGGTTCTTGTATTCATTTAAGCAAATGTGGGACCCCTTTCCCTCAGCAGACTGTCACTGACAGCAGTGAGTGTTCATCTGTCCTTGTCGTGTAATTGATCTCCCTATATTTTCTCAACATCAATTTGAATAGGCAAACAAAGCACCCCTCTCAACATCTTTTGCTTTTGGGGGATTTCTGATAGTACAGTGGACACATGTTGGGGAGTAAGAAGCTGGGGAAAGTCTGGAGGGTATTAAATAATGAAAAGGTACATGTGTTTATTACATCATCTGATTTCTGGATTGTTTAAAAGAATGCAGTCTATTGCATTGAGCTAAAATGAATTGGTGCCAATATTCTATTATTAGGAAGCGAAAACAATTTGGGTAGAGTTTCCAGAGATGCTCAACTTGATTTCCAAACCATTAGTATTTTGGCTGTCAACACTGGCAGGGCACCTACAATCATGGCCCTTAAGGGTGTCAAAAATCAATTTCCAGACTTTGTAAACAAACATCCAGCTCTTGGTGCATGAATGGTTTCTTCAGAAGAGCCATTGCAAATCGTTATAAAGCCTTTTTTATGGTGAAGGAGGGGCAACAAAACAGAAGGGGCAGCATAGGACGCGAACATGTCCCAACACATTGCCCTACCCTGCATAGAATGCAATGTACAGGTAACAAAATCACAAGGGCCTTGGTGAGATGTGCATTAGAATTGTATACCTCAACATAGTGGGTATATGTCATCTCTGCCACCTACTGCATGAAGACCAGCAGCTTATCACCTGTCCAGTTTGAAGGTGTTGACCAAAGTACGTTTATAGCACAGACTGTGAAATGGGGGGGCCTCTGGGACATCTCTGTAATGCCTGAGTCTGTGGGACAGGAGAGCAGGGAAACTGGTCACATTTGTCACCTCAGCAAAGTGGTAGCAAGATGTGGCCATTCAGTCTCACGAGGTCACTGGCTTACTTATGGTCCAGGCTATATAACTAATGCCAACAATATTGTGTTTCATTCTCAAATAGAAAAGCACCTCCAGAGGACTTTTACACCCAGAATATACATTGTGTGTGACAACACATGAGGTTCCAGTCAATGTGAAGGATGCTGGAAATTATGATGTGTTCCTTCCAAATTTCTCTTGATCTCATCTTCAAAACAAAATCATTTCAATGGATGGCTTGTGGTTGACCTAAGTTTAGCTCCTCTGCCATGGCTCTGACCTCCAGATGAGTGCTCCAAATGTTACCTGAGGTGTGCCAGTGACAAATTGTGTGTGCCTCTACAACAGGATTGGTCATTTACAGATTCTTTGGGATTTTAAAGGGGCCACTTTTGCTGCCTACACTAACCTGTAGAGGCTCTGCAGTATCTTTAGTTTGTCAATATGGGGATATTTGAAACCTACCGCATGCAGTACAAATTCATCATGCCAAAAAAAGGCCTGAACTGCTTCATTTGAAGTGCTCGGTAGAACGCAGTTTACCTTGTTGTAGAAGGTGTTGAGCTTCTTGTGTTGTTGGAGCTGCACTCGTCCAGCCAAGTGGAGAGTATTTCATCACACTCCTGACTGGTGTCACAGATTTCCCTACACCCATTAGCAATAATGCCGGTAGTTGCAAACGTGTTACAAGAAATCAACAGCGAGTTGTCAACCCCCTGATCTTTCCTTCTAGTAGTTGACCAGACTACTTGGCTAAGCACTTTTATTTTATTTTTATTTTTTTGCAACAATTTTTATACCCTTGGGTGGGCAGGATGTTCCATTGACAAGGTCATTTTAAAAAAAATTCATGTATGGGATGTGGGCTACGCTGGCTGGGCCAGCATTTATTGCCCATCCCTGAAGGAGGAGGAGGTGGTGGTGGTGAGCTGCCTTCTTGAACCACTGCAGTCCATGTGGTGAAGGTGTACCCATAGTGCTGTTAGGAAGGGAGTTCCAGGATTTTGACCCAGCTATGGTGAAGGAATAGCAATATATTTCCAAGCCAGGATAGTGAGTGGTTTGGAAGGGAACTTCTAGGTGGAGGTGTTCTCATCTATCTGCTGCCCTTGTCCTTCTAGATGGTAGTGGTCGTGGGTTTGGAAGGTGCTGTCGAAGGAGCCTTGGCGAATTCCTGCAATGCATCTTGTAGATGGTACACATTGCTACTGTGTGTTGATGGTTGAGGGAATGAATGTTTGTGGACAAGTGTAGCTTAAGCTCGATAGGACAATGTGCTCCTTCATAGATCCAGCACTGATCTGACGTGTCGAATGTCCTCCAGTGCTGTAATCAATGATATTAGATACTCTGTCCATATCCTAGGCTTTCCCTGTCTATCATCCCAGCTGTGTATGATCTGATGGTGTTCCCTTCACAAGCCCCTGTAGAGGTGCTATGTGTTTGCCTTATTTCAATATTAACTGTGTGCAGTCTCTTTGACCTTATACTGTGACTGAGTGCTTGAGAAAGCAGTTCATACATCACCTTCCTCCCTCTTGAGACTTTGGCCTGCTCTGCAGAGCTCTTTCCATATCCAGAGTATTGATCTCAGTCAGACCTCCCACTCATACCATGCTAACTGGCACTAAGTCTCACTTTCTTATGCTGTGCTCAGCACTAAATTTCTTGGCGTTGTGGGTGTGTTTTCCATAGCTTGGCTCTTTCTTTTCCCAGGAAGCCTTCGTAAACGGCCTCAGCATACAATCTGGCAACGTGCTCTCTTTTCCCCAGCTGCTCTACAAAGGTGACAACTTCACACCCCTGGTGGCAGAAATGTTATTCTTGAATCTGCAGCCTTAGCTGAATGCAGCAATTTCTCAGTTGCAGGATCATCCTTGTGTACCTTTTTTTCCTGAGTGAGCTCGAGAATGAATGAAAATTTTTCAGAACAAATGGATTTGCCATCCTCCTTCAAATTCCTCAGGAAGCGGACCCTTTTGTGAGCAGGGCTAGAAGGGGTGGAATGTACAGAAGAATGGGTAGAGAGCGGTCCCCTCGGGTGACTCAAGGGGTTCACACAGACTCGAGGGTCAAATGGCCTCCCTTTGCATTGTTACATTCCATGATGACTCCAAAGCAGGATGGTGTGTTACTCAGCAAGGCTTGCAGGCAATGCTATTGTGAACTGGGACAATCAAGATTGTCTGTCTGTACAATTTGTTGCAGCATCAACTACAGTTGTCATCTGAAGCTTCATATGGCAATGTTCATTTAGTGAAATGCTTCCTTAGAGTAGATCAGGCAGGCATCAATTTGCCCTAAAATCCTGGAGCTGTGTAAAGTCTGAACAAGTGCATGACCTAGATGTTAAGTGTTCTGAATGGGTGCATCACATTTACAACACTTGCATTTGGCAGGGCAGTGATGAGTTCATTTTTGTTTTAAAGAAAGGAAACATGGGCTAGGGCGAGTCCTGAGCTCTGGTAATTAGGACACAAGTGATGTGGTGGGCAGATGCTGATACTGGTCAGATGGAATATTGGAAGTGGAGATGGAGGTGAAATGGGTGCTGTGCCACCACCAATTTTAACATCATTTTAACTTCCCAGTGTTTAATGCAGTTTGTTCGTGTAATACAGGATTAAGTTTAAAAACAAACACTGGAATATGACCTTGGAAACTCAAAAAAATGCCCACATTTTTAAAGAGCACTACTCTGGTTTGGTTTTCCTTTTTCTTTAACAGGTGGAGATGGAGCTGTAACATGGGCCTTCTAAGCAGTGACTCTTGGCAGAATGTTTAGTGGCCAGTTTCTGCTGTGTGATTTCTAGCATTTCCAGCGACTTTCTGCCCTGGGGTTTCACCTCAGCATACGTATTGTGCACCTCTTGTGCACACTTCACAAGCTTGCTACTGCTAGGATTACTACTTTTGCTTTATTTTGCAAAATAAGCTACACTTGACTGATCCTCTGCTCAGTGCTAATTTTGCTGTTTGGATGGCGCTGAATATGCTAAAGTTCATCCAGAGGCATCCAAGTCCATGATATTACCCTCACTGCTTAAGCAACACTTGGCCATAGGCACATACCTGCAGCATAATCCATTTGGTCAGCATCAGCCCTGATAATTTTTGTGTGTTAAATAAACCAATATCATTAGAGAAAGATGGTAATACTGAAAAGTATAGCACGCGTGCAATTTCCCTTGTTCTCCAGTCTGAAGTTGCTGGCCATTAGTGACTGATACTGATAAACATTTTGATTATTATCAATGACTCGGAATCCTTGCATTTGAAGAACACTCTTTTTTTCAATTTGTGTGATTACATCTAATAATGACCCTGGAACAAATTCCAGGCAGATTCTGTGAATCTGCTTTTACAGGCTCCGCTCCTTCTTCCAATCACAGCACCTCTTGCAGACGGAGAGCTTCAAATGCAAAGGGGAATGAGCTGGTTGAGTGGGTGAACCTGCTGAAAGTAATGTCTGGGAAGAGTGGAATCAGATTAAAGCTTAACTGTTTTTATTGTTAATTCAACAATTTACAGACTTTATTATATCCTTTGGGAGGAAGGGACTTGCCTGAAGGTGGCAGCTCCAAGTTTTACTTCGCAGACTTTTTTTGTACAATTATCACATGAGAGATCTGGATTTTGCTCATCGTGTCCAGAGGTGAAATGAGAACTACCAGAATGTTGACTGAAGCTTTGCACTTTCACACTGATTTTAATTTGGCGGGGAGGTTTTCTTTCCGGGACAGAGATGAGCATTTTAGAAGATGCAGGCAGCAAATCAACTTGCAGATTCACACTGTCGGCATGAAGCTTAAATGACCAAATAGTGTCTATGGGGGAGAATTGTTGATACACGTACCTATAGGTCCTATAGGGTGTAATAGACAGAGATACCTTGATGTCAACTGACCCACAAGTTTCAGTTCCCAGCATGTGCACCTTTTGTATGGAAGCTCAGAGCTGGCAATGTGAATTCATAACTTGCACCTTTTATAGAGCCTGCTATTACATACTGACTCAGCTACAATTAACAATTAATGTTTTCAAAAGCACTTGAAGTTATTAAGCAATTAATTAATTAAGACATTAATTGCATAAAAAGACAGACAATTAAGCACAGCTTGCTTTTGTGTCTGTCTGGGGGTTGAGTAACTGGAATTTTGATGTTGCTGAAATTGTCTGGAGTTGGATTCCAGACTTTGATTTTTCTTGCATCCCCTCCAAAACTTTCAAGAAAAGGATCATTAAAGGAAATTGCATGATGGTTCAAACCACAATGCAGGTGCTGTAGTGTCCGGACTGTCACATGACCGGCTGCGAGAGAAACACAGCTGGGAAGATGCTGGGTTAACAGCAGTGCAGTAATATTTTAACAGGAGCAATTACAGCACGAAGATATCGGGATTGGGAGGGTCCAAAATAACAGGCAACACTGAATTAACGCAAGAGTTATTTGAATTCATCTCTGAAAACAATACTGTTGTGACTTTCTCAATTCACTGGACCACTTCTAATGCAGTAACTTTAAACTGGTGCTGAAAACTGACAGGTATGTTGGCTGTATATTTCTGCTCTGTTTCTCTGCAGGATTCCTTTCTGTGGCGTATCCCATGGGTGCTGGGCTGGCCCATTCCTGTGAGCTGCCCACTTGAGCAGATTTCAGTTGCACAAAGCGCCATTGTAACTGAATGCTATTTTATCTACATTCGGACTTACACCCACAGGGGTTACTGGATAGCGAGGTGGAAATGTGACTCCTGGTCCGACTTCCCCTCTGCGGCCATAGGGCACGGAGGCTAACTGCAGCATCCTTCCTGCTGCACTAATACTGGTTTCAGGCTAGCTGAGCACTGATCAAACAATCAAACCATTACCAACTGAGGCAGGAGGGGATCTCCTAGAAAAGTTTCAGGTTCTCTTGACATATGAATGATTTCATATTTTGCAATTTACATTAACTAATGACGTGAATGTGTTCAATCCCAAGTACCAATACTTGATAGTAATGCAAAAGGGTTTCACCCTTACAGTAAACCGCTCTTAAACTGCTGTTGGAATTGGTTTTTAGTTTCACCCCAGATGAAAGCCAATCCAGTAGATTCCAGATAAATTTTTCCATAAGCCCATTTTCACACTCATAGGTTGCTATCTTATTCGATACGTAAACATTGCAAAGAATATGATCGAACCTCTCCAAAATATAGGATTGTGGGAGTGAACAAAGCATTTTGAGAAGCTCTTTGTCAGTATAAAAACTCGTGGTCTTAGATTGACAGGTGGCAATTAAACGGTGGAGTTATAATAGGCCCTGATATCTTGGAATGATTTAATAGTAAAAGACAGCCAAGAGTATAAACTGGTACCCAACACTTTCCCTTTCCATCCTCCTTTTTCACTGTCAGTGGTAAAGTAAGAGCTTTCAGCCCAGAGAGCAATTAGTGCAGAGGAATTACTGTACATTGAAAGACACGGCATGTCTAACCCAAGCAAACACTTTCAATGTTTCCTGTCATCCAGCCAGCAGTGATCTGCAGCTGGATATTATCATCTCCACACAGAATAGAATCATAGAAAGTTTATGGCACAAAGCGGCCACTTGGCCCATCGTGTCTGCTCGGGCTGAAAAACGAGCCACCCAGCCTAATCCCACTTTCCAGCATTTAGTCTGTAACCCTGCAGGTTCCGGCATTTTAAGGTGCATATCCAGACACGCTTTTAAATGAGTGTTTCTGCTTCTACTAATCTTCAAACTTCTTGATCATTCCCCCTACATTTACATCCAAATTATTAGATATACCTCAAAAAGCAGGGGATCTAATACACGTCAACCCACAAATGCAACTATTTATATGGAAGTATTTCTTCTAGAGCGGCTGAGGTGGGGTGTGGTCGTGTTTTATGGAGAAGGTGATGGTTGGGACTGAGCACAAAAAGATCAGTTCTATTGATTTGAAATTTTCACTTGAATGGCATTGCAAAATAATAAAGTAATAACGAGCATCACTGCGGTCCTGCAGCTGAACCTTGTAGAGTTTAAAGACTTTCCATTCTGGAACTACCTCACTCATTAAAAATTGGTTCCAGTGTCATAATTAGACCTGCATGTTAAGGACTAGCTGACTACACCTTTTGTAGCCTTAATGTGTACTGTGTATGGAAAAGCCTCAAACCATCCTTGTTCCTGTGAAAGGTCTTTGCATTTTGGTGATGTTTCTTTAACAGGATGTGCACAGCAGCTTGACCAGCTCCAGCTCAAAGGATTTTCCCAGCAGTGGCTGCTCTCACTCCAGGCCTTTATCTGTACCTCAGATCAGCAGGAGCTGAATACAAGATTTGTGCCAGCAGGTACAGGCTAGGTTGGGAGTGGACAAAACTGCAGCATTTTAGGTTCTACTTGGAATTTACTCAGATATAAAGAGTCAAATGTTTCTCCTTTAGCAGCCACTACAAAAAGAGTACAGAGCACTGATCTATTACAGAGCATTGTAAACTGTGAGGAGGACAGTATAGAACTTCAAAAGAACATAGACAAGTTGGTAGAGTGGGCAGATAGGTGGCAGATGAAGCTCAATGCGGAGAAGTGTGAGGGGATACACTTTGGTACAAAGAACATGGAGAGACAATATAAAATAAGGGGTACAATTCTTAAGGACGTGGCGGAGCAGAGGGATCGGGGTGTTTATGTGCATAGGTCATTGAAGGTGGCAGGACAGTGGTGCGAGCAGTTAGTAAAGCATGCAGTATCCTGGGCTTTATTAAGAGGAGCATAGAGTACAAGAGTGGAGAGGTTATGCTGAGCTCATATAAGATGCTATTTAGCCCTCAGCTGGAGTATTGTGTCCAGCTCTGGGCACCACACTATAGAAAGGATGTGAACACATTGGAGAGAGTGCAGAAGAGGTTTACAAATATGTCTCCGGGGTAAGAAACTTCAATTACGAAGATAGATTGCAAACGTTGGGACTGTTCTCCTTGGAGAAGAGAAGGCTAAGAGGAGATTTGATAGAGGTGTTCAAAATCATGAGGGGGCTGGATCGAGTAGATAGGAAGAATCTGTTCCCGCTCTGAAAAGGATCGAGACTGAGAGAGCACAGGTTTAAAGTGATTTACAAAAGAAGCAAACGTGATGTGAGAAAAATCTTTTTCACACAGTGAGTGGTTCGAGTCTGGAATGCACTGCCTGGAAGTGTGGTGGAGGCAGGTTCAATCGAGGCATTCAAGAGGATTATCACTAGATGATTATTTGAATAGAAACAATGTGCAAGGGTAAGGGGAAAAGGGAGGAGAATGGTGCTAAGTCATAATGTTCATTCGGAGAGCTGGTGTAAATACGATGGGCCGAATGGTCTCCTTCTGAACCCTAACAATTCTGTGATTCTGTGACATTATCTGATTGGTTTTCCTTGTGGGAACTTTTATGTTTTTCATTCTAATGGTTCAGTTTCTGCTGTGTTTCTCAACCAAGAGGCAATCATTTCTATTCCTGCTCGCTACTGGATGGTGCAAAATACTTCAATCAATTAAATATTTTTGAAGTGCTGATATCTGTTGTGATGCTGGAAATGTGTCAGTTAATTTACTCACAGCAAAGTCCCACATACAGAAATGACATCATGACAAATAATCTGTTTTCAGTAATGTTGGTTGAAGGAGAAATATTGGCCAGGAAACCAAGGAGAATTCGGCCACTCTTTCTTGAATAGTGCCATGGAATATTTTGCATCCAGTTATGATGTTAGCTGGAATATCTGCTCAATTCTCTGGGGTGATACTAGATCTCACACAACCCTCTTCCCACAGAAAAACAGCAGTTTAGAGGTCTACTAATGGAAGTCAAATTACTTTTGGTCATTTTAATGGACTATCTCTTTAAATCTATGAGCAGTGGGCAGCCCAGCTCCACAAGCTTTTCACACACAATCTGGAAACAGGCTTTTTATTGGGGTGTGGGGAGCTGTGTAGCTGTTGGGATGAGGCTCTTTGTCAGAACACAGTACTCTCCAAACAAAGGGTCAAAGGGACTCGAAATGTTAGCTGTGTTTCTCTCTCCACAGATGCTGCTGGACCCGCTGAGCTTTTCCAGCATTTTCTGTTCTTGTTTCAGATTTCTATCTGCATCCAGCATCCATCAGCAGTATTTTGCATTTACTCTCTGATCAAATCATGAGTTGTCTGCAATTTCCCGTTTGAATGTCAGACCTGATCTGCAGGGTGTCTTTGTTTTCAATGTGTCTCACTTCTCACTTCCTTGCATGTCTGACCTATCCACATGTTCTTTGTTTTGCTAATGTCTTTAATTTTTTCAATGCTTCTTTCCATTGTTTCCATCTCACTCATCTATGCAGCAGTTTACATCACAGAAACGAGCTGAGATAATTTCACTTTGGGTACAATCGGGAAATTGCACTGGAAGAACATTTGAAATTGTGCTGGTTAGGTTAGGCTTCTGGCCACCAATTCATTTGGAAAATCATGAATGCAAAATCTCCCTGAACCAACGCAACAAGGCAGAATAATAAAAAGTAACTTTATTTTCTCTGTATTCCTTGATGCATTTGAACGGTAGGTGACAGATAATGTTTCAGTGATATATCTGAAACTGGTTTATTGTAATAAAATGAGAATTTGTAATCTGGGTGACCAGTTGTCCCTGAGTGAGCTGATTTAAAATGGCAGAAAAAAAATTATACTGAACCACTTAATTGTTTCATTGGGACACATCAGTAAGTTTCTTATTAAATTAAACAATTCTGATGCGACAAAAACTTTTAAAACATGCCGATGTCCACTACATGCTTTAACCTGGTCTTGCAGGGTATAGCAGAATGGTGCAACTCCCCTGTTTACAATGAGCAGATGTAACAGTCAACAGAACAATGTTTTTACAGCTGCCTGACCATGCTTTACATTTCTTCTGAAACTGCTCCTCATTAAGAGTTGCTTTTCTCACCTTCAATGTGCCATTTACATGTGGGTATTTGCGCTGAAGTTCAGCTCAGGGCCTTGCAATTTTTCTCCTGTGCAGCTAGGCCAGACACTGCCCCCTGTTGGATTTCTGTGCAACTGCAGGCACAACCACACTAAGGCAGTTTTCCACATTAGAAAATAGGGTGACAGCACCTGTACCCCGCTTCACCCTGTTGGCTGCAGTTTCTGTTGCCTGTGCCAGCCTTCCTATCCTTTGTGCAGTACTCTCCTTCCCTCCACTTTCCTCAGCACAGCCTTAGCGAACCCGAGACCACGGCTCATTCTTCTAAACTCCAGAAAATATTGGCCACTCCATTCAATCTTTACTGAACCATTGTTGCATCCCTACTATGGAAAGAATATCCTTCATTTGGTGAGGAGACCAAAACAATGGTACACAATACTCTGGGTATGATCTCGCCAAAGCTCTGTTTGTTGCAGCAAGAATTCATGTAAACACAAATAAGGATCCTCGGCTTTATAAATTGAGGCGTGGGGTCCAAAGGGGAGGAAGTTATGCCAAACCGTTATGATACACTGGTTAGGCTACAGCTGAAGGAACAGGAAGTGACGGAAGGTAAGAAATGCTTTATCTGATTGTGCTGTGCAGCAACACAAAGGTTGACAATTCTTCAGGTGTGAACCCTGGTGAGCACCACTGATCTTTTCCAACTATTAAACCACTGTCCAATAGCACAGAGTGAAATGTGCTCCTGTTACATTTTCCTGAAACTGAAGTCGGCTAAACACAGCAGCCCATGTTGAGCAATGTACATTGAGTTTGGCTGCTGGGTAGTGATGCAGCAATGATGTCATTAGCACAGTGACCTAAGACGCCCCAATGCTCAGGCCCAAGCATCCAGGCCCAAGTGTCACTCCGTGCTGAGATTCTACCTCTTCCCGGTGTTGGGAAGAATGGATGTGGCTATGTTACCAGAGAACGCTCCATTCAGTTGGAACCTGCTGTATCACCTATCCCTTGTGGAACAGTTTATGCAGAAAAACATGTTGACCACAAGTCCATCAGGCAGTGGGCTGCACATATTGTAATGTGGTCCTGCGGGAAAAGGAGATAGTGAATGCTGTCGGGTGGTTTCCTGAGCTGACTGTCAAAGTAATTTGGAAGAATGCCTCATCACCAAAACTTTCAAATTAGCATTAGGATGTAGCTTGGCTGATAGTGACAAAGGCCCTCCCCATCATGTGCATGACGGGTGTGGACACCTGCCTCATCAGCCTGGATCAGGAGAAGGCCTTTGACAGAATATCGCACACCTACATGGTGGATGTGCTCTCCAAAATGGGGTTTGGAGAGGGAATTCGAAATTGGATCCAACTGCTCTACACTAACATCAGTAGCGCAGTCTCAATCAATGGGTGGGAATCAGATAGCTTTCCTATTAAATCTGGAGTCAGGCAGGGCTGCCCTCTCTCTCCTGTCCTGTTTGTCTGTTGCATAGAACCCTTTGCTGAGTCCATCAGGAAGGGTTCAGGCATAAGAGGAGTGACAATTCCAGGCAGTGGAGGCACTCAGGCCAAAGCCTCCCTGTACATGGACGATGTCACCGTCTTCTGCTCGGATCCGCTGTCGGTGCGCAGACTGATCCACATCTGCGACCAGTTTGAACTGGCCTCGGGAGCCAAGCTAAATCGTGGGAAGAGCGAGGCCATGTTCTTTGGGAACTGGGCTGACCGATCCTTTGTCCCCTTCGCTGTCAGGGCTGACGGCCTGAAGGTGCTGGGGATATGGTTCGGAGGGACCAGGGCATGCGTTAGAAACTGGAAGGAGCGAGTGTCTATGGTGAAAAGGAAACTGGGCATGTGGGAGCGACGCTCCCTCTCCATTGCGGGTAAGAACCTGGTCATCAGGTGTGAGGCACTCGCTGTTGCTGTACGTGGTGCAGGTCTGGCCCATTCCACACTCCTGCGTGGTGGCGATCACTCGAGCCATCTTCCGCTTTATCTGGAGGTCGAAAATGGATCATGTCCACAGGGACGTGATGTACAAGCGTCTAGATAAAGGGGGAAAAAACGTGCCCAACATCGCCCTCATACTGATGGCCACCTTTGTGTGTGGCTGCATCAAGCGGTGCGTAGACCCTCAGTACGGAAACACCAAGTGTCACTACGTGCTGAGGTTCTACCTGTCCCCGGTGTTGCGAAGGATGGGTCTGGCCACGCTGCTGCGGAACGCTCCAAGTAGTTGGACCGTGCCGTACCACCTGTCCCTGGTGGAAAAATGTGTGCAGAAAAACACCTTTGACCACAAGTCCATCAGGAAGTGGTCAGCACGTAACGTCTTAGAGGCCCTGAGGGAAAAGGAGAGGGTGGATCTCAAACCAACTTCACAGTATCAACGAAGCACCATTCCGTTCCAGAGACTCATAAGGTGATCACTTTGTACAATTGTAGGTTCAAAGACAGAAGAGCAATTTGTGGTAATGTAAATAGTTCTTATTATTTAATGGTACAGCTTGGAGTTGTTGTGGTATACCTTTAAGGAGCGTATCTAAAATTGCTGTGCATCGCCAGGCAGGGTGTGACGTATATGCTCATGTATAATTCTCGGGCCGATGATAGGAGCTGTCCTAGAGACCCAGATATTGTTGTATATATTTCATCTCTTCAAATCAAAGAATTGAGTTAGCAATCCTCTTTGTGTCGTCGGTGTGTTTGTGTCAGGTGGAAAACACAACATGGAGGACCCCCATTTAAGGTGAATGGCAAAAGAACCAAGGCGACATGAGGAGAAACCTTCTTGCGCAGCGAGTGGTTAGAATCTGCAATGCACTGCCTGAGAGTGTGCTGGGGGCACTTTCAAGAGTGGCTTTCAAAAGAGAATCGGATAATTAATTATCTGAAGAGAAAATATTTGCAGGGCTACGGGGAAAAGGCAGGTGAGTGGCACTAGGGGAGTTGCTCTTGCAGAGAGCTAGCACAGACACGACAGGCCGAATGGCCTCCTTTTGTGCTCTAACCAATCTAGGATTCGATGTGTGCAGCTCTGCACAGTTGGTTGCTGCATTGTCACTCACTCCCTGCAAGACACGCAACTGCTTTCAAAAGCTTCTCCCACAGCAGCCTCTGACAGTGACGTCCATGTGGATAGGCACAACCCTCTCCCACCTGATTGGTGGAATATTGGCGATCTACATAACTCTGATGCAGTCTCACTGAAAAAGACAGAACAAGGGCAACTTCTGTAAATTAACCTTCTGTTCCAATTAGAAATCCCAGGAGAAATATGCCAACAGTAAAAGCATCAGTACTTATATATATATAAGCCTTTGAACGCTGTCAGTCTGCTTTAAAGGAGGGAAGGCATATGGCACTTGGGGAAGTCAAGGGCAGCACTGGCATTACTTTTCAACTTTTTGGTCAAGCTAAAGTGTTGTTGTGATGGCTACCAGTCAAGAGCTAAACTGTGGGTTACAGAACATCATTCGGGTGGCAATGAAGGACAGCGATGGACGAACACCCATGGATCGAGCCTTCTTTGTCAAGCGGATCCTGTTTGAGTCATTTGGAGTTGAAGCGGACGAGATCGACTCTCTGGAAGACTTCTCCAGCGCTGGATATTTCGACGTGACCTTCACGAGTGTGGCTGCCTGTGTCAAGTTCCTGAAGGTGTTCGAGGAGAAGAGAGACCAGCCGGTGATGAAGATCCTGACGGTGGAGCCGCTCTTTTCTCTGCCGTTGCAACGGAAACGTGTGGTGATGGTGCATCTGTTCAACCCCTTCGTCCCTGTCGCCGATGTGGTCGCCTTCCTCACCAGGTACTGCGACAAGGTTGGGAGCGGCACCAAGATTAGAGACGAGTTGGGGATTTGGACAGGCAAACGCCTGTTTAAGGTCACGTTCAAGACCGACGGTAAGGGAGCCATCCTCCACCCTCCTTCCAGCATCACTATTGGGGGAAACCGTGGCTACCTTGTCTATGCTGGGCAGCCCAAACCTTGTTGCTCATGCATCAAGTCTGGTTATGTGGCGGCCAACTGCAGCGCCGCCCTCTGCAAGAACTGCAAACAGGAAGGGTACCAGGAACTGCAAACAGACTAAGTGCGGCAACCTATGTGGCGAGGCAGCTCACCTCTACAGGACCTGCCCCAAACGCTGCCTCAATTATGCACAGGCAGCCAAAGCCAACGAGGGGGAAGCAGAAGAAATGCTTCGTGTCACCACTACCAAGGACATTTGCAACACTCCAACCACCAAGGCCACCAGCAATCACAATGGGACAAAGGAGGACACGGAGAGAGACTGGATGAAGGAAAAGATTGAGGCAACAGACAGCCGAGCAGCTGGGAATTGTTTAGAGCCCCTGGGGCTGTACAACTCACAATGAATGTATGAATTGAAGACTAATTGTATTATAATTGTATTCTAGCACCTCAGAGTGCAACATGATGTATGTTGATAACTCCAATACCATTGTCTGATTGTCTGCATTTACCATATTGAAATGATTATGATATTCATTCATTGTATTGAAGCACCTCGTGATCCATGTGATTGCGCATTTTGTGATGGCGATTTAGAAATGTATTGCAATGTTCTTCCAGATATTTTATGAATAAAGTACTTTTTCAAAAAAAAAAAATCTGTTCTTAAAGTGCTGGGGATATGGTTCGGAGGGAGCAGGGCATGCGTTAGAAACTGGAAGGAGCGAGTGTCTATGGTGAAAAGGAAACTGGGCATGTGGGAGCGACGCTCCCTCTCCATTGCGGGTAAGAACCTGGTCATCAGGTGTGAGGCACACTCGCTGTTGCTGTACGTGGCGCAGGCCTGGCCCATTCCACACTCCTAGGCAATGGCGATCACTCGAGCCATCTTCCGCTTTATCTGGAGGTCAAAAATGGATCGTATCCGCAGGGACGTGATGTACAAGCCTCTAGATAAAGGGGGAAAAAACGTGCCCAACATCGCCCTCATACTGATGGCCACCTTTGTGTGTGGCTGCATCAAGCGGTGCGTAGACCCTCGGTACGCAAACACCAAGTGTCACTACATGCTGAGGTTCTACCTGTCCCCGGTGTTGCGAAGGATGGGTCTGGCCACGCTGCCGCGGAACGCTCCAAGTAGTTGGACCGTGCCGTACCACCTGTCCCTGGTGGAAAAATTTATGCAGAAAAACACCTTTGACCACAAGTCCATCAGGCAGTGGTCAGCACGTAACGTCTTAGAGGCCCTGAGGGAAAAGGAGAGGGTGGATCCTGTGGGATGGTTCCCTGAGCAGACTGTCAAAGTCATTTGGCAGAATGCCTCATCGCCAGAACTTTCCAACAAGCACCAAGACGTAGCTTGGCTGGTGGTGAGAAAGGCCCTCCCCGTCAGATCCTTCCTACACGCCAGGAGTCTCACCCCCTCGGCACGTTGCCCTCGAGGTGGCTGTGGTGGGGAAGAGACCGTTGTTCACCTCCTTGTGGATTGTGCCTTTGCAAAGAAAGTCTGGAGAGAGATGCAGTGGTTGCTGTCGAGGTTCATCCCGAGCAGTTCTGTGACACAGGACTCTGTGCTCTACGGGCTGTTCCCAGGGACACACACCGAGACAAACATCGACTGCAGCTGGAGGATCATCAACTCGGTGAAAGAGGCGCTTTGGTCTGCCCGAAACTTGTTGGTCTTCCAGCACAAAGAGTTGTCCCCGACCGATTGTTGCGGACTGGCACAATCCAAAGTCCAGGACTACGTGCTGAGGGACGCACTAAAGCTTGGGGCAGCTGCCGCAAAGGCGCAATGGGGAAGGGTCGCTGTCTAAGACCTTTCTGCCACAGTGCACCGAGGGACTGGGAACTATTTAGAGCCCCTCGGGCTGTACAGCTCACAATAAATGTACGCCCTTTGTTTTGATCATTTCCGATTTCATGATCTATCTCTAAATCACAAAATCTTGATACTGCTTTGTGATGTCACAGAATTTTTTACAGTGTGGAAGGAGGCCATTCGGCCTATCAAGTCTGCACTGGGTCTCTGAAAGAGCCTTCCACCTAGTCCTACTCCCCTGCCTCATCCCCGTAACCTTGCACATTCTGTCTTTTCAGGTAACGATCCAATTCCCTTCTGAATACCTCGATCGAATCTGCCTCCACCACCCTCTCAGGAATTTTGTTCCAGACTCCAACCACCCTCTGGGTGAATTAATCTTTCCTCACATCACATTTACTCCTTTTGCCAATTATTTTGAATCTGTGCCCTCTAGTCCTTGCTGTTCATTTGAGTGGAAACAGTTTTTCACGATTTACCTTGTCCATATCCCTCAGGATCTTGAATACCTCCACCAAGTCTCCTCAGAGCCTTCTTTTCTCCAAGGAAAACAGTCCCATCCTCTACAATCTATCCTCATAGCTACAGTTCTTCATCCCGGGAATCATTCTTGTGAATCTCCTCTGTACCCTCTCCAATGTCTTCACATCCTTCCTCAAGTATGGTGCCCAGAACTGGACGCAGTATTCCAGATGAGGCCTAATTAGTGTCTTATACAAGTTCAACATGACCTCCTTACTCTTGTACTCAATGCCCCTATTAATAAAGCCTAAGATACTATCTGCTTTATTAACTGCTCTCAACATCTTCAATGGCCTATGTACGTCTGAGGTCCCTCTGTTTGTGCACCTCTTTTAGAGGCTCTTCCTTTATTTTATGCTGTCTCACCATATTCTTCCTGCCAAAATGGATCACCTCACACTTCTGTACATTGAACTTCATCTGCCACTTGTCTGCTCAATCCACCAACACGTTGAAAGAACCGAGGAATACTCTGGTACAAAAGTTCAACACTCGGAGTCCAGATGCAATATTCAAGTGGTTCCTTTATTACGCATGCGGGGAGCAAACACTGGGCAATCCAGGCACTTCTCCACCGAGGTTCAAATGAGCACAGTTTATATATCTTTTATTATCAGTAACTTAATGGTATTAATTAGACAAAGGCCACAGCACAATGACCCCCTGGTTGACTGAGACCTGACCCCTTTGTTGGACGTACATTATTCACGCGTGTCCGATACTAACTGGGAGCCGGGGTTCCCTTGTATCCTGAGCGGGTGTGATGGTTTCCTCTGTGGGTAATTTCTAATATACAACCCTCCGTTCGGTTGTACCCGCATTTGTCCAGCCCCCTCCTCGTTCCGACTGGATGGGAGCAAATTGTGAGGCTACCTTTCCTCCTGCAGCCGCTCAGTGATTCCCCGTGTATGCCCTCATTCTTGCGTATGGCATGCATATCTATGGGGTAGTACCGGAGGGAGTCATTGTCTCGGATTAACCCAATGTTCTCCACTTGGGCCCGCACCCTCAGTACCGTGTCTGCTGTGACTGAGGGGATTGCCCATACCTATCACGTTCATTTGGTTTGAGGTGCACTTCTGAATCACCGCATACACCCTGGTCATTCCTTTCAATGTACATGCGTCGATGACGCCTGGGTTCTTGGCCATCCCCCACAACCGGGCACTGTTGATCCAGCCCGGTACCTCCCCCCTTTGGATCTGGCCCAGATTGTGTCTTAATTGCCCGATCATCCACTGGCCGTAAGCTGGCTTTTTTGGGTGCTGCCCTCTTGTCGTTCCTCCCTTTCTGTTAATTGGCTGGTGGCTTTAGCATGGGTCTCTATAATGTGTACGCTTTCCAATACAGATGCCACACTCTTGCCCCCTAGGGCCGCTGCCGTTTCACCATCCCTCGCTACTCTTATGAGCAAGCTGCCTCATGATCCCTTTAAGATTCGTGACCTCGGAGTTGATTCCTTGAATGTCGAGAGAGTTTACCAGGGAAGTCCCTGTGTTCACCCCTGTCAGTACATTGTTAACTAACTCTCTCTTCTGGCGGTGGAAAGCAGGATGTCCCCTGAATCTAGTGGCACCCGTGGCGTCGGCCGCCTGATTAATCACAGCCTTACTCAGTAATTTGTATACTTTTCGTAGGGGGGCTTGGTTACTGCAATACTCAGGCAGTCGCATACCTGCCAGGTTCACAATTACCTGTACAATTTCATGTTTAACATTATCATACAAGAGTTCATCGTCCATATACAGTACCAGTTCATTCTGTGGCCCAGGGGTCATGTCTGGGCAAGATAGTCTCTGTGGTGTCGTCGTGTCCTGTGATAGCGGGGTGGTGTCAGTCCGGGGGTCCGCCGTTGCAGTCAACTCTCCGTGTTTGGCCCTCAAGATCCAATGCCAGGTATCTGTCATTCCCAAGTCTTCCTCCCCGGGACAGTGACCCCAGTTGTTGTTGTCCTGGGGTGTGAAGGTAAATTGCGAAAAATCTCTCACACACTGTATCTGGACCTGTGCCCCCTTCGCACATGTCCAGGGTCCGTCCGAACCATCGCTGATCTAGAAGCATAGTGGGCCCTCATTTTTCCATTGGAGTTCCGTTCCCGAATGCGAGCTCTGCCCTAGGCTTTCACCATCGCTCATTCCAATGGATAGTTGCGTAAGCCCGGTGCCACACTTGAAGAGCATTGACCTTTCCGTTGTGACATTCACACCTCCTTTCACGCAATATCCGTCGCTGACATTCTTGTAGTATAAGCCCATACCGGCCACTGCTTCACGGTTTACATTCTGTATGCCGGTGGCTGCGATAGCCAGGGCCCTGGTAACGATCGTCGACACCCAGCTTTTTCCCATCTTGTCGTGGAGGTTACCCGGTTATTGTTATTTCTGTAATGAAGCACACTGCTGGTGATCACCAGGGTTTAGGTTGGATATAAGAGGCAGCTTTCTCCTTTACGTCCCTCCTTGTGCACAGCCCACGGTGACCCTGCCCGTAGGTGAGGATTCCCCCTTTTGTCTTTCAGATGGCCAGTCCTCCAGATCGGGAATGAATCCTAAACCACTTGGCTAACACAGTACGGACTGCTCGTTGCCCGTTTTCCCCCCGCTGCCTGGTAATTTAGTCTTTCTTACTTACATCATACCTTTTCAGTTGCGACCAGTGTTTCCACCTAGCTTTTCCCTTCATATCGACGCAGGCACGTGAATAATTCCGTACGGTCCAGTCCATTTTGGGGCAAAACCTGGTTGGCTAGGGGTGATTTGAACAAACACCATGTCTCCGACCTCAGCCGGTGGTGACGGGGGTCCCCCTTTTGTCCTCTCTTCTAAATCCCTGATAGCCTGTTGGTCCTTCACTTCCTGTTGTAATTCCTTTAGCTGTCCATCCAATTGCTTAATATCATTTTTAATTTTATCTCTGATGGGTCCCATATCCTCACTTCCGGTGGCTCTGCCCTCTGGCAAGCGCATTGCCCTCCCGGTCAGCAACTCATAAGGGGTTAAACCAGTTGTCCTGTTGGGGGTAGCCCTCAGTCGCATCAATATGCAGGGGAGCACATCCACCCATCCCCTACCAGTTGCTGTGTTTGCCATTGCAATAGCATTTTTTAACGTGCGGTTCATAAATTCTTCCATTCCTGAGCTTTGTGGATGGTCAGGTACGTGAAATTTCTGTTTTACTCCGAGCAGCTCACACGTCCTTTTCATAATACTGTCCGTAAAATGCGCTCCTTGATCCGAATCTATCTGTAAAGGGATTCCCCACCTTGGTACTACTTCAAAAGCGAGGATTTTTGTGGCCGTGGTGGCGCTGCAGTCCCTGATGGGGAAAGCTCTAGTGAACCTCCAGTGCACCTACACCCCCGTAGTTACAATATGCCTCAAACTTCCAATTGCCATATTCATGGGCACTCTCGCCCTTTTCTTGTTTTACTCCAGTCACTGTATTCCAATTAACTGGGGCTTGCCCTAAGACTTGTGCCATTTCTGCTCTAAAGGCTCGGAAATCAGCTTGCTGCTGTCCCTGGTCTGCAGCGATATCATTACACCAGGTTCCGTCCTGATACGCTCGCCGCAGCGGTCCCCAAAACGCCTCAGGTAGTTTTATCCGGACTAACGCACGAACGTCCCTGTTATGGAGACCGTGGCATTGCCGTATTTCCCTCAATTTTTGCCAAAACGACTCATTTCCGTGTCTTGGTTTTAGTTGGGGTAATTTGTTTCCAATAGCTTCATAGTTTCGCTAGGTGACAGGGACACATACGTAGTTAACAGTTGCGCCGGGAACCCCCCGTTATAGCTCTCTGTCCGTGTATTGGCGCCTGGGCCGGCTGCCCATTTTGTGCTGGTACGGCCGCTTGAGCTGGTCTGCCTGGTTGTCCGGACACCGGGGGCACATGCTCTATCTTAACTGGGGCCACGGGTTATGGGGGTGGTGATTCCCAACCTGCTTCCCGTTGTTCCTCATATCCTGCTGCCTGTTCCACCAGCCCGTTCCAATCTATATTATCTGCGTATTGTGCAGCTACTGGTGGCTGTGTTAAAGCTGCCGAAACTGACATGAGATTGTTTGCCTGTACCAGCTCTTCATTTTGGGATTTGTTGGCCAACATTCGATTGACTCGGCCTTTTGGCTAAGATCAAGCGTAGTCGTGAAGCGATGGCTATAACCAGTCGAGCCCCATATGATGGGGTACGTAACACTGTTCGGGTGACGTTGAAGGACAGTGAAGTAGGAGCACCCATGGATCGGGCCTTCTTCATCAAGCGGATCCTGTTGAAAGCATGTGGATTTGAAGCGGAAGAGATCTACTCCCTGCAAGACTTCCCCAGCACGGGATGTTTCGTTGTGACTTTCAAGCGAGTGGCAGCTTGCGTCACGTTCCTGAAGGTGTTCGAGGAGAAGAGAGACCAGCCGGAGATGAAGATCCTGAAGGTGGAGCCGCTCTTTGCTCTGCCGTTGCAACGGGACCATGTGGTGACGGTGCATCTCTGTCAACCCTACGTCCCTGTCGCCGACGTGTTCACCTTCCTCGCCAGGTACGTCAACAAAGTTGGGAGCTCCAGCGAGTATAGAGACGCCTTCAGTTTTTGGACATGCAAACGCCAGGTTAAGGTCACGCTCAAGACCCCGACGGTAAGGGAACCATCTTCCACCCTCCTTCCAGCTTCGCTATCGGGAGAAGCCATGGCTACTTTGTTTACGCTGGGCAACCCAAACTTTGTCGCTCATGTGGCAAGTCTGGTCATGTGGCGGCCAACTGCAGCGCCGCCCTCTGCAAGAACTGCAAACAGGAAGGGCACCAGACAAAGGATTGCAAACAGACTAAGTGCTGCAACCTGTGTGGCGAGGCAGCTCACCTCTACAGGACCTGCCCCAAACGTTGCCTCAATTATGCACAGGCAGCCAAAGCCAACGAGGGGGAAGCAGAAGAAATGCTTCGTGTCACCACTACCAACACTTGCAACACTTGCAACACTCCAACCACCGTGGCCCCCAGTGAGAACAATGGGACAAAGGAGGACACAGGGAGAGACAAGGTGGAGGAAAAGATTGAGGCAGCAGACAACCGATCAACAGCACTGCCCCCTGAACCTCCCACTCCTCAGGAGAGCGAATCAATGGAGGAGGAGGAAGCAGCGGAAAATCAGCAGGGGGAGTGGCAGCTGGTGAAGAGAGCCAAAAGGAAGAAGGGACCAAGCCACTTCCCAGGCAAGAGGCGTCTCCCATCCGACACGGATAACAAGGGCAGCTGCTCTTCGGACGAAGAAGTGCCTGGGCGACACCTGCAGAAGAAGCGGCAAAGCTCTAGGGAGTTGGAGGACGAGACACCTGAGCTCCAGAACATTGGAGACAATGAGGAGACCAGCGCACCCCAACTTTGCCCACAACCCGAAGAGGCCAGCGCATCCCAGCCCCAGGAATCTGGGAGCAGTGAGGCGCTCAGCGCACCCCAGCTCCGGGAAGCCGGGAGCAGCAACACCCCAGAGAGGGAGAGGATTGGAGAAGCTTCTCCAACAGAGGACATTTCAAATCCCATTCTCTGCACGAACCCCAGATGCCACCTGAGCAGAACATTGCCAATGGGGATGTTCAGGACAGTTTCCTCAGCCCATCCAAAGTGAGGCAATTTGTAAACACTATGGGTATGCAGGAGCAGACCAAAAGTCTGGGACTCTCAGAGGCAACAGGTTTGGTAAGAGACTAAATGCTTTAAAATGGATTTAAAAGATTGTATCCATAAATGTGCATAGCATTAAATCTACTACGCGATGTGTGGCGACCTTGGACTACCTTGCCAAGGTCAAAACTGACCTGTTGTTTTTGCAGGAGTGTGTGATACCGCACCTCAGCTACTACAGGCAATGGTCACGATGGTGGTCATATGGGCCATCAATCTGATCGGACGGATACGACTCTCGTTCCTCCGGCCTGGGTATTCTGCTGCGGGGAGGCAACATCACTGTCTCCGAGGTTAAGGAGGTCATGGGTGGGTGCCTCCTCGTAGCAGATGTAATGTACAAGAATGCTCCACTCCGGTTAATTAACGTGTATGCCCCGGCACAAAAGGCCGCCCGGCTGGCGGTTTTTCAGCAGCTCCCACTGCTGTTGGTGACGTCCAGGCCGGTCATTGTGGGCGGTGACTTCAACTGCATCATCGATGCGGCTGGACGATCCGGCAGGGCCGACAGAAGGTTGGACGCTACGTCCAGATCCCTGATGGAAACAGTTAAGGATGGCAAGCTGCACGACGTCTTCAGCAACCCTGCAGACGGAGCACAGCATAGATACACCCGGTCGCGACCAGATGGGTCCATCCGTTTCAGGATAGTCTTACTGTTTGTGTCCCGCGCATTCGCAGTCAGATCCACCGATGTCAAGCCGGTGTTCTCTGACCACTGCCTCCTACTGGTTGACTGTCACTTAGAGGAAGACCAGAGGGTGGGCAGGGGGGCATGGAAGCTAAACGTGCAACTGCTGACCCCAGAGAACATTGAGGAGCTCAAGAGGGATTACAAAGGTTGGAGAACCATGAAACCCCTCTTTGAGTCCCTGACACATTGGTGGGAAGCGATCAAGGGAAACATCAAGAGGTTTTTCATCGTCAAAGGCACCCAGAAAGCTAGAAAGGAACAGAGGGAAATGTCCCGACTCCTGAAATACATGCAGATTCTGCTCCGGCTGCAGTCGGTGGGGGTCGATGTCAAGGAGGAACTCTAAGAGGTGAAGAGCCAGCAAGCCTAGCCCTTTGCCTCAAAGAACATCTTCCATTCCAGAGTCCGCTCCGTGGAGCAGGATGAGACGTGCTCACGTTTCTTCTTCGAAAAGGTACAGAGAGAGAGCTCTGTGATCAGCAGCCTGAATGAAGAAGACGGCTCAGTAAAGTCATCGCAGTCTGACATTTTGAGGATCAGCAAATCCTTTTATGCCCGATTGTATGACGTGAAGCCCACGGACAGCACGGCCTCCCAGTCCTTCTTGTCCTCTATCACGGAGGTCTTAGACAACAGTACACGGGAGAGGCTGGACAAACCGCGAACCCCTGACGAACTGACTTAGGCTCTTGAGTCCTTCGAGAAGAGTAAATCTCCCCAGAAGCGACGGCTTGCCGGTGGAGTTGTATTCGGCTCTGTGGGACTGGAAGGGCCCAGACCTACTAGAAGTGTACGAGAGTATGCTCCTGGCCGGCAGCATGTCAGAATCCATGAGGAAAGGCATCATCACCCTCATCTACAAGCACAAGGAAGAAAGGGAGGAAATTAGAAATTGGCGACCCATTTCACTGTTGAATGTGGACTATAAGATTCTGTCCAAGGTCATCGCCAATCGGGTCGAATCCGCTCTGGAATTGGTGATACACCCTGACCAGACCTGCACTGTGCCGGGCAGGAAGATCTCTGACAGCCTGGCGCTGCTCAGGGATACGATTGCCTATGTGCAGGACAGGGGTGTGGACACTTGCCTCATCAGCCTGGATCAGGAGAAGGCCTTTGACAGAATATCGCACACCTACATGGGGGATGTGCTCTCAAAATGGGGTTTGGGGAGGGAATTCGAAATTGGATCCAGTTGGATCCTACTCTACACTAACATCAGTAGCGCAGTCTCACTCAATGGGTGGGAATCAGATAGCTTTCCGATTAAATCTGGAGTCAGGCAGGGCTGTCCTCTCTCGCCTGTTCTTTTCGTGTGTTGCATAGAACCCTTTGCCGAGTCCATCAGGAAGGATCCGGGCATAAGAGGAGTGATGATCCCAGGCAGTGGAGGCACTCAGGTAAAAGTCTCCCTGCACATGGACGACGTCGCCGTCTTCTGCTCGGATCCGCTGTTGGTGCGCAGACTGATCCACATCTGCAACCAGTTCGAACTGGCCTCGGGAGCCAAGGTAAATCGTGGGAAGAGCGAGGCCATGTTCTTTGGGAACTGGGCTGACCGATCCTTTGTCCCCTTCACTGTCAGGGCTGACGGCCTGAAGGTGCTGGGGATATGGTTCGGAGGGACCAGGGCATGCGTTAGAAACTGGAAGGAGCGAGTGTCTATGGTGAAAAGGAAACTGGGCATGTGGGAGCGACGCTCCCTCTCCATTGCGGGTAAGAACCTGGTCATCTTGTGTGAGGAACTCTCGCTGTTGCTGTACCTGGCGCAGGTCTGGCCCATTCCAGACTCCTGCGCGATGGCGATCACTCGAGCCATCTTCCGCTTTATCTGGAGGTCGAAAATGGATCGTGTCCGCAGGGACGCGATGTACAAGCCTCTAGATAAAGGGGGAAAAAACGTGCCCAACATCGCTCTCATACTGATGGCCACCTTTGTGTGTGGCTGCATCAAGCGGTGCGTAGACCCTCAGTACGCAAACACGAAGTGTCACTACGTGCTGAGGTTCTACCTGTCCCCGGTGTTGCGAAGGATGGGTCTGGCCACGCTGCCGCGGAACGCTCCAAGTAGTTGGACCGTGCCGTACCACCTGTCCCTTGTGGAAAAATTGATGCAGAAAAACACCTTTGACCACAAGTCCATCAGGCAGTGGTCAGCACGTAACGTCCTAGAGGCCCTGAGGGAAAAGGAGAGGGTGGACCCTGTGGGATGGTTCCCCGAGCAGACTGTCAAAGTCATTTGGCAGAATGCCTCATCGCCAGAACTTTCCAACAAGCACCAAGACGTGGCTTGGCTGGTGGTGAGAAAGGCCCTCCCCGTCAGATCCTTCCTACACGCCAGGAGTCTCACCCCCTCTGCACGTTGCCCTCGAGGTGGCTGTGGTGGGGAAGAGACCGTTGTTCACCTCCTTGGGTTCCAATTGTTCTTTATCATTTTGCCTATCGATTTCTTATTTTTGTCAGCTCAATGCTGTGTCAAGGATCCCTCTGGTCCCCACTCGAGTTTGTCACCACTGGCCATCTCTGGGTAAGACGGTCGGGGTATAGTTGTTGTCAGCGGAACGGTTCTTACCCTGGGTCCTTTCTGACCGAACTCGTTACTTGCGGCTAATACCGGATGTAATTATAACAATCTATAAGACAAGCGATCTACCCCACCCTTACCACCCCTTGAACTATTGACTGGAGCCCAGGTTTCTGATACATGGGGCGCCTGACACTTCCTGGATTGGGACGGAGTCGGATTTAGTATGAATAAAAATGAATTCACACTGTGACTCATCCCATTTCCCCGTCAGTGTCCTGCATCCTTCGGGCCCTGCTCGCAGCACCAATTGAAAGGTCCGAGGAATACTCTGGGACAAAATTTCAACACTCTGAGTCCAGATGCAATATTCAAGTAGTTCCTTTATTACACATGCAGGGAGAAAACGCCGGGAAATTCAGGCGCTTCTCCACCGAGGTTGAAATGAGCACAGTTTATATATCTTTTACTATCAGTTACAACTTAATGGTATTTGTTAGACAAAGGCCACAGCACAATGACCCCCCCGGTGGGCTGATAATTGTGTTGTTGTACAGTAATTGCAGTGCAGGGTCTGGGCATTGTCCTTTTGAAGATCGCTATCAGACGGTGCGAAATGTCCTTCCCCATCTCTTGATTGAGTTATCCCGTGTCCCCGCCCGTGTGTCTCCCATTTCCTAACTGCAAATTTACAGCTGAGCCCTTTGTACAAGTTTATAGCTTTCATGTAAGGCTGCGACTGTTTGTGTATGCTTTGGTGCCTTAGCTGCTGGTCCTGGCTAGTACTTTAAAATAAATCCAAATTTTCTGCATCTTCAACGTCGATGTCCTTTTGAAGTTCAAGACTATGCTCATCACAGTTGACAACATTTTGAATCTTCGTATCAACTGCAAATGTTGAAGTCGTGCCCTGCAAACCACAGTCTAGACCATTAATATATATCAGAAAGAGCAAGGGTCCCACAACTGACCCCTGAGGAACCCCACTACAAACCTTCCTCCAATCTGGAAAACAACCATTTATCACTACTGTTTCCTGTCACTCAACCAATTTCTTATCCAAGTGCCTACTTTCCCTTTTATTCCAGGAGCTAGAATTTTGCTCACAAGTCTGTTGTGTGGCACTGTCTCAAATGCCTTTTGAAAATCCATATACACCACATCAACAGCATTTCCTTCATCAGCCTTCTCTGTTACCTCCGCAAAACTCCAAGTTAGTTCAACATGATTTTCCCTTGATGAAGCCATGCTGACTTTCCTTAATTATCCTGCACTTGTCTAGGTGATTATTGATTTTATCCGGTACTATAGTTTCCAGAAGTTTCCCTACCACTGAGATCAAACTGACTGGTCTGTAGTTGCCAGCTTTATCCTTGCAACCCTTTTTGAACAAGGGTGTAACATTCACAATTCTCCAGTCCTCTGGCACCTCGCCGGTGTCTAAGGAAGACTGGAAGACTCGGATGCATCTCATCCGGTCCTGGTACCTTATCTGTTTTAAGTAAAGATAGCCTTTCCAACACCACCTTCCGATCAATTGTAAATTCTTCTACTGTACCAGTTACCTCCTCTCTCACCTCGGCCTGGGTAGCATCGTCTTCCTTTGTAAAGACAGACGTTACTTGTTCAATACCTCCACTATTTCTCCAGCCTCCACGTGCAAGTCCCGTTTGTTGTCCCTAATCCGCCCTACCCTTTCTTTTACCAACCTTTCTTTTTATATACATGTTGATAGAAGACCTTGAAATTCCCTTTTATGTTCGCTGGAAGCCTCTTTTGTGCTTTGTGTCCAAGTAGCAGCTCAGCTGGTCTCTTCCTGTTGTGTGTGTCTGTGTGGAGTTGTTCAGTACATGGCCACTAAGTTTTTTCAGGGTTTTAACCTCCAAATCCACTCACCCAATATTAGTTTGTTCTTTTGAGACTTTAACCATTCAGGCAACAGAACACAATCTAGTAATGTAACTCAGGAACGTTTATTAAGCACCAAAAATAAGAATTAACCAATTAGGCAATGAATTTACTGACTTAATACAGTTTTTACTTCTCCATTCAAGCTAGGCTCACTCGCTCTTTCTCCCCTCCCCCCTCTCTCTCTCTCTCTCTCTCCCGTCTCTCTCCCCCTCCCCCTCTCTCTCTCACCCTCTCTCTCCCCCTCCCCCTCCTCCCCCTCTCTCTCTCTCTCTCCACCTCCCCTCTCTCTCTCTCTCCTGTCTCTCTCCCCCTCCTCACCCCTCTCCCTCTCTCTCTCTCTCTCTCTCCCCCTCCCCCCTCTCTCTCTCCTGTCTCTCTCCCCCTCCTTCCCCCTCTCCCTCTCTCTCCCCCTCCCCCCCCTCTCTCTCTCTCTCCCCCTCCCCCCTCTCTCCCTCTCTCTCTCTCTCCCCCTCCACCCCTCTCTCTCACTCCCCCTCCCCCCCTCTCTCTCTCCCCCTCCCCCCACCTTTTCTCTATCCGTTCTGTGGTCTTCTGCTCCCAGTTCAATCTTCAAATTCAATGTGCCTGATACCTTAAAGCTGGTGCTTTTAACTCTTTCCAAAGTACAACCCATGTGCATGATGAGTTCTATTTTTGGATTATGTTAGGAGAGTGTGGTGCCCAACACTACTGATTAACATTTAGACTCATTCACCCAAATGCTACAAATTAATTTTTAAATAGTGAAAGTGCAAATTGGTACATAGCGTCATAGAAATTACAAAGTTACAGAAAGTACAAACATTCTACACAAATGCATATATCAGTGCATAGAGATTACTGCTGTATTAAACTTAAGGTAACAACGTTATCTTGAGGTCACCCCACCAGCCTCCGCATGCAAAGGATCATCCTCCGCCATTTCCGCCAACTCCAGCATGATGCCACCACCAAACACATCTTCCCTTCACCCCCCCGGTGGCATTCCGCAGGGATCGTTCCCTCCGAGACACCCTGATCCACTCCTCCATCAGCCCCAACACCTCAACCCCCTCCCACGGCACCTTCCCATGCATCCGCAGAAGGTGCAACACCTGCCCCTTTACTTCCCCTCTCCTCACCGTCCAAGGGCCCATACACTCCTTTCAAGTGAAGCAGCATTTCACTTGCACTTCCCTCAATTTAGTCTACTGCATTCGCTGCTCCCAATGGGAGAGACCAAACGCAGACTGGGAGACAGCTTGGAGGAACACCTCCGGTGTGTCTGCAAGTATGACCCAGACCTCCCTGTCGCTTGCCATTTCAACACCCCACCCTGCTCTCATGCCTGTCCTTGGCCTGCTGCATTGTTCCAGTGAAGCTCAACGCAAACTGGAGGAACAGCACCTCATCTTCCGACTAGGCACTTTACAGCCTTCCGGACTGAATACTGAGTTCAACAACTTTAGATCATGAACTCTCTCCTCCATCCCCACCCCCTTTCCGATTCCCCTTTTTCCAATAATTTATATGTATTTTTCTTTTCCCACCTATTTCTATTATTTTTCAATGTATTTCCATCCATTGTTTTCTCTCTACCTTTTAGCCTATTTCGATCCCTTCCCCCCACCCCACCCCCACTAGGGCTATCTGTACCTTGCTCGTCCTGCTTTCTACCCTTAATGTCACCATTAGCACATTTCTTAGCTAATATCACCACCGTGAACACCTCTTTGTCCTTTTGTCTATGACATCTTTTGGCAATCTCCACCTATCACTGGTCCTCTATCCAGCTCTACCTGTCCCACCTCCCCTTAAACCAGCTTATATTTCACTTCTTTTCTATTTTTTCTTAGTTCTGGTGAAGAGTCATACAGACTTGAAACGTTAACTGTATTCCTCTCCGCAGATGCTGTCAGACCTGCTGAGTTCCTCCAGGTATTTTTGTTTTTGTTTTGGATTTCCAGCATCTGCAATTTTTTGCTTTTATCTTAAGGTAACAAGGTACAGGTACAAGATATAGACTAATATATCACAGGTTCATAAAGAATAAAAGTCACAAGAACTACACAGCTACAAAAACCGATTACAGAACTTCACTAAATTTACAGAGACGAGGATGGTTATATATTTACAACACTCCCAGTTTAAAAAGACTAAGCTGGTTCTGATTAATTGTTTAGAACCTTGCAGTTGTTTTACTTCACACAATAAACCTTTTAAATTTCTTCATTTAAATTTTGAAATGCAATCTGAATTTCAATTGCGAGGAAGCACAATGACGCTACATTCTAATCAAATCAACATTGACTGACTTCAGAGCACTGGCTTGGGGCCGTGTGGTGTGTCCACTCGATCAAGTGTGGATCTGACTTTTAGCAAGGGCCTAGTCATGTGATGCACTAATGTCCTGTATTGACTACAATTCAGCAAAGTCATGTTGGGTTAATTGATGAACATACTTCGATTGGTTGATCGCTAAACATAACTGAACTACCAGCTAATTATTAAAGCTAAACTTTCTACGAATCCCCACCCTGAGGATAAAAGGCTTCAGCGTTTGATGGCTCACATAACAATTCTGTCCCTGCTTTTTGGAGCAGCCCAGCTCAAATCAGTTGTGCCTCTCTGAAGTCTCCGGGTGAGGTGTTTGTTTTTTTGATTGATGGGATGTGGGTGTCGCTGGCTCGGCCAACATTTATTGCCCATCCCTAATCGCGTTTAGCTGGACCTTTCACAAACATTCACTCCCTCCACCACCGATGCACAGTAGCAGCAGTGTGTACCATCCCCAAGATGCACCAAGGCTCCTTATACAGCACCTTCCAAACCCACCACCGCTACCACCTAGAAGGAGAAGGGCAGCAGACACATGGAATCACCACCACCTGGAAGCTCCCATTCAAGCCCCTCACCATCCTGACTGGGAAATATATCACCGTTCCTTCACTGTCACTGGGTCAAAACCCTGGAACTCCCTCCCTAACAGTGCTATGGATGCACCTACACCACATAGACTGCAGCAGTTCAAGAAGGCAGCTCACCATCACCTTCTCAAGGGTAACTAGGGATGGGCAATAGATGCTGAAAAGGTGGCTCATGATGCCTCTCTGTCATCCAAGAGCAGCAATACAACAGGAGCCAAGCCTCCAAAGGGCGGTGGTAAGAGACGACCAACGGACTTCAGAAGATGCGCTTCCGATGCCTGGACCGTTCGGGGGAGCACTACAATAACCTCCCAGAGCGGGTGTCACTGATAGTGCTTGCATGCTACGCTCTCCACAATCTGGCAATGGCAAAGGGGGACCCACTGGAGGAAGAGGATCTTGACACAGCTCCATAGGCCACAGATGATGAATCCCGGAGTGAGTCCGAAGAGGAGCACAGTGAGGAAAACGCTGAGGATGTGGAGGGAGACTCAGTAACGTCTATGGAGGCAGGGATGCCTTGATCCAACGCTCCTTCAGCTAGGCTGCCAAATAAGAACTACCACCTCATGCCAGGGCTGCCACCTCCATCCTGGATCACAGGAATCACCCATTCCTTGGGCCCCAAGATACACTCAGTGCCTGTGCAATAAAGTTTTGAGCCACCCACATCCAGCATTACATACCGGCGTACCCTGCACCTACAAAATAAATGAAACAGACACACGCCAATAACACAAAAGCAAATATAATTTAATGTTGGAAGTCACATAGTATTGAAGGGAACAATATCCGCTGTTGGTGGTCACACCATTAAAACAAGATAAACAAAACAGGGAACAATAGATGACCGGTGACCAGTCCCTCTTGTTCTTAAGGTGCTTTAAACTTGCGTTTACGGGTGCTCTCCCCTCACTGGCACCGACATTGGAGACAGCCTGCTGACTCTGCTGTCCTGTTGGCCTTGATGATCTTGGTGTCATCCTCTGGCCAGTGGAGCCTGTGCTGGCCCCGCCTGGGAGGGAGCGGCCAGTGCCACGGCTGGCATCGTCCCAGTCATCGCAGCCTCATCAAATGTGACAGTCACTGGCAGAGGGATGGAGGAGCTGCTGCCATCATCCAGAGCGCCCTGAGAGGAGCCCGCAGAGACAACAAGAAGGTCGTGATCCAACGTGAGGTCGCTGTGCACCTCCCTGCTTGCTGCTGATGGATGGGCAGCTAGCTGGGATACTGGGTGCCTCATCCACTTCCCACACTGACACTGACCACTTGAGGTTAGCGTCTGTGTGAGGGCTTGCAGGCCTGAGCGCAACCCCAGGAACCCCTGATTCTGTCCCTGGAGCAGCCTCTCCATGAGAGTCGCCACTCTCCTCATGGAGGCGGCAGTGCGCTCAACCATGAGGGTCAACGCAGTGCCGCTGCTGCACCGGAACTCTTCCACAATGGAGACCACGGCACACATTCCCTCATTTATCCCCGCCAGATCCTTCCGCATATCCCACTGGATGTCCAGCATCTGCCGCCTAATGGACGATTCCAGAGGCCCATCGACAGCCTTCTGCCTCTGCCTACACCTCAAGCAAGTGTGAAGTGCCCTCACCAATGTGCACTGAGATACTATCCGCCCAACTGATGCCCACCGAGGTGCTGGTATCTGCGCTGGTGTCTGGTTCAGAGAGTGGGTGTGACACAGGTGCTTGGGGAGCATGGTGGTCCTCCGGGGTCAGGGATAACTCCTGGAGGTCGTGCCCTTCGCTGCTTGGTGGAAGATCTAGGGGAGAATAAGGACAGGTCATTAGTTTAAGTTATTACACTGTCACTGTGCATGCCAGGTACCCTGGTGAGACAATGGCGATGTGCATCATGGTGCCATTGTCTTTCAGTGACCAATGGGGACTCCAGTCTAGAGGCTCCCATCAATGATGAGACTAGACACGAATGTTTGCACCATCCGAAATTCTCACCTCTGTGCACTGCACTCTTACCGTCGTCTGACACCCCAGCGTCTCTGCAGCCGGTTGACCGAGATGCATGGCACCTCTCGAGCTCCAAGGCCTCCTGCTCATCGCGGGAGAGGATGAGGAGGTGTGGGGGTCCTCTGCCAGTCTGTGACTTCTCAATATTGTTACAGGATGTCTTCTCCTGAAAGGACAGAGGAGCATTGATTGGTCCACTCTCTCCCTGCAGCACCATTGCAGCCTGGCCAACCCCACCTGAGGAGCACCTCACAGGGCAAATCCGAGCCTTGGCACTCGAGCCGCAAGGCACTCAGACCAAGCAGCCAGGACTCACCCCCTTGGCCAGCTCCGGTGTCATTGACAGTTGGCACTCACACTCTAACCCCTCTGAGCTCCATGAAGCGGGGTCCCGAGTGCCCAGCCGACCTCCCCTCCCGCCTGGTCTCTGCATCCTCGTTTGCAGCCATGTCCTTGCAGCAACTCTGACCCGGGCAGCCTCCCTGGCGCTGCCTGCGTCGTTCTTGAACTGGCTGCCGGGTCGCCATTGGACCCAGCGGCCAACAGGCCCCCGCCTGCCCCTTCTCAAACATTTCTGCAGCTGGCGTTCACGCTGGGGGGACAGTTAAGGCCTTAATTGGTCCGCACAGTGTGAAATCGTGGTCACAGCCCACTCGTGGGCAGTGGTCCATTTCCCAGCCGCTCCCGCTCACCCTGCAAATCCTGCCCAACGTGGGCAAAATTCTGCCCTTAAGGTTCATCCAGTTCACCACCTGTGGTAGTTGCATGATAGGATGTTGATGGAGTTGTTCACTAATCACAGCGATCAAACTCTTATCAATTTGTCTCCAACAGGCCCAGGTATAAGGTGAGCAAAACTCCCAGGCCAGAATTTTGAGCTCGGTGTGCAGGCGCCCGCCCGACATGCCCGACTGTGATATAAAGCGAGTTGACCTCAGCCGAGCGCACTCTCAGCATATTTCGCTAGGTGGGTGTACGATGGGGTCGGAGGCGCACCGTCCATTAATTAACTGGCCAGTTAAGGCCCTTGAGACACTAAGTGTCCCGGACTTTACGTAGCCCGTGCGATTTTCAGGCTACCGCATGGGCTAAATGGGCTGGCGTGCAGGCCACATTGACAAAAACCTCATCCACGAGTGGGGTAAGAGGGGTCAGAGAGCTTGTAAATGTGAGTAGTTTGTAGTTTAGGATATAACTTGCTGCTGGTTGCTTGTGTGAATAAGGCATCTTCATTTCGCTTCAGAACTGCTTTGACAGAAATAAGAGGCTTCAGTTCAGGACTTAGTTTTGTTTTCCAGGCTCCCGGAGGATTCATAACATTTGAGGCCTTTCAGGTATCAGACAGCCTTGGCTTACCCTGCGAAAAGGGATTGTGATCTCTGCTGGAGGCCCCTATTCTGAAGAGGAAGAGAGGGGTAGAAGAGGGAGGAGACCAGGTGTCCCTATTCAGCCTCCAGGCTGACCTGTGGGAGGAGAAGCACAGGCACAAGGGTGCGGGGCCAACAGGACGTCCAAGGCAGAAGGGACCGCAGAAGATGCCACTAACCTGCTGCCAGGGTTTAAAGACGGCGATGCAGCTACTCAATATGCCTGAGGTGCAATGCCAAAGGAGGCTCCGTGTCTCAAGGGAGACAGTAACCTCCACCTGTCAGATGATCGGCCCTGAGATCAGCTCTGACTGTGTGGGTGGAGACCCCATGCCAGTGGCACTGAAGGTCACTGTGGCCCTCAACCTTTATGCCCTCCGGTATAGAAGGGGTCAGTGGGTGATCTTTGTGGAGTCCCCCAGTCAGCTGTCCACAGTTACGTCAAGCTGGTGAATGCTCTGTTCAGGCGGGTACTGAACTTTATTCACTACCGTACGGACGAGGCCAGTCAGGCAGAGCGAGCCAGAGGCTTTGCAGTGATTGTTGAGTTCCCCCACGTCCAGGGTGCAATCGACTGCACACAAGTGGCCATCAAGGCACCAGCGGGTGAGCCGGGAGCCTTCGTCAACAGGAAGGGATTCCACTCCATGAACGTGCAGATAGTGTGTGACCATAGGATGCAGATTCTGCAAGTCTGTGCAAGGTACCCAGGAGGCTCCCATGACCCGTACACCCCGAGACTCTCCCAGGCGCCGCGGCTCTTCAGTGCTCCAGCCCGGCTGGATGGATGGCTGCTGGGTGACAAGGGCTATCCCCTCAGAAGGTGGCTCATGACGCCTCTCCGCCATCCAGGAAGAGAGGCTGAGCAGCAGTACAATAGGAGCCACGGCACCACAAGGGCGGTGATAGAGACAACCATCGGTCTTCTCAAGATGCACTTCCGATGCCTGGACCGTCGAGGGGGCACACTCCAGTACCCCCCAGATCGTGTGTCACTGATAGTGGTTGCATGCTGGACTCTCCACAACCTGGCATCGGAAAGGGGGGACTCAGTGGAGGATGATGTTGCCACAGCTGCTCTGGCAGCAGACAATGTGTCCAGTCGTGAGTCCGAGGACGAACACGGTCAGGAGAACGCTGAAGAGATAGATGCCGACCTGGGCAACCTCCAGTGAAGCAGGGACACTCGGGAGGCTTTGATCTACTGTTCCTTCAGCTTGCCTACCACACATGAACCACCACCACATGGCAGGGCTGGAGGCTCCATACTCAATACCTGAGAGCAACAGTTGCTTGGTCAGCAACATGCACTATGTGCCATTTCAATAAAGCTCAGTGACAAACAGTCACTCATAACATCATGGATTCCCCTTCACCTGCAGAACTAATGAAGCACCCAGAGGCTTGTTGAGAACCAACACATTTAATTAACTCGTGCCTGGCAGACAGGCGTTTTCCATCACACCAATGAACACTGAACGGATAAATGGGGGAAACAAATATCACTGTGCTCAGGCATTGTTGTGCCGAAGGTGCCTTAAGTTTACATTTACACTGGCGGGTGCTACGTCTTGGTGCTCCCCCCTCGTTGACACTGGCATTGCAGACAGCCTGCTCACTCTGCTGTCCTGTTGGCCTTGATGACCTTGGTGGGCATCCTCTGGCCATGGAGCCTATGCTGTCCCTGCCTGGGAGGGAGTGGCCAGTGCCATGGCTGGCATCTCCCCAGTTGCCGTAGCCTCACCAGACGCCACGGTCACTGGCAGAGGGGTAGAGGAGCTGCTGCTCACGGAGCCTCCCAGAGCGGCCTGAGAGGAGCTCGCAGAGACGACAGGCAGTTGGTGCGCCACCGTCAGGTCACTTTGGACCTCCCTGCTCACCACTGATGGATAGTCGCCTAGCTGGGATACTGGGTACCAATCCATCTCCCACACTGACGGTGACCACCTGAGGTCATTGCCGGTCATTGAGGGCTTGCAGGTCTGAGCGCATCCCCAGGAAGCCCTGGTTGTTCTCCTGGAGGAGCCTCTCCATGAGAGCTGCCACTCTCTCTATGGAGGAGGCAGCGCACTCGGCCATGAGGGTCGTTGCATTGCTCATGCTCCGTATGGACTCCTCCACAACGTAGACCATGGCACGCATTCCCTCATGTATCTCCGTCAGATCCTCCCACACAACCTGCTGGACTTCCAGCATCTGCTGTCTCAGGGACGACACCAGAGGCTCATCAGCAGCCACTGACTGAGCATGTTTCTGGTCCCCAGCCGTCCTCCAACTGCCAGTGCCCTGGACGTGCTCTGCCTCCGCCTACACCTCAAGCAAGTATGAAGTGCCCTCACCGCTGTGCACCGAGTTTCTAGCTGACAATCTTATTCTCACTGAGGTGCTGGTATCTGCGCTGGTGCCTGCTTGAGGGAGCGGGTGTCTTGCAGGTGTGTTCTGATCAGTGTGGTCCTCGGGTCAGTGTTGGCCCTTCAGGCTCCTCATCCCAAAGGGCTGCTGGTGAGCCTGAAAGGAAGAACAAGGACATGTTATTAGTTGAAGTTGTCACACTGTTACTGTGCATGCCTGGCGGCCTCATGAGAGAGAGATATGCATCAGGGGGCCCTCGTCTTTCCATTATCAATAGGGATTCCATGTTCGAGGCTCACATCAATATAGAGACAACAGTGGAATGGTTGCAATTACTGACATTCTCGCCTCAGTGCACTGCACTCCTACCTCCCTGTGGCACCCCAACTTCACTGCAACACCTCTCCAGCTCCAGGGCCTCCTGCTCATACCGGGTCAAGATGAGTAGGTGGGGCGCTCCACCGCCAGTCCACAACCTCTCAGCATTGTTATGGGATGTCTTCTCCTGAAAGGACAGAGGAGCGTTGATTAGTCCACCCTGTACCTGCAGCGCCATTGCAGCCTGGCCATCCCCACCTGAGGAGCACCTCGCAGGGCTCAGCCGATTCGTGATCCTGGAGCTGCAAGATACTTAGTCCAAGCAGCCGGGGCTCACCTCCTTGCACAGATGCTGCCTCATTGACATTTGCCACTCATGCTTTAACACCTCTGAGGTCCACAGGGGGATGGGCAACTCTTAACTGCTCTGCAGAGTGACCCAAGCCAACATGGTACTCACCTTTCCCGATCACAGCAGATCGTTGAAGTGCTTCTGGCACTGCGCCCATATGCACCTCACAATGTCGTGGCTGCTAACCCTAGATGCCACCTCTTCCCAGGCCTTTTTGGTGAGGTAGGGGAGCCTCCTCCTCCTGTCCCTGGGGACAAGGATTTTTCTCCGTGCTGCCACCTCCTCCGGGAGGTCAGTGAGGCACTGATCCGAGAAACGCGAGTCACAATACCCCACCAACCTGCCCTCCCTCAACGCGCTCCATCACGACTTCCACGTCCTTCGATGGCAGCCTGCCAAGGGCTGCCGAGGCTGCATTTGAATCGGCCGCTGAGTCGCTAATGGACCCGGCGGACATTGAGCTTCGGCCCCCGCCTAGCCCTTGGTGCTTATTCCGCAGCTGCGTCTTACGCTGGCCGGGCCTTCATTGGCCCACCCGCATAAAAGCACAGTGTGCTGCCAATCACGGTCAGTTTCCTGACCACCCCCGCTGATCCCGCACGCCAAGGGCAAAATTCTGCCCCCGGCGATGGAGAGCTGAGGGAACCATCGCCCTCTTATAAACTGCAATAATGCCTTCTTCCAACAGATGTCCTCATCTTGCATTGCTGCCAAAACTCAAACTATCGAATAAGAAATGCGAGCTCAAATCCCGGAGGATTCTTCATGTTACCTCCTGCCTCCACCCACCCCGACTTCTCTACCATCAATCACCCTAAAACTGTCTCAGACTTGGGGTGAGTGGGGTTGGAATTAAAATCACCCAGTGTGTTAACACTACTCCATCGTTTTCAAAACACTCGACAGGGCCAAGCAAGGGGCTGTCATCCAACCCATGGATCCACTACCGTGGTTTACAGCAGCTTCAACACTTAAAAAAAAGCTCCTCAGAGCCACAGTATTGAATGCTGCACCCAGCAAGGCCTAAAGCCCTGTGCAGAGCACAGGTTTCACAGGTGACCTTCGGCCTCTGGCCCCTCTGCCCCCACACCCGCATTGGCTAAAACCCCATCCTTGTGCCGCACTGCTTTCCCCACCAATTGGAAAAGAAGCAGACTCCTCATCGTCTGATTGATGCTTCTGTCTGTCAAACAGTCTCTGTTTCCTCAATCTCCCAAATTGATAACTAATCAATTAAAAACCTTCAAGAAAATAAAAAGGAAATAATTTTTATTGAAGCCAATGTCCTGACTACACCACTAACCTCAGCAACTGTTCAGTTCACCACTCTTCAACCACACATGGACCAGTTAGTCTGCCTTGATCTAGGAGAGAGGGAGCGGCGAGGGGCTGAAATTCTCTATCGTTCACAGCGCAGGAATGCACGTGCTTGGATTGAAAAGTCCAAATTCTTGACAATTTGAAACAAAGCTGGAAAATTTGTCCAGCCTGCATGAGAGAGAGAGAGCTGTTAAGATTAAACCTCCCTGTGAAAATTCTGGGGTTGAGGCTGGAAGGGGAAGGTATGGAAGTATAAGTGTAGAGAGTACCAATGAAGCTGTTTTTTCAGTTATCTCAAAAGTAAAAGGGGAAGTTCTGTTCTGTAGTTTAAGGTATAAATTGCCTACAACAATAATGTTTAGTCAATAGTGCTTTTAGTCTGGTCTTAAAACACGAAATCTCGCCATCCTTTCAGTGATCAATTTCTCTTTTAAGCTATCGGTTTCCATGAGGATTGTAACACACAGCGCTCACGCTCTAGCAGAGTTTCAACCGTGACAGCCGTATCACCCAAACATATTGCACAACACTGGCTGATACACCTCGCTCTCCCATTCAGAGGAATGTGACACACAACTGGAGGCAGCAGGGCGTAACTGGAGGGGGAGATCTATTGAGGGTATGTGGGGTTAAGTGGCAGATTGGCCATAATCTCTTTGAATGACAAAACAGACAAGAGGGGCTAAATTCTAATCTGATATTCCTATGGGAGGTGTGCCTAGAACACAAGAAGAGGAGAGCTAGGAGCAGGAGTGGACCACACAGCCTGTCAAGCCTGCTCTGCCATTCAATACGATCCTAGCTGATCTTGGACTTTGACTAACCTTTCCCTCCTGCACCCAATATCCTTTGATTCCCTGATTATCAAAAATCTTAAATGTATTCAACAATGGACCATCCATAACCTCTGTGGTAGAGAATTCCAAAGATTCACAATCCTTTGAAGATATTTCTCCTCCTCTCAGCCCTAAATGATTGATCCGTATCCTGAGACTGTGTCCCCATGTTCCAGAATCCCCTGCTGGGGGAAACAACCTGTGTCTAGCCGGTTAAATCCCCTTCAGAGGGAAGTATGTTTCAATAAGATCACTTCTCATTCTTTTAAACCTCAAAGGATTTAAACCCAATTTAATCAGCCTCTCATCATAGGACAAACTTCATCCCAGGGGCCAATCTAGTGAGCCTTCACTGTACCGCCTCCAATGCAAGTATATCCTTTCTTAAATGTGGAGACCAAAACGGCACACAGTATTCCAGATGTGGTCTCACCAAAACCCTGGACAACTGCAGCAAGGCTTCTTTATTTTTGTACTCCGACCCCCTTGCAATAAAGGCCTTCCTAATTGCTTGCTGTACCTGCATGCTGACTTTCTGCATTCCTTATTCGAGTACATCCAATTCTCTCTGAACATCAACATTTACAAGTTTCACACTTTCAAAAAATGTTCTGCTTTTCTATTCTTACAACCAAGGTGAATATCTTCACACTTCCCTAATTGATACACCATCTGCCATCTTGTTGGCCTTTCCTTTAACCTGTCTATGTCTCTTTGCAGCCTCCTCCCAGTTTGCATTCTCACCTAGCTTTCTGTCACCGTAGCCTTAGATACTTTACTCTGACTCTTTATCTAAGTCATTGGTTATAGATTGTAAATAGCTGACCCCAGCACTGATCTTTGCAGCACTCCTCTATTCACTGCCTGCCAACGTGAGAATGTCCTGTTTGTGCTAACTCTTTCCTTCCTGTCCGTTAATCAATCCTCTGTCCATGCTAATATATTACCTCCAATGCTAATCTATTACCTCCAACTCCATGTGACGTTATCAGCCTATGAACCTTTTGCGTGTCATCTTCTCAAATGCTTTTTGGGAATCTAGGTATACTACATCTACTGGTTCCCCTTTATCCACCCTACTAGTTGCATCCTCAAAAAATTCTAATAGCTTTGCCAAAAAGGATTTCCCTTTCGTAAAACCATGTTGACTTTGTCTCATCATACTCTGGTTTTCTAAGTGCTTTATTAAGACTTCCTTAATATTGCTGAAAAAAGAGATACGTCTAAGCTTTTTGTCTTGCACTGATCAGGACGCTCACATAAATACCAATATAAGAGGAAAACAACAATTTATGCTGTGTGTGAAGAGAGTACTGATTGGTTGGCAAGTGGCATTTCCATGGAGAATGCGCCAGTGATGGTGACTGACAGTTAACTGCCAAGCATTGTTTGAAATTTAAACCAGGCAGCTTAACCCTGATTGGTCACGGCATTGCCCTGAGGAATGAGTCAGCGAATGGCTGTCACTTATTTTGTTTAGCTGAAACAGGTGCAAGGAATTTACGTGTTCTTTCTGTCTGCAAAGAACAGGGCCTGTGTATTAATATATGTAGCTTCCAGTACACACAAATGTTCCACACAGCGAGCCCAACTGACAATCTTAAATTGGTTGTCAGTGTAATTCGTAGCAGACTGAGGATTATTTAGCAAATGTTGTCCGATCGCGGAATCACACCTAATGTTGGACACAGTGTTTTGAGTTTTGCAAACATGGGCTGGTTGGGTATGGTCGGTACCCAGCCCTTTGTGAACAGCGGCTGGGGACATGCTGTTTGATACAATCCACCGGTCTTCGGGACGTACGGCCTATACATGTAGCATCACATTGGTATTGGAATTCATTTACCACATTACTCATTTGTGATAGGCAGAACATCTTTCTGGCTTCAGTACTATTACCAGAATATTATCAGGGCCCATAGCCTTTACAGTATCCAGTGCCTTCAGCCATTTCTTGATAGCACGTGAAGTGAATCAAATTGGCTGAAGACTGGTATCTTTGATGCTGGGGACCTCGAAGGAGGACGAGGTGGATCATTCACTCAGGACTTCTGGCTGAAGTTGGCTACAAATGCTTCAGTCTTATTTTTTGCACTGATCATTTAAGATGAGGATATTTGTGGAGCCTCCTCCTCCAGCGAGTTGTTTAATTGTCCACCACCATTACGACTGGATGTGGCAGGACTGCAGAGCTTAGATCTGCTCAGTTGGCTGACTGTGCTTGCACATGAACAGGGAGGAGACCTCATTGTGAGTGAGACACAGCCAGAGTGAATGTGGGTATTGACAATTTGGTGCACAGTGGGAATTCGGTGCTGATGGGAAGAGGTGCTCTTTGCATTTTTTTCTTTTCGATCCAACTTCTTATATCTTCAGAGAGTGGTCTTGCCCTGCTGCAGCAGTAGAAGCTACAAGGGAAAGGGATGACTGGTAAGTAGTGGGTAAGGCCGGGTAAGTATTTACTACTTTTATCACTTATAGTTTAAGGTCTTTTTGTGGTTTATAGTTTGTATATTCTGTAGTAACGAGGTTCAGGAAAGAAGAGCCCCAGAGTAATTGATTTAAAAGGTTTAATTTAAAGGGATAAGTGATGGCAGGAGAGCTCAAAGCCATGGTGTGCCCCTCGTGCTCCATGTGGGAAGCCGGGAACATCTCCAATGCCCGGGACCAGCATGTGTGCAGGAAGTGTGTCCAGCTGCAGCTCCTGGAAGCTCGGGTTTCAGAGCTGGAACGGCGGCTGGGGACACTGTGGAGCATCCGCGAGTCTGAGAGCATCGTGGATAGCACGTTTAGAGAGGTGGTCACACTGCAACTGAAGGGACTTGAGGAAGGAAGGGAATGGGTGACCACCAGGCACTCCAAGAGAGACAGGCAGGTAGTTCAGGAGTCCCCTGGGGTCCCGCTCGCAAATCGGTATTCCACTTTGGAGGCTGATGAGGGCGCTGGTTCCTCCAGGGAGTGCGGACAGGGCCAAGCTTCTGGCACCACAAGCAGCATGTCTGTCCAGGAGGGGAGGAAGGGAGGAAGAGCAATAGTAATAGGGGATTCTATAGTCAGGGGAACAGATAGGCGCTACTGTGGCCGTCAATGTGACTCCAGGATGGTGTGTTACCTCCCTGGTGCCAGGGTCCAGGATGTCACTGAACAGCTGCAGGGCATCCTGAAGGGGGAGGGTGATAAGGCAGAGGTCATGGTACATGTTGGTACCAATGACATAGGTAGAAAGAGGGATGAGGTCTTGCATCAAGAATTCAGGGAGTTAGGCAGTAGACTGAAAAGCAGGACCTCTCGGGTTGTAATCTCTGGATTACTCCCAGTGCCACATGCTAGTGAGCTCAGAAATAGGAGAATAGAGCAGATGAATACGTGGCTTAGGAGTTGGTGCAGGAGAGAGGGTTTTAGATTCCTGGATCACTGGGACCGTTTCTGGGGAAGGTAGGACCTGTACAAGTGGGACAGTCTACATCTGAACCAGAGCGGGACTAACATCCTTGCAGGCGGGTTTGCTAGTGCTGTTGGGAGAACTTTAAACTAATTCGGCAGGGGGAGTGGACACAGAATGTTAGCAGAATAGGGAACACATCGTAATACACTAAAGCAATCAAGTCAGAGGGAGTACAGCTGCATTAAGTTTCAAGGGAGTAAGGCAAGGCTGGATGGCCTCTACTTTAATGCCAGGAGTATTACAGGTAAAACAGATGAGTTAAGGGTGAGGATTGACACATGGAATTGTGATATAATAGCCATCACTGAGACGTGATTGAGGGAGGGGCAGGATTGGCAGCTTAACATTCCGGGATATAGAATCTTCAGGCGAGACAGGGGAGGGGGTAAAAGAGGAGGAGGCATTACATTATTAGTTAAGGAGTCAGTTACTGCAGTAAGGAGAGATGATATCTTGGAGAGGGCATCAAATGAAACTTTGTGGGTAGAGCTTAGGAATAAAAAAGGGGCAGCCACAATGTTAGGTGTTTATTATAGACCCCCCAGATAGTCAGCAGGAAATTGAGGAGCAAATATGTGCACAATTTGTGGAGATGTGTAAAAACAATAACAATTGTGTAATTATAGTAGGTGATTTCAACTTTCCCAACATTAATTGGGATAGACATAGTGTTAAGGGCTTGGGTGGAGTGGATTTCTTGAAATGTGTACAGGAGAACATTTCAGGTCAATATGTAGAGGGTCCAACAAGGGACAGCACAGTGCTGGACCTAATTCTGGGGAATGAAGCCGGACAGGTGGCTGAGGTGGTGGCGGGCGAGCATTTTAGTGATAGCGACCACAACATGGTGCAGTTTAAGCTTGTTATGGACAAAGAAATTGACAAGTTGCAAAAAAATGTTTTGGATTGGGGGAGAGTGGATTTTAGTAAAATAAGGCAGGATCTGGCCAAGGTAGACTGGGAACAGCTACTTGTGGGGACATCTACAGAGGAGCAGTGGGGGGCGTTCAAAAAGGAAATGGGGAGGGTACAGACTCAACATGTTCCCTCTAGGGTGATAGGAAGGAGTAACAAGCCCAGAGAACCATGGATGATCAGAGACATTCAGGTTACGATGAGAAGGAAAAGAGAGGCTTTTAGCAGGTACAAGGGAAGCAGATCAGCGGACGCATTAGTGGAGTACAGAAAGTGCAGGGTGGAGCTTGAGAAAGCAATTAGGAGAGCAAAGAGGGGATATAAGAAAGCTCTGGCTGGTAAAAGTAGGGAAAATCCCAAGATATTCTATAAGCATATCAATGGGAAGAGGATAAGCAGGGAAAGAGTAGGGCCCATTAGGGACCAAGGGGGCAATCTATGGGTGGAGCCAGAGGACATCGGTAGAGTGTTGAACAAATACTTCACATCCGTCTTCACCCAAGAGAATGAGGATGAAGGTATGGAACTCGGCGAGAGAGACTGCGAGGTTCTTGAGCAAATTGATATAGGGAGTGACAAGGTATTGGAGGTGTTGGAAGGCTTAAAAGTAGGCAGATCTCCAGGTCTGGATGATTTGTGTCCCAGGCTGCTGAGGGAGGCAAGGGAGGAGATCGCAGGGGCTCTGACCCAAATTTTTAATTCCTCTCTGGCCACGGGGGAGGTGCCAGAGGACTGGAGAACAGCTAACGTGGTTCCGCTATTTTAGAAGGGTTGTAGAGATAAGCCAGGGAACTACGGGTCAGTGAGTCTCACGTCAGTGGTAGGGAAACTATTGGAGAAAATTCTGAAGGAGAGAATCTATCTCTACTTGGAGAGGCAAGGTTTGATCAGGGATAGTCAGCATGGCTTTGTCAGAGGGAGGTCATGCCTAACAAATTTGATTGAATTTTTTGAGGAGGTGACCAGGTGTGTAGATGAGGGTAGTGCAGTTGATGTAGTTTATTTGGATTTCAGCAAAGCCTTTGACAAGGTCCCACATGGGAGACTTATAAAGAAGACAAAGGCACATGGGATACAGGGTAATTTGATAAGGTGGATTCAAAATTGGCTTAGTTGTTGGAGAGAGAGGGTGAGGACAGAAGGATGCTTTAGTGACTGGAAGCCAGTGTCCAGTAGCGTACCACAGGGATCTGTGCTGGATCCCCTATTATTCGTCATTTATATAAATGATATAGATGACTATGTGGGGGGTAGGATTAGTAAGTTTGCGGCTGACACAAAGATTGGCAGGGTGGTTTACAGTGAGGTTGAGTGTCTTGGGCTACAGGAAGATATAGACGGGATGGTCAAATGGGCAGATAAATGGCAGATGAAATTTAACCCTGAAAAGTGTGAGGTGATACACTTTGGAAGGAGTAATTTGACAAGGAAGTATTCAATGAACAGCATGACACTAGGAAGTTCTGAGGAACAAAGAGACCTTGGCGTGTGTGTCCATAGATCTCTGAAGGCGGAGGGGCATGTTGGTGGGGTGGTGAAAAAGGCCTATGGAACACTTGCCTTTAGCAATCAAGGCATAGATTACAAAAGTAGGGAGATCATGTTGGAGTTGTATAGAACCTTGGTGAGGCCACAGCTGGAGTACTGTGTGCAGTTTTGGTCGCCACATTATAGGAAGGATGTGATTGCACTGGAGGGGGCGCAGAGGAGATTCACCAGGATGTTGCCTGGGATGAAACATTTAAGTTATGAAGAGGGGTTGGATAGACTTGGGTTGTTGTCATTGGAGCAGAGAAGACTGAGGGGTGACCTGATCGAGGTGTACAAGATTATGAGGGGTATGGACAGGGTGGATAGGGAGCAGCTGTTCTCCTTGTTTGAAGGGTCAGTCACAAGGGGGCATAAGTTCAAGGTGAGGGGCAGGAGGTTTAGGGGGGATGTGAGGAAAAACTTTTTTACCCAGAGTGGTGACTGAAAGGTCCGAGGAATAGTCTGGTACAAAATTTCAACACTCGGAGTCCAGATGCAATATTCAAGTGGTTCCTTTATTACACATGCAGGGAGAAAACGCTGGGAAATTCAGGCGCTTCTCCACCGAGGTTGAAATGAGCACAGTTTATATATCTTTTACTATCAGTTACAACTTAATGGTATTCGTTAGACAAAGGCCACAGCACAATGTCCCCCCCGGTGGGCTGATAATTGTGTTCTTGTACAGTAATTGCAGTGCAGGGACTGGGCATTGTCCTTTTGAAGATCGCTATCAGACGGTGCGAAATGTCCTTCCCCATCTCTTGATTGAGTTATCCCGTGTCCCCGCCCGTGTGTCTCCCATTTCCTAACTGCAAATTTACAGCTGAGCCCTTTGTACAAGTTTATAGCTTTCATGTAAGGCTGCGACTGTTTGTGTATGCTTTGGTGCTTTAGCTGCTGGTCCTGGCTAGTACTTTAAAATAAATCCAAATTTTCTGCATCTTCAGTCTCTGCTGTTGGGTGCGTAACCGTTAGGTTAAGCTTGCCAATTAATCTGAGTCCGATGGTTCTGCATTGTCTCCGGTGGTACCGGTCCGAGCAAGTCCTACGGGCATTTCTGTAATGAAGCACACTGCTGGTGATCACCAGGGTTTAGGTTGGATATAAGAGGCAGCTTTCTCCTTTACGTCCCTCCTTGTGCACAGCCCACGGTGGCCCTCCCCGTAGGTGAGGATTCCCCCTTTTGTCTTTCAGATGGCCAGTCCTCCAGATCGGGAATGAATCCTAAACCACTTGGCTAACACAGTACGGACTGCTCGTTGCCCGTTTTCCCCCCGCTGCCTGGTAATTTAGTCTTTCTTACTTACATCATACCTTTTCAGTTGCGACCAGTGTTTCCACCTAGCTTTTCCCTTAATATCGGCGCAGGCACGTGAATAATTCCGTACGGTCCAGTCCATTTTGGGGCAAAACCTGGTTGGCTAGGGGTGATTTGAACAAACACCATGTCTCCGACCTCAGCCGGTGGTGACGGGGGTCCCCCTTTTGTCCTCTCTTCTAAATCCCTGATAGCCTGTTGGTCCTTCACTTCCTGTTGTAATTCCTTTAGCTGCCCATCCAATTGCTTAATATCGTTTTTAATTTTATCTCTGATGGGTCCCATATCCTCACTTCCGGTGGCTCTGCCCTCTGGCAAGCGCATTGCCCTCCCGGTCATCCACTCATAAAGGGGTTTATCTTAAATCCAGCATTTTTCAGTGTCCTTATGACTATCAGGAGAGCTCCGATGTGGCCCCTTTCCGATTCTGACGCTATTAGGATATCATCTGCATATTATAAGATTGTACTGTTGTAAGACTCTACGTCGCGCGGACTCAGCTTCTCACTCGTGACCCGATGGAAGATGTTGGGGCTGTTGTGGAATCCCTGTGGGAGCCTCGCCCATGTACACCATCTCCCTCCCACTGTGAAAGCGAATTTATCTTGGGATTCCTGGTCCAGTGGTATCGACCAAAATCCATTGGCTACATCTAACACTGTAAATATTTTATGTTCGGGTTTTTACAATTAAAGCACACCTCGGGTTTAGGAACGGCTGCTGCAGTGGCCACCATTTCAGTGGGGTCTGTAACCTCACTGCCGACACCTTTATCTTAGTTTTCCCTATGTGGTTATCTACCCCGGTGGCCCATCTTCCTCGATCATATGTGTTCTTGTCTACTAGCTCGGGCCCGGTGTCTAGGATCGCCTGGTGGGCCCGGGCCCGGTGTCTAGGATCGCCTGGTGGGCCCGGGCCTGGTGTCTAGGATCGCCTGGTGGGCCAGGGCCCGGTGTCTAGGATTGCCTGGTGGGCCCGGGCCCGGTGTCTAGGATTGCCTGGTGGGCCCGGGCCTGGTGTCTAGGATCGCCTGGTGGGCCAGGGCCCGGTGTCTAGGATTGCCTGGTGGGCCCAGGCCCGGTGTCTAGGATTGCCTGGTGGGCCCGGGTCTGGTGTCTAAGATCGCCTGGTGGGCCCAGGCAAGGTGTCTAGGATCGCCTGGTGGGCCCGGTGTCTAGGATTGCCTGGTGGGCCCGGGCCCGGTGTCTAGGATTGCCTGGTGGGCCCGGCTAAGGCCATCTTTGTACAATTGCATAAACTGTACATCGTCTCGGTTCAGCGCAGTTACAATATGCCTCAAACCTCCGATTGCCATATTCATGGGCACTCTCGCCCTTTTCTTGTTTTACTCCAGTCACTGTATTCCAATTAACTGGGGCTTGCCCTATGTCTTGTGCCATTTCTGCTCTAAAGGCTCGGAAATCAGCTTGCTGCTGTGCCTGGTCTGCCTGGTTGTCCGGGCACCGGGGGCACATGCTCTATCTTAATTGGGGCCACGGGTTATGGGGGTGGTGATTCCCAACCCGCTTCCCGTTGTTCCTCATATCCTGCTGCCTGTTCCACCAGCCCGTTCCAATCTACATTATCTGCGTATTGTGCAGCTACTGGTGGCTGTGTTAAAGCTGCCGAAACTGACATGAGATTTTTTGCCTGGACCAGCTCTTCATTTTGGGATTTGTTGGCCAACATTCGATTTACTTTCTTACTTAACTCTACGTGTTGTCTTCACATTAGGATCCAGGCTTCATCATTTGTCTTTTTTCTGATTATCTCGCCATTTTCTCTGATCAGCGGGTGAGTCAAATGGGTTCCAATTGTTCTTTATCATTTTGCCTATCGATTTCTTATTTTTGTCAGCTAAATGCTGTGTCAAGGATCCCCCTGGTCCCCACTCGAGTTTGTCACCACTGGCCATCTCTGGGTAAGACGATCGGGGTATAGTTGTTGTCAGCGGAACGGTTCTTACCCTGGGTCCTTTCTGACCGAACTCGTTACTTGCGGCTAATACCGGATGTAATTATAACAATCTATAAGTCAAGTGAACTACTCCACCCTTACCACCCCTTGAACTATTGCCTGGAGCCCAGGTTTCTGATACGTGGGGCGCCTGACGCTTCCTGGATTGGGACGGAGTCGGATTTAGTATGAATAAAAATGAATTCACACTGTGACTCATCCCGGTTCCCCGTCGGTGTCCTGCATCCTTCGGGCCCTGCTCGCAGCACCAATTGAAAGGTCCGAGGAATACTCTGGGACAAAATTTCAACACTCGGAGTCCAGATGCAATATTCAAGTGGTTCCTTTATTACACATGCAGGGAGAAAACGCTGGGAAATTCAGGCGCTTCTCCACCGAGGTTGAAATGAACACAGTTTATATATCTTTTACTATCAGTTACAACTTAATGGTATTCGTTAGACAAAGGCCACAGCACAATGAACCCCCGGTGGGCTGATAATTGTGTTCTTGTACAGTAATTGCAGTGCAGGGACTGGGCATTGTCCTTTTGAAGATCGCTATCAGACGGTGCGAAATGTCCTTCCCCATCTCTTGATTGAGTTATCCCGTGTCCCCGCCTGTGTGTCTCCCATTTCCTAACTGCAAATTTACAGCTGAGCCCTTTGTACAAGTTTATAGCTTTCATGTAAGGCTGCGACTGTTTGTGTATGCTTTGGTGCCTTAGCTGCTGGTCCTGGCTAGTACTTTAAAATAAATCCAAATTTTCTGCATCTTCAGTGACGGTCTGGAATGCGCTGCCTGGGAGGGTGGTGGAGGCAGGTTGCCTCACATCCTTTAAAAAGTACCTGGATGAGCACTTGGCACGTCATAACATTCAAGGCTATGGGTCAAGTGCTTGTAAATGGGATTAGGTAGGTAGGTCAGGTGTTTCTCACATGTCAGTGCAGACTTGATGGGCCAAAGGGCCTCTTCTGCACTGTGATTCTGTGAATCGTTTAGATCTGTCTATCACTTGCTGCTTATGCTGTTTGGCACGCAAGTAATCCTGTGTTATAGCTTCACCAGGTTGACACCTCATTTTTAGGTATGCCTGGTGCTGCTCCTGGTTTGCCTTCCTGCACTTTTCATTGAACCAGGGTTGATCTCCTGGCTTGATGGTAATGGTAGAGTGGGGGATATGCCGGGCCATGAGGTTACAGATTGTGTCTGAGTACAATTCTGCTGCTGCTGATGTCCTACAGTGCCTCATGGATGCCCAGTCTTGAGTTGCTAGATCTGCTTGAAATCTGTCCCATTTAGTCCAGCACAACACGATGGAGGGTATCCCCAATGTTTTACAAGAAGACGAGAGGGTTGGCTGGGGGACTTGGAAGCTGAATGTGAAACTGTTGACCTCAGAAAACATTGCAGGGGATTGCAAAGGTCGGAGAACAGTGCATACCAACTTCATCTTGCTGTGTCATCACCAACTTTGAAGGAATTCAGCAATCCCTGCTTTCAGTTAGTTGAACCTGCCTGAACTTTAACTCCTACGCTAAGGAACCCTCACTAGACTCTGATATTCTGGACTCTAACAGTCATGGGAATTAATATTCCTGTCTTCAATTTTTCTTTGTTCTAAGTTATTAAGTTGTAAGAGTCTTTTCTTTCCTATTGCTGCCTTGTCAGGTTGTGTGCGTACAGGTAGTTGCGATCATCCCCCAGGTTTGAATGCATGAATTAACAAAAACTTCTGATTTAACCCTAAAGAGAGTTTGCTGAGACCCTTCCCCATTGCGCCTTTGCAGCGGCTTCCCCAAGCTTTAGTGCGTCCCTCAGCACGTAGTCCTGGACTTTGGAATGTGCCAGTCTGCAACACTCGGTCGGGGACAACTCTTTGCGCTGGAAGACCAAGTTTCGGGCAGACCAAAGAGCGTCTTTCACCGAGTTGATGATCCTCCAGCTGCAGTTGATGTCTGTCTCGGTGTGTGTCCCTGGGAACAGCCCGTAGAGCACAGAGTCCTGTGTCACAGAACTGCTTGGGGTGAACCTCGACAGAAACCACTGCATCTCTCTCCAGACCTTCTTTGCAAAGGCACCATCCACAAGGAGGTGAACAACGGTCTCTTCCCCACCACAGCCACCTCGAGGGCAACGTGCAGAGGGGGTGAGACTCCTGGCGTGTTGGAAGGATCTGACGGGGAGGGACTTTCTCACCACCAGCCAAGCTACGTCTTGGTGCTTGTTGGAAAGTTCTGGCGATGAGGCATTCTGCCAAATGACTTTGACAGTCTGCTCGGGGAACCATCCCACAGGGTCCACCCTCTTCTTTTCCCTCAGGGCCTCTAAGACGTTACGTGCCGACCACTGCCTGATGGACTTGTGGTCAAAGGTGTTTCTCTGCATAAATTTTCCCACCAGGGACAGGTGGTACGGCACGGTCCAACTACTTGGAGCGTTCAGCGGCAGCGTGGCCAGACCCATCCTTCGCAACACCGGGGACAGGTAGAACCTCAGCACGTAGTGACACTTGGTGTTTGCGTACTGAGGGTCTATGCACCGCTTGATGCAGCCACACACAAAGGTGGCCATCAATATGAGGGCGATGTTGGGCACGTTTTATCCCCCTTTATCTAGAGGCTTGTACATCGCGTCTCTGCGGACACGATCCATTTTCGACCTCCAGATAAAGCGGAAGATGGCTCGAGTGATCGCCATCGCGCAGGAGTGTGGAATGGGCCAGACCTGCGCCATGTACAGCAACAGCGAGAGTACCTCACACCTGATGACCAGGTTCTTACCCGCAATGGAGAGGGAGCGTCGCTCCCACATGCCCAGTTTCCTTTTCACCATAGCCACTCGCTCCTTCCAGTTTCTAACGCATGCCCTGGTCCCTCCGAACCACATCCCCAGCACCTTCAGGCCGTCAGCCCTGACAGTGAAGGGGATAAGGAATCGGTCAGCCCTGCCTGACTCCAGATTTAATTGGAAAGCTATCTGATTCCCACCCATTGATTGAAACTGCGCTACTGATGTTTGTGTAGAGCAGTTGGATTCACACCCCTATCACATACATAGCCCTGTGCTACTCAGGGACACGATTGCCTATCAGAGATTTTCCTGCTGGGTGCAGCACAGGTCTGGTCAGGGTAGATCACCAATGCCAGACCCAATTGGCGATGACCTTGCACAGTATTTTATAGTCCACATTCAACAGTGAAATGGGTCGCCAATTTCTAATTTCCTCCCTTTCCCTTTTCTGCTCGTAGACGGGGACGATGATGATGCCTTTCCTTGTGGAATATTTAAAATCATTTACGGGATTTGGGCATTGCTGGCTAGGCCAGCATTTATTGCCCATCCCTAGTTATCCTTGAGAAGGTGGTGGTGAGCTGCCTTCTTGAACCGCTGCAGTCCATGTGGTGTAGGTACATCCACAGTGCTGTTAGGGAGGGAGTTCCAGGAATTTGACCCAGCGACAGTGAAGGAACGGCAATATATTTCCAAGTCAGGATGGTGAGTGACTTGGAGGGGAACATCCAGGTGGTGGTGTTCCCATCTATCTGCTGCCCTTGTCCTTTTCGATGGTAGTGGTCATGGGTTTGGGAGGTGCTGTCTAAGGAGCATTGGTGAGTTGCTGCAGTGCATCTTGTAGTTGGTACACACATTGTTGCAACTGTGCGTTTGGTGGTGGAGGGCGTGAATGTTTGTGGATGTGGTGCCAATCAAGTGGGCTGCTTTGTCCTAGATGGTGTCAACCTGCTTGAGTGTTGTTGGAGCTGCACTCATCCAGGCAAGTGGGGAGTATTCTATCACACTCCTGACTTGTGCTTTGCAGATGATGGACAGGTTTTAGGGAGTCAGGGGTGAGTTACTCGATGCAGGATTCCTAACCTCTGACCTGCTCTTATAGCCACAGTATTTATATGACTAGTCCAGTTCAGTTTATGGTCAATGGTAACTCCCAGGATGTTGTTAGTGGGGGATTCAGTGATGGTAATGCCATTGAACATCAAGGAGCAATGGTTAGATTCTCTCTTGTTGGAGATGGTCATTGCCTGACACTTGTGAGGCACGAGTGTTATTTGCCACTTGTCAGCCCAAGCCTGGATATTGTCCAGGTCTTGCTGCATTTGGATATGTATTACTTCAATATCTGAGGACAGCGGACAATGACCTTTTTGAAAATGGCAGAAGCTATATCTGTCTTTGAGCCCGAACAAAAGGGGCTATTTGGCAGTATTGAAGAAATTTGCACCTCATTGTCTTTGAAGAGACTCTAAAGACCCCCTGTGAGCTGTGGAGACCAAATTCAAAGAGATCTGCACAAAGGCCGTCTACATTTCGTAAGCCAGGCCTGGCCAAACGGAGCCGATTCATCTGCTAGGACAAAGGACCTCGGAGCTTCCCTTTAAGACTGAATCGTTGGAACATTAACAATCTCAGAGACCCAGACAAAGGGATACACACCCTTTGTCAAAGCCAAAGTGGAGAGGTGGGAGTCATGTGACATGATCCCCTCAATAGTGGAACCAGTACTATTGCCTTGTGGTACTAAGGAACTTCATTCTGCCATCTTTCCATCTATCCAGCAGCAGCACAGAAAAGGGGCACTGTCCAGATTTGAATGCCCAGATTTGAATACTGTTTTGACTGGAACTTCTGTACCATCACCTACAAGACAGGTACACAGAGATGAATCCTCAACATGGAAGTCAACTCTATTGGAAAAGTGAATTATCCAGCGTCAGTCTTCAACCAGCCGACATTGGTGAAGGAATACATCATTGGGCTTTGATTCTGGAATCTGGACTCACGTAAAACAATAATTATTTGTTCTGTGGTCTTTGCCCCGTAAATCTTTCTTTCTCTATCCCTCTTTTAATGTGAGTGAAAAGGAGGCAACATTCCTCCTGTGTTTGAGTCTGTGCAAATAAACTAACCCTCTGAGTTCATCCTATCCCAAATTTGCTGTGGGGTTATTAACAGAAATTGGATCACACTGAAATTGAACGGTTGGGAAATACGCCGCCACTTATAAAGGGGGAAGCAAATCAAAACACTGTTATGATCCCAGCTGACGTTACTATTGGTCAAGTCAGATCCCTGGGTGGAACCTGGCATGATAGATCCCAAATTTTTTTTCTTTGTTTAGCTACATGGAGAGTGGCTACTGAACAGAGTAACAAGAGTCAGCTGATGAACTTTTAACAGAAGAATAAAACATTTATTAAACAGGAAAAGATGAACTATATTAAAATAATCCTTCATCCACAACTGTACCTTCCCAGATATATACAGATTTGTAAGGATAACACAAGTTATAAAAGCTATCCTATGCTCTACTGTTCACAATAAGCTAAGTAAACCTGTAAGCACCCTGTGGTCCGACACATCACAATCTGAAACCAAGTGACAGGTGGTGCCTCAACCAGATGCTATGGATCTCTCCTCAACTCCCTCCAGATGCTTATCATACCACGAGCAAATCAGTCTCATTGAATTCCGCCGCCCACACAAGGGTTTCCAATCTACGTTCCCAAAGAACTCACTTTGAAATCTTCTCCCAAATGACACTCTCTCTCAGATGCTTCCCATAAGGGTCCACCTCCAGGGTTTGAATTTCACTTCTGCACATGCCCAGAGTAAAGAGTTAGACCTCCAGTTGTCTGCTTGGACCTTTGGGCTTCTCACAATACGTTTTTTGCTTTAACTCTGCTTCCTGCAGCTTTCTTCTCTTTCAGCTAGCACCCTTCCTCTCAGCTCTTCACTTCTATAGAACAGGACCTTTTCCAGCTTCCTGTCCTTGTCCTTTGACTGAACTGTCCTCTAGGGCCCTTTCCTGTTTCACTCCCTGGCATTGGGGACTTTGAGCTTCTGTTCTTTGGGGAAACCTGCTTACTCTGCAGTTACCCCTCTTGTCCTCCTGGCTGCTGCTTCCAGCTTGACTTTGGGACTTGCTATCTGCCTTTTCTCATGTTGCAACTCCTTTCAACCTTGGATCCCACTGACCAGCTGCCCTCAAACTGAACTGAAGCTACTTTTCTGTCTCTGTGGGGCCTGCTGTTGCTAGGAAACAGCACAGTTCTTTTCCTATCTTGTTTGTTACACCTTCCCTTCAAGGGTCATAAAATTTCGTTACTCTGCAGGCATCTTTTAAAGTGAAACTAAAACTCAAATTCTCCCTTTCTGAACACACAAATACAGAAATATAAATCAAACTTCATTCCAGACACCCACATACACTCATAACAGACGTAAATTATTTCCTAACAACGCCTTTCTGTTAACGGACAGGTGATGAAAGGAGAGATCGGGGCTGCGGAAATTAACCCCTGCCCCGTAACAGTCAGTGAGTGTGTTGCACTGTGTTTGGGTGATGCGTCTGCCATGGTTGACACTACGTGGGGACAGGGACAGGTGGGAGGGAGGCTGCAGCATCGGGAGCTGTTTGAGGGTAAGGTGGAGAATCTGGATGTTAGTCCCGAGTCCTGATTTCCGGGGGGTGCTGCTGTGTGAGTGATGAGGGTGGGGTGCACTGAGCAGCACTAGCACCATCATGTATCTTTGCTGGTGGTGAGACAGGCCCTCCCCATCTGATCCTTCCTACTCACCCAGAGTCTCACCCACTCTGCACGTTGCCCTCGAGGTGGCTGTGGTGGGGAAGAGACTGTTGTTCACCTCCTTGTGGAATGTGCCTTTGCAGAGAAGGTCTGGAGAGAGTTGCTGTAGTTTTTGTCGAGGTTCACCCTGAGCAGTTCTGTGACGTGGGACTCTGTGCTCTACGGGACACATACCCGAGATAACGATCAACCACTTGATGGCTGCATATAAGAGGTGTAAGATGTTGGTCTCACGAAGGGGTTCTGAGTCTTGTATAATTGAACAGTAAGTCTTTATTGACTATTAATAACTATATACATATATACAGTGTAAGGTCTAAGCAAGGAGCTGTCTCCATGCTTGTCTCTACACAAGTGACACTTGGTGTTTGTGTACCGAGGGTCTACACACAGCTTGGTGCAGCCACACACAAAGGTGGCCATCAGGATGAGGGCGATGTTAGGTCTGTTTTGTGGAGATGCATTCGCTGACTTTCACCACCCGTGTGAGATCATTAGGTTTCTTATGGCACTGCTGCCCAGTCCTCAGCTTCAGACCCAGGCCCCGATCCTGTGCCATGGTAATCACCCGAGCCAGCTTCTGCTTTATCTGGAAAATGAAAATGAACTGCATTCACAGGGACATAGGTACAAGCCTCTAGATAAGGGGAGAAAAAACGTAGTGGCTGCATAGACCCTCGGTACGCAAACACCAAGTGTCACTACGTGCTGAGGTTCTACCTGTCCCCGGTGTTGCGAAGGATGGGTCTGGCCACGCTGCCGCGGAACGCTCCAAGTAGTTGGACCGTGCCCTACCACCTGTCCCTGGTGGAAAAATTTATGCAGAAAAACACCTTTGACCACAAGTCCATCAGGCAGTGGTCAGCACGTAACGTCCTAGAGGCCCTGAGGGAAAAGGAGAGGGTGGACCCTGTGGGATGGTTCCCCGAGCAGACTGTCAAAGTTATTTGGCAGAATGCCTCATCGCCAGAACTTTCCAACAAGCACCAAGACTTAGCTTGGCTGGTGCTGGAAATCTGAAATAAAAGCAGAAAATGCTGGAAAAACTCATCAGGTTTGGCAGCATCTGTGGAGAGTGAAAGAGAGTTAATGTTTCGTGTCCGTATGACTCTTGTTCAGAGCTAATGAAAGGGGCATGGCAGGGATGGCTTTCTCCATTGACACCTGCAGCAGAAGGGGAGGCAGCCTGCTGACCTGATGACCCTGTCACCTTGCAGGACCTTGGCAGCCGTCCGTTGGAGATCTGAAGCCTGGAGGCCCCAGCTTACTTTTCGCTGTCACAGAGGACGAGGCTGAAGGGGAGATAGGCAAGAGGGATTCACAAGGACCAGACACCGACGACACTCCCACCTTCCCACGCTATCAGCTACTACTGACCCCCTTAGGCAACACCATCCTGCCGTATCACTGGAACCCGCAGTATGCCGCACAGGAATCCTCAATTGACTCCACTGACCCCTCCCTCTGAACACCTTTCCTCATCTGCAGACCCCCCCCAATGTCTGTCCCAATTCTGCTCCCTGCTATCTCCCTTCACACCTGCACAAAGCCCCAGACCCATCACACCTGCACAACTCCCGCCCGCCCCTTCACACCTGCACAAACCCCCCGCCACTTCACACCTGCACAAACACCCCCGCCCCGTCACACCTGCACAAATCCCCACGCCCCTTCACACCTGCACAAACCCCCTGCCACTTCACACCTGCACAAACCCCCCCGCCCCTTCACACCTGCACAAAACCCCCGCCCCGTCACACCTGCACAACCCCCCGCCCCTTCACATCTGCACAACTCCCCCCCGCCCCGTCACACCTGCACAACTCAACCGCCCCTTCACACCTGCACAACTCAACCGCCCCTTCACATCTGCACAACTCCCCCCGTCCCGTCACACCTGCACAACTCCCCCCCCGCCCCTTCACACCTGCAAAAAACCTCCCCGCCCCTCCACACCTGCAAAACACCCCACGCCGCTTCACACCTGCACAACTCCCCACGCCCCTTCACACCTGCACAAAACCCCCCCGGCCCCTTCACATCTGCACAACTCCCCCCCGCCCCTTCACACCTGCACAAAACCCCCCCGGCCCCTTCACATCTGCACAACTCCCCCCCGGCCCCTTCACATCTGCACAACTCCCCCCCGCCACTGCACACCTGCACAACTCCACCCCGACCTTCACACCTGCACAAACCCCCCCCGCCCCCTCACACCTGCACAACTCCCCTCTGCCCCCTCACACCTGCAAAGCTCCCCCCCCGCCCCATCACACCTGTAGAACTCACCCCCGCCCCCTCACACCTGCACAAACCCCCCCGCCCCCTCACACCTGCACAAACCCCCCCACCCCCTCACACCTGCACAAACCCCCCCGCCCCCTCACACCTGCACAAATCCCCCGCACACCTGCACAACCCCCCCCAGGCCTTCACACCTGCACAAACCCCCCCGCCCCTTCACACCTGCACAAACACCCCCCGCCCCCTCACACCTGCACAAACACCCCCCTCACACCTGCACAAACCCCCCCACCCCCTCACACCTGCACAACTCCCCCGCCCCTTCACACCTGCACAACTCCCCCGCCCCTTCACAGCTGCACAACTCCCCCCCGATCCCTCAAACTTGCACAAACCCCCCCGCCCCCTCACACCTGCACAAACCCCCCTGCACCTTCACACCTGCACAACTCCGCCCCGCCCCTTCACACGTGCACAACTCCCCCACCCCCTCACACCTGCACAACTCCCCCGCCCCTTCACACCTGCACAAACCCCACCAATACCTCACACCTGCACAAAACCCCCCAGCCCCCTCCCACCTGCACAAACACCCACACCCCCTCACACCTGCACAACTCCCCCACGCCCCTTCACACCTGCACAAACCACCCCGCCGCCTCACACCTGCACAAACACCCCCGCCCCTTCACACCTGCACAACTCCCCACCGCCCCTTCACACCTGCACAAAACCCCCCGCCCCTTCACACCTGCACAACTCCCCCCCGCCCCTTCAAACCTGCACAACTCCCCCCCCGCCCCTTCACACCTGCACAACTCCCCCCCGCCCCCTCACACCTGCACAACTCCCCCCCGCCCCCTCACACCTGTAGAACTCCCGCCCGCACACTCACACCTGTAGAACTACCCCCCGCCCCCTCACACCTGTAGAACTACCCCCCGCCCCCTCACACCTGCACAGCTCCCCCCGCCCCTTCACACCTGCACAAACCCCCCCGCCCCCTCACACCTGCACAACTCCTCCCCGCCCCCTCACACCTGCACAAACCCCCCCGCGCCCTCACACCTGCACAACTCCGACCCGCCCCCTCACACCTGCACAGCTCCCCCCCGCCCCATCACAACTGTAGAACTCACCCCCGCCCCCTCACACCTGCACAAACCCTCCCGCACCCTCACACCTGCACAAATCCCCCACACACGTGCACAAACCCCCCCAGCCCTTCACACCTGCACAAACCCCCCCGCCCCCTCAGACCTGCACAAACGCCCCCCTCACACCTGCACAAACCCCCCCACCCCTTCACACCTGCACAACTCCCCCGCCCCTTCACACCTGCACAAACCCCACCAATACCTCACACCTGCACAAACCCCCCCCGCCCCCTCACACCTGCACAAACACCCCCGCCCCTTCACACCTGCACAACTCCCCACGCCCCTTCACACCTGCACAACTCCCCCCCGCCCTTCACACCTGCACAAAACCCCCCGCCCCTTCACACCTGCACAACTCCCCCCCGCCCCTTCACACCTGCACAACTCCCCCCCCGCCCCTTCACACCTGCACAACTCCCCCCCGCCCCCTCACACCTGCATAACTCCCCCCCGCCCCCTCACACCTGTAGAACTCCCGCCCGCACACTCACACCTGTAGAACTACCCCCCGCCCCCTCACACCTGTAGAACTACCCCCCGCCCCCTCACACCTGCACAGCTCCCCCCGCCCCTTCACACCTGCACAAACCCCCCCGCCCCCTCACACCTGCACACTCCTCCCCGCCCCCTCACACCTGCACAGCTCCCCCCCGCCCCATCACACCTGTAGAACTCACCCCCGCCCCCTCACACCTGCACAAACCCTCCCGCACCCTCACACCTGCACAAATCCCCCACACACGTGCACAAACCACCCCAGCCCTTCACACCTGCACAAACCCCCCCGCCCCCTCACACCTGCACAAACGCCCCCCTCACACCTGCACAAACCCCCCCACCCCTTCACACCTGCACAACTCCCCCGCCCCTTCACACCTGCACAAACCCCACCAATACCTCACACCTGCACAAACCCCCCCCGCCCCCTCAAACCTGCACAAACACCACCCGCCCCCTCACACCTGCACAAAATCCCCCCGCCCCCTCACACCTACACAACTTCCCCGCCCCTTCACACCTGCACAACTCCCCCCCGCCCCCTCACACCTGCACAACTCCCCCCCGCCCCTTCACACCTGCACAACTCCCCCCCGCCCCCTCATACCTGCACAAACCCGCCCGCCCCCTCACACCTGCACAAACCCCCCTGCCCCTTCACACCTGCACAAACCCCCCCCGCCCCTTCACAGCTGCACAAACACCCACCGCCCCTTCACACCTGCACAACTCCGGCCCGCCCCTTCACACCTGCACAAATCCCCCGCACACCTGCACAAACCCCCCCAGCACTTCACACCTGCACAAAACCCCCCACCCCTTCACACCTGCACAAATACCCCCCGCCCCCTCACACCTGCACAACCCCCCCCCCACACATGCACAAACACCCCCGCCCCTTCACACCTGCACAACTCCCCCGCCCCTTCACACCTGCACAAACCCCCCCGCCCCCTCACACCTGTACAACTCCCCGGCCCCTTCACACCTGCACAAACCCCCCCTGCCCCCTCACACCTGCACAACTCCCCGGCCCCTTCACACCTGCACTAATCCCCCAGATCCCTCACACCTGCACAAACCCCCCCCGCCCCCTCACACCTGCACAACTCCCACGCCCCCTCACACCTGCACAACTCCCCCACGCCCCTTCACACCTGCACAAACCCCCCCGCCGCCTCACACCTGCACAAACCCCCCTGCCCCTTCACATCTGCACAAACCCCCCCCGCCCCTTCACAGCTGCACAAACACCCCCCGCCCCTTCACACCTGCACAACTCCGGCCTGCCCCTTCACACCTGCACAACTCCATCCCGCCCATTCACACCTGTACAACTCCCCCCCGCACACTCACACCTGCACAAATCCCCCGCACACCTGCACAAACCCCCCCAGCACTTCACACCTGCACAAAACCCCCCGCCCCTTCACACCTGCACAAATACCCCCCGCCCCCTCACACCTGCACAAACCCCCCCCACACCTGTACAAACACCCCCGCCCCTTCACACCTGCACAAACACACCCGCCCCTTCACACCTGCACAACTCCCCCACGCCCCCTCACACCTGCACAACTCCCCGGCCCCTTCACACCTGCACAAACCCCCCCTGCCCCCTCACACCTGCACAACTCCCCGGCCCCTTCACACCTGCACAAACCTCCCGGATCCCTCACACCTGCACAAACCCCCCCCGCCCCTTCACACCTGCACAAACACCCCCCGCCCCCTCACACCTGCACAAAGCCCCCCCACCCCCTCACACCTGCACAACTCCCCCGCCTCTTCACACCTGCACAACTCCCCCCCGCCCCATCCCACCTGCACAAAACCCCCCCGCCTCCTCACACCTGCACAAACCCCCCCCGCCCCTTCACAACTGCACAAACGCCCCCACCCCTTCACACATGCACAACTCCCCCCCGCCCCTTCACACCTGCACAAACACCCCCCACACCTTCACACCTGAGCAAACCCCCCACCTCTTCACACCTGCACAACTCCCCCCGCCCACTCACACCTGCACAAACCACCCCCCCGCCCCTTCACACCTGGACAACTCCCCCCCCGCCACCTCACACCTGCACAAACCACCCCACGCCCCTTCACACCTGTACAACACCCCCCCACCCCTTCACACCTGCACAACTCCGCCCCGCCCCCTCACACCTGCACAACTCCCCCCCGCCCCCTCACACCTGCACAACTCCCCCCGCCCCCTCACACCTGCACAAACACCCCCCACCCCCTCACACATGCACAACTCCCCGGCACCTTCACAACTGCACAAACCCCCCCGATCCCTCACACCTGCACAAACCCCCTCTGCCCCTCACACCTGCACAACTCCCCCACGCCCCTTTGCACCTGCACAAACCCCCCCGCCCCCTCACACCTGCACAAACCCCCCCGCCCCCTCACAACTGCACAAAACCCCCCGCCCCTTCACACCTGCACAACACCCCCACACCCCTTCACACCTGCACAACTCCGCCCAGCCCCCTCACACCTGCACAACTCCCCGCCGCCCCCTCAATCCTGCACAACTCCCCCCCTCCCCCTCACACCTGCACAAATCCCCCGCACAACTGCACAGACCCCCCAGCACTTCACACCTGCACAACCCCCCCCGCCCCGTCACAACAGCACAAACTCCCCCCGCCCCCTCACACCTGCACAAAACCCACCTGCCCCTTCACAGCTGCACAAACCCCCCCGCCGCCTCACACCTGCACAAACCCCCCCCGCCCCTTCACACCTGCACAAACACCCCCCGCACCCTCACACCTGCACAACTCACCCCCGCCCCATCACACCTGCACAAACACCACCGCCGCCTCACACCTACACAAAACCCCCCCGCCCCTTCACACCTGCACAAACACCCCCGCCCCCTCACACCTGCACAACTCCCCACCGCCCCTTCACACCTGCACAAACTACCCCGCCCCCTCACACCTGCACAACTCCCCCACCCCTTCACACCTGCACAACTCCCCCCCGCCCCCTCACACCTGCGCAACTACCCCCCGCCCCCTCACACCTGCACAAATCCCCCGCACACCTGCACAAACCCCCCCCGCCCCCTCACACCTGCACAAACCCCCCCCTCACACCTGCACAATTCCCCCGCCCCTTCACATCTGCACAAACCCCACCAATCCCTCACACCTGCACAAACCCCCCCCACCCCCTCACACCTGCACAACTCCCCGGCCCCTTCACTCCTGCACAAACCCCCCGATCCCTCACACCTGCACAAACCCCCCCGCCCCCTCACACCTGCACAACTCCCCGGCCCCTTCACTCCTGCACAAACCCCCCCGATCCCTCACACCTGCACAAACCCCCCCGCCCCCTCACACCTGCACAAACCTCCCCCCGCTCCTTCACACCTGCATAAACACCCCCCGCCCCATCACAGCTGCACAAATCCCACCCGCCCCTTCACACCTGCACAAACCCCACCGCTGCCTCACACCTGCACAAAACCCCCCCGCCCCTTCACACCTGCACAACTCCCCACGCCGCTTCACACCTGCACAAAACCCTCTGCCCCTTCACACCTGCACAAACCCCCCCGTCCCCTCACACCTGCACAACTCCCCCCCGCCTCTTCACACCTGCACAAACACCTCCTGCCCCTTCACACCTGCACAAACACCCCCCGCTCCCTCACACCTGCACAACTCACCCCTGTCACCAAACACCTGCACAACTCCACCCCGCCCCTTCACACCTGCACAAACCCCCCCGCCCCTTCACACCTGCAGAAAACCCCCCGCGCCCTCACACCTGCACATCTCCCCCACGCCGCTTTACACCTGCACAAACCCCCCCTCCCCCTCACACCTGCACAAAACCCCCCGCCCCCTCACACCTGCACAAACCCCCACCGCCCCTTCACACCTGCACAAACACCCCCCGCTCCCTTACACCTGCACAACTCACCCCTGCCCCTTCACACCTGCACAAACCCCCCCGCCGCCTCACACCTGCACAAAACCCCCCCGCCCCTTCACACCTGCACAACTCCCCACGCCGCTTCACACCTGCACCACTCCCCACACCCCTTAAAACCTGCACAACTCCCCACCCCGCCCCTTCACACCTGCACAACTCCCCCCCGCCCCTTCACACCTGCACAAAACCCCCCCGGCCCCTTCACATCTGCACAACTCCCCCCCGCCCCTTCACACCTGCACAACTCCCCACGCCACTTCACACCTGCACAACACCCCCCTGCCACCTCACACCTGCACAACTCCATCCCGCCCCTTCACACCTGCACAAACCCCCCCACCCCTTCACACCTGCACAAACCCCCCCGTCCCCTCACACCTGCACAACTCCCCCCCGCCCCTTCACACCTGCACAACTCCCCCTCGCCCCTTCACACCTGCACAACTCCCCTCCGCACCTTCACACCTGCACAACTCCCCCCGCACACTCACACCTGTAGAACTCCCGCCCGCACACTCACACCTGTAGAACTCCCCCCGCCCCCTCACACCTGCACAGCTCCCCCCGCCCCTTCACACCTGCACAAACCCCCCCGCCCCCTCACACCTGCACAATCCCCACCACCCCTTCACACCTGCACAAACCCCCCCGCCCCCTCACACCTGCACAACTCCCCACCGCCCCCTCACACCTGCACAGCTCCCCCCCGCCCCTTCACACCTGTAGAACTCACCCCCGCCCCCTCACACCTGCACAAACCCCCCGCACATCTGCACAAACCCCCCCAGCCCTTCACACCTGCACAAACCCCTCCGCCCCTTCACACCTGCACAAACCCACCCCGCCCCTCACACCTGCACAAACCCCCCCCTCACAACTGCACAAACCCCCCCACCCCTTCATACCTGCCCAACTCCCCCGCCCCTTCACACCCACCTGCACAAACCACCCCGATTCCTCAAACCTGTACAAACCCCCCGCCCCTCTCACCTGCACAACTCCCCCACGCCCCTTTACACCTGCACAAACCACCCCACACCCTCACATCTGCACAAACCCCCCCCGACCCTTCACACCTGCACAAACAACACCCCGCCCCCTCACACCTGCTCAAAATCACCCCCGCCCCCTCACACCTGCAAAACTCCCCCGCCCGCCACTTCACACCTGCACAACACCCCCCGCCCCCTCACACCTGCACAAACCCGCCCGCCCCCTCACACCTGCACAAACCCCCCCCGCCCCTTCACACCTGCACAAACACCCCCCGCCCCTTCACACCTGCACAACTCTGCCCCGCCCCTTCACACCTGCACAACTCCCCCCCGCCCCTTCACACCTGCACAACTCCCCCCCGCACACACACCTGTAGAACTCCCCCCGCACACTCACACCTGTAGAACTCCCCCCGCCCACTCACACCTGCACAGCTCCCCCCCGCCCCTTCACACCTGCACAAACCCCCCGCCCCTCACACCTGCACAAAACCACCCGCCTTTTCACACCTGCACAAACACCCCCGCCCCCTCCCACCTGCACAAATCCCCCGCACACCTGCACAAACCCCTCCAACCCTTCACACCTGCACAAAACCCCCTGCCCCTTCACACCTGCACAAACCCCCCCTGCTCCCTCACACCTGCACAAACCCCCCCATCACACCTGCACAACTCCCCCGCCCCTTCACACCTGCACAAACCCCCCCGCCCCATCACACCTGCACAACTCCCCGGCCCCTTCACACCTGCACAAAACCCCCGCCCCTCACAACTGCACAACTCCCACATGCCCCTTTACACCTGCACAAAACCCCCCGCCCCCTCACACCTGCACAAACCCCCACCGCCCCTTCACACCTGCACAAACACCCCCCGCTCCCTTACACCTGCACAACTCACCCCTGCCCCTTCACACCTGCACAAACCCCCCCGCCGCCTCACACCTGCACAAAACCCCCCGCCCTTTCACACCTGCACAACTCCCCACGCCGCTTCGCACCTGCACCACTCCCCACACCCCTTAAAACCTGCACAACTCCCCCCCCGCCCCTTCACACCTGCACAACTCCCCCCCGCCCCTTCACACCTGCACAAAACCCCCCCGGCCCCTTCACATCTGCACAACTCCCCCCGCCCCTTCACACCTGCACAACTCCCCCACGCCACTTCACACCTGCACAACACCCCCCTGCCACCTCACAGCTGCACAACTCCATCCCGCCCCTTCACACCTGCACAAACCCACCCGCCCCCTTACACCTGCACAACTCCCCCCCCGCCCCTTCACACCTGCACAACTCCCCCCCGCCCCTTCACACCTGCACAACTCCCCTCCGCACCTTCACACCTGCACAACTCCCCCCCGCACACTCACACCTGTAGAACTCCCGCCCGCACACTCACACCTGTAGAACTCCCCCCCGCCCCCTCACACCTGCACAGCTCCCCCCGCCCCTTCACACCTGCACAAACCCCCCCGCCCCCTCACACCTGCACAATCCCCACCACCCCTTCACACCTGCACAAACCCCCCCGCCCCCTCACACCTGCACAACTCCCCACCGCCCCCTCACACCTGCACAGCTCCCCCCCGCCCCTTCACACCTGTAGAACTCACCCCCGCCCCCTCACACCTGCACAAACCCCCCCAGCCCTTCACACCTGCACAAACCCCCCCGCCCCTTCACACCTGCACAAACCCACCCCGCCCCCTCACACCTGCACAAACCCCCCCCACAACTGCACAAACCCCCCACCCCTTCACACCTGCCCAACTCCCCCGCCCCTTCACACCTGCACAAACCTTACCAATACCTCACACTTGCACAAACACCCCCCGCCCCTTCACACCTGCACAAACCACCCCGATTCCTCAAACCTGTACAAACCCCCCCGCCCCCTCTCACCTGCACAACTCCCCCACGCCCCTTTACACCTGCACAAACCACCCCACACCCTCACATCTGCACAAACAACCCCCGCCCCCTCACACCTGCTCAAAATCACCCCCGCCCCCTCACACCTGCACAACTCCCCCGCCCGCCACTTCACACCTGCACAACACCCACCCGCCCCCTCACACCTGCACAAACCCGCCCGCCCCCTCACACCTGCACAAACCCCCCCCGCCCCTTCACACCTGCACAAACACCCCCGCCCCTTCACACCTGCACAACTCTGCCCCGCCCCTTCACACCTGCACAACTCCCCCCCGCCCCTTCACACCTGCACAACTCCCCCCCGCACACACACCTGTAGAACTCCCCCCCGCACACTCACACCTGTAGAACTCCCCCCCGCCCCCTCACACCTGCACAGCTCCCCCCCGCCCCTTCACACCTGCACAAACCCCCCCGCCCCTCACACCTGCACAAAACCACCCACCTTTTCACACCTGCACAAACACCCCCGCCCCCTCCCACCTGCACAAATCCCCCGCACACCTGCACAAACCCCTCCAACCCTTCACACCTGCACAAAACCCCCCCATCACACCTGCTCAACTCCCCCGCCCCTTCACACCTGCACAAACCCCCCCCGCCCCATCACACCTGCACAACTCCCCGGCCCCTTTACACCTGCACAAACCCCCCCGCCCCCTCACACCTGCAAAAACCCCCCCCACCCCTTCACACCTGCACAATCACCCCCCGACCCCTCACATCTGCACAAAATCCCCCCGCCCCCTCACACCTGCACAACTCCCCCGCCCCTTCACACCTGCACAACTCCCGCCCGCCCCATCACACCTGCACACCTCCCCCCCGCCGATTCACACCTGCACAACTCCCCCCCGCCCCCTCATACCTGCACAAACCCTCCCGCCCCTTCACACCTGCACAAAACCTCCCCCGCCCCCTCACACATGCACAACTCCCCCCCACCCCCTCACACCTGCACAATCTCCTCCCCGCCCCCTCACACCTGCACAAACACCCCCGCCCCTTCACACCTGCACAAACCCCCCGCCCCCTCACACCTGCACAAACCCCCCCGCCCCTTCACACCTGCACAAACCCTCCCACCCCTTCACACCTGCACAACTCCCCCCGCCCACTCACACCTGCACAAACCCCCCCTGCCACCTCACACCTGCACAAACCACCCCACGCCCCTTCACACCTGCACAACTCCCCCCCGCCCCCTCACACCTGCAACACTCCCCCCCGCCCCCTCACACCTGCACAACTCCAACCCACCCCCTCACATCTGCACAACTCCCCCCACCACTTCTCATCTGCACAAACCCCCCTGCCCCTTCACATCAGCACAACCCCCCCCGCCCATTTATACCTGCACAACGTCCCCCTGCCCCTTCACAACTGCACAACTCCCCGCCCGTCCCCTCACAACCGCACAACTTCCCCCGCCCCCTCACACCTGCACAAACCCCCCCGCTCCCTCACACCTGAACAACTCCCCCACGCCCGTTTAAACCTGCACAAACACCCACGCCCCCTCACATCTGCAGAAAACCCCCCCGCCCCTTCACACCTGCACAAACACCCCCCGCCCCCTCTCACCTGCACAAAAACCCCCCGCCCCCAGACAGCTGCACAACTCCCCAGCTCCTTCACAGCTGCACAACTCGCCCCCGCCCCTTCTCACCTGCACAACTGCCCCCCCGCCCCTTCACACCTGCACAACTCACCCCTGCCCCCACACACCTGCACAAACCCCCCCGCCCCCTCACACCTGCACAAACCCCCCTGCCCCTTCACTGCACAAACACCCCCCGCCCCTACACACCTGCACAACTCCGCCCCGCCCCTTCACACCTGCACAACTCCCCCCGCCCTTTCACACCTGCACAACTCCCCCCCGCACACTCACACCTGTAGAACTCCCCCCCGCACACTCACACGTGTAGAACTCCCCCCCACACCCTCACACCTGCACAGCTACCCCCGCCCCCTCACACCTGCACAAACCCCCACCACCCCTTCACACCTGCACAAACACCCCCCGCTCCCTCACACCTGCACAACTCACCCCTGCCCCTTCACACCTGTACAAACCCCCCCGCCGCCTCACACCTGCAGAACTCCCCCCCGCCCCTTCACACCTGCACAAACCCCCCCGCCCCCTCACACCTGCACAACTCCCCGGCCCCTTCACACCTGCACAAACCCCCCCGATCCCTCACACCTGCACAAACCCCCCCGCCCCCTCACACCTGCACAACTCCCCCACGCCGCTTTACACCTGCACAAACCCCCCCGGCCCTCAAACCTGCACAAAACCCCCCGCCCCCTCACACCTGCACAAACACCTCCTGCCCATTCACACCTGCACAAACACCCCCCGCTCCCTCACACCTGCACAACTCACCCCTGTCACCAAACACCTGCACAACTCCACCCCGCCCCTTCACACCTGCACAAACCCCCCCGGCCCTCACACCTGCACAAAACCACCCGCCCCCTCACACCTGCACAAACCCCCACCGCCCCTTCACACCTGCACAAACACCCCCCGCTCCCTCACACCTGCACAACTCACCCCTGCCCCTTCACACCTGCACAAACCCCCCCGCCGCCTCACACCTGCACAAAACCCCCCCGCCCCTTCACACCTGCACAACTCCCCATGCCGCTTCACACCTGCACCACTCCCCACACCCCTTAAAACCTGCACAACTCCCCCCCCACCCCTTCACACCTGCACAACTCCCCCCCGCCCCTTCACACCTGCACAAAACCCCCCCGGCCCCTTCACATCTGCACAACTCCCCCCTGCCCCTTCACACCTGCACAACTCCCCACGCCACTTCACACCTGCACAACACCCCCCTGCCACCTCACACCTGCACAACTCCACCCCGCCCCTTCACACCTGCACAAACCCCCCCACCCCTTCACACCTGCACAAAACCCACCGCACCTTCACACCTGCAAAAACCCCCCCCCCTCACACCTGCACAACTCCCCCCCGCCCCTTCACACCTGCACAACTCCCCCCCGCCCCTTCACACCTGCACAACTCCCCCCCGCACACTCACACCTGTAGAACTCCCGCCCGCACACTCACACCTGCCCCCACCCCTTCACACCTGCCCAACTCCCCCGCCCCTTCACACCTGCACAAACCTTACCAATACCTCACACCTGCACAAACACCCCCCGCCCCTTCACACCTGCACAACTCCCCCACGCCCCTTTACACCTGCACAAACACCCCCCGCCCCCTCACACCTGCACAACTCCCCCGCCCGCCACTTCACACCTGCACAACACCCCCCCGCCCCCTCACACCTGCACAAACCCGCCCGCCCCCTCACACCTGCACAAACCCCCCCCGCCCCTTCACACCTGCACAAACACCCCCCGCCCCTTCACACCTGCACAACTCTGCCCCACCCCTTCACACCTGCACAACACCCCCCCACCCCTTCACACCTGCACAACTCCCCCCCGCACACTCACACCTGTAGAACTCCCCCCCGCCCACTCACACCTGCACAGCTCCCCCCCGCCCCTTCACACCTGCACAAACCCCCCCGCCCCTCACACCTGCACAAAACCACCCGCCTTTTCACACCTGCACAAACACCCCCGCCCCCTCCCACCTGCACAAATCCCCCGCACACCTGCACAAACCCCTCCAACCCTTCACACCTGCACAAAACCCCCTGCCCCTTCACACCTGCACAAAACCCCCCTGCTCCCTCACACCTGCACAAACCCCCCCCATCACACCTGCACAACTCCCCCGCCCCTTCACACCTGCACAAACCCCCCCCGCCCCATCACACCTGCACAACTCCACGGCCCCTTTACACCTGCACAAACCCCCCCGCCCCCTCACACCTGCACAAACCCCCCCCCACCCCTTCACACCTGCACAATCACCCCCCGACCCCTCACATCTGCACAAAATCCCCCCGCCCCCTCACACCTGCACAACTCCCCCGCCCCTTCACACCTGCACAACTCCCCCCCGCCCCCTCATACCTGCACAAACCCTCCCGCCCCTTCACACCTGCACAAAACCTCCCCCGCCGCCTCACACTTGCACAAAACCCCCCCGCCCCCTCACACATGCACAACTCCCCCCCACCCCCTCACACCTGCACAATCTCCTCCCCGCCCCCTCACACCTGCACAAACACCCCCGGCCCTTCATACCTGCACAAACCCGACCGCCCCCTCACACCTGCAGAAATCTCCCCCGCCCCTTCACACCTGCACAAACCCCCCGCCCCCTCACACCTGCACAAACCCCCCGCCCCCTCACACCTGCACAAACCCCCCACACCCCTTCACACCTGCACAAACCCTCCCACCCCTTCACACCTGCACAACTCCCCCCGCCCACTCACACCTGCACAAAACCCCCCTGCCACCTCACACCTGCACAAACCACCCCACGCCCCTTCACACCTGCACAACACCCCCCCGCCCCCTCACACCTGCACAAACCCGCCCGCCCCCTCACACCTGCACGAACCCCCCCCGCCCCTTCACACCTGCACAAACACCCCCCGCCCCTTCACACCTGCACAACTCTGCCCCGCCCCTTCACACCTGCACAACACCCCCCCACCCCTTCACACCTGCACAACTCCCCCCCGCACACTCACACCTGTAGAACTCCCCCCCGCCCACTCACACCTGCACAGCTCCCCCCCGCCCCTTCACACCTGCACAAACCCCCCCGCCCCTCACACCTGCACAAAACCACCCGCCTTTTCACACCTGCACAAACACCCCCGCCCCCTCCCACCTGCACAAATCCCCCGCACACCTGCACAAACCCCTCCAACCCTTCACACCTGCACAAAACCCCCTGCCCCTTCACACCTGCACAAACCCCCCCTGCTCCCTCACACCTGCACAAACCCCCCCCATCACACCTGCACAACTCCCCCGCCCCTTCACACCTGCACAAACCCCCCCCGCCCCATCACACCTGCACAACTCCCCGGCCCCTTTACACCTGCACAAACCCCCCCCCCCTCACACCTGCACAAACCCCCCCCACCCCTTCACACCTGCACAATCACCCCCCGACCCCTCACATCTGCACAAAATCCCCCCGCCCCCTCACACCTGCACAACTCCCCCGCCCCTTCACACCTGCACACCTCCCCCCCGCCGCTTCACACCTGCACAACTCCCCCTCGCCCCCTCATACCTGCACAAACCCTCCCGCCCCTTCACACCTGCACAAAACCTCCCCCGCCGCCTCACACCTGCACAAAACCTCCCCCGCCGCCTCACACTTGCACAAAACCCCCCCGCCCCCTCACACATGCACAACTCCCCCCCACCCCCTCACACCTGCACAATCTCCTCCCCGCCCCCTCACACCTGCACAAACACCCCCGCCCCTTCACACCTGCACAAACCCGACCGCCCCCTCACACCTGCAGAAACCTCCCCCGCCCCTTCACACCTGCACAAACCCCCCGCCCCCTCACACCTGCACAAACCCCCCCGCCCCTTCACACCTGCACAAACCCCCCACACCCCTTCACACCTGCACAAACCCCCCACACCCCTTCACACCTGCACAACTCCCCCCGCCCACTCACACCTGCACAAACCCCCCACACCCCTTCACACCTGCACAAACCCCCCACACCCCTTCACACCTGCACAACTCCCCCCGCCCACTCACACCTGCACAAACCCCCCCTGCCACCTCACACCTGCACAAACCACCCCACGCCCCCTCACACCTGCAACACTCCCCCCCGCCCCCTCACACCTGCAACACTCCCCCCCGCCCCCTCACATCTGCACAACTCCCCCCACCACTTCTCATCTGCACAAACCCCCCTGCCCCTTCACATCAGCACAACTCCCCCCCGCCCCTTGACACCTGCACAACCCCCCCCCGTCCATTTATACCTGCACAACGTCCCCCCGCCCCTTCACAACTGCACAACTCCCCGCCCGTCCCCTCACAACCGCACAACTTCCCCCGTCCCCTCACACCTGCACAAACCCCCCCGCTCCCTCACACCTGAACAACTCCCCCACGCCCGTTTAAACCTGCACAAACACCCACGCCCCCTCACATCTGCAGAAACCCCCCCCGCCCCTTCACACCTGCACAAACACCCCCCGCCCCCTCTCACCTGCAAAAAAACCCCCCGCCCCCAGACAGCTGCACAACTCCCCAGCTCCTTCACAGCTGCACAACTCCCCCCCGCCCCTTCACACCTGCACAACTCACCCCTGCCCCCACACACCTGCACAAACCCCCCCGCCCCCTCACACCTGCACAAACCCCCCTGCCCCTTCACAGCTGCACAAACACCCCCCGCCCCTTCACACCTGCACAACTCCGCCCCGCCCCTTCACACCTGCACAACTCCCCCCGCCCTTTCACACCTGCACAACTCCCCCCCGCACACTCACACCTGTAGAACTCCCCCCGCACACTCACACGTGTAGAACTCCCCCCCACACCCTCACACCTGCACAGCTCCCCCCGCCCCCTCACACCTGCACAGCTCCCCCCGCCCCCTCACACCTGCACAACCCCCCCCGCCCCTTCACACCTGCACAAACCCCCCCGCCCCCTCACACCTGCACAACTCCCCCCCCGCCCCTTCACACCTGCACAACACCCCCCGCCCATTCACACCTGCACAACTCCCCCCCGCCCCTTCACAACTGCACAACTTCCCCCGCCCCTTCACACCTGCACAAACCCCCCCGCTCCCTCACACCTGAACAACTCCCCCACGCCCGTTTAAACCTGCACAAAACCCCACGCCCCCTCACATCTGCAGATACGCCCCCCGCCCCTTCACACCTGCACAAACACCCCACGCCCCCTCTCACCTGCACAAAACCCCCCCGCCCCCTGACACCTGCACTACTCCCCAGCCCCTTCACAGCTGCACATCTCCCCGCCGAACCCTTCTCACCTGCACAACTGCCCCCCCGCCCCTTCACACCTGCAAAACTCCCCCCTGCCCCCACACACCTGCACAAATCTCCCCGCCCCCTCACACCTGCACAAAACCCCCTGCCCTTTCACACCTGCACAAACACCCCCCGCCCCTTCACACCTGCACAACTCCGCCCTGCCCCTTCACACCTGCACAACTCCCCCCCGCCCCTTCACACCTGCACAACTCCCCCCCGCACACTCACACCTGTAGAACTCCCCCCCGCACACTCACACGTGTAGAACTCCCCCCCACCCCCTCACACCTGCACAGCTCCCCCCGCCCCTTCACACCTGCACAAACCCCCCCGCCCCCTCACACCTGCACAAACCCTCCCGCCCCTTCACACCTGCACAAACCCCTCCGCCCCCTCACACCTGCACAAACCCTCACGCCCCTTCACATCTGCACAAACCCCCCTGCCCCCTCACTCCTGCACAAACCCCCCCGCCCCCTCACACCTGCACAAACCCTCCCGCCCCTTCACACCTGCACAAACCCCTCCGCCCCCTCACACCTGCACAAACCCTCACGCCCCTTCACATCTGCACAAACCCCCCTGCCCCCTCACACCTGCACAACTCCCCCCCCGCCCCCTCACACCTGCACTAATCCCCCGCACACCTGCACAAACCCCCCCGCCCCTTCACACCTGCACAAACACCCCCCGCCCCCTCACACCTGCACAAACGCCGCCCCTCACACCTGCACAACTCCCCCTCCCCCTCACACCTGCACAAACACCCCCCGCCCCCTCACACCTGCACTACTCCCCTGCCCGTTCACCCCTGCACAAACCCCCCCCGCCCCTTCACACCTGCACAAACACCCCCCGCCCCCTCACAGCTGCACAACTCCCCCCCGCCCCTTCACACCTGCACAAACCCCCCCGCCGCCTCACATCTGCACAAAACCCCCCGTCCCCTCACACCGGCATATACCCCCCCCGCCCCTTCACACCTGCACAAACACCCCCCGCCCCCTCACACCTGCACAACTCACCCCCGCCCCTTCACACCTGCACAAAACCCCCCGCCGCCTCACACCTGCACGAAACCCCCCCCGCCCCTTCACACCTGCACAACTCCCCACTCCGCTTCACACCTGCACAACTCCCCACGCCCCTTCACACCTGCACAACTCCCCCCCGCCCCTTCACACCTGCACAAATCCCCCCCGGCCCCTTCACATCTGCACAACTCCCCCCCGCCCCTTCACACCTGCACAACTCCCCACGCCACTTCACACCTGCACAACTCCCCACGCCACTTCACCCCTGCACAACTCCCCCCTGCCACCTCACACCTGCACAACTCCACCCCACCCCTTCACACCTGCACAAACCCCCCCGCCCCTTCACACCTGCACAAAACCCACCGCCCCTTCACACCTGAACAAACCCCCCCACCCCCTCACAGCTGCACAACTCCCCCCCGCCTCTTCACATCTGCACAACTCCCCCCCGCCCTCTCACACCTGCACAAACACCCCCCACCCCTTCACACCTGCTCAACTCCCCCCCGCCCCTTCACACCTGCACAACTCCCCCCTGCCCCTTCACACCTGCACAACTCCCCCCCGCACACTCACACCTGTAGAACTCCCGCCCGCAAACTCACACCTGTAGAACTCCGCCCCGCCCCCTCACACCTGCACAGCTCCCCCCGCCCCTTCACAACTGCACAAAACCCCCCGCCCCTTCACAACTGCCCAAAACCCCCCGCCCCTTCACACCTGAACAAACCCCCCCGCCCCCTTACACCTGCACAACTCCCCCCCGCCTCTTCACATCTGCACAACTCCCACCAGCCCCCTCACACCTGCACAAACACCCCCCACCCCTTCACACCTGCACAACTCCCCCCCGCCACTTCACACCTGCACAAGCACCCACCGCCCCTTCACAACTGCACAACTCCCCGCCGCCCCTTCACACCTGCACAACTCCCCGCCCGTCCCCTCACAACTGCACAACTTCCCCCGCTCCCTCACAATTGAACAACTCCCCCACGCCCGTTTAATCCTGCACAAACCCCCACGCCCCCTCACATCTGCAGAAACCCCCCCCGCCCCTTCACACCTGCACAAACACCCCCCGCCCCCTCTCACCTGCACAAAACCCCCCCGCTCCCTGACACCTGCACAAACAAACCCCGCACCCTCACACCTGCACTACTCCCCCCCGCCCCTTCACACCTGCACAACTCCCCCCCGCCCTTTACACCTGCACAAACCCCGCCGACCCCTCACACCTGCACCAACCCCCCCTTCACACCTGCTCAAACACCCCCCGCCCCCTCACAGCTGCACAACTCCCCCCCGCCCCTTCACACCTGCACAAACCCCCCCGCCGCCTCACACCGGCACAAACCCCCCCGCCCCCTCACACCGGCATATATCCCCCCCGCCCCTTCACACCTGCACAAACCCCCCCGCCCCTTCACACCTGCACAACTCCCCACTCCGCTTCACACCTGCACAACTCCCCACGCCCCTTCACACCTGCACAACTCCCCCCCCCGTTCTTCACACCTGCACAACTCCCCCCCACCCCTTCACACCTGCACAAAACCCCCCCGGCCCCTTCACATCTGCACAACTCCCCCCCGCCCCTTCACACCTGCACAACTACCCATGCCACTTCACACCTGCACAACTCCCCACGTCACTTCACACCTGCACAACTCCCCCCTGCCACCGCACACCTGCACAACTCCACCCCGCCCCTTCACAACTGCACAAACCCCCCCGCCCCTTCACACCTGCACAAAACCCCCCACCCCTTCACACCTGAACAAACCCCCACACCCCCTCACACCTGCACAACTCCCCCCCCGCCCGCTCACATCTGCACAAACACCCCCCACCCCTTCACACCTGCACAACTCCCCCCCGCCCCTTCACACCTGCACAACTCCCCCCCGCACCTTCACACCTGTACAACTCCCCACCGCACACTCACACCTGTAGAACTCCCGCCCGCAAACTCACACCTGTAGAACTCCCCCCCGCCCCCTCACACCTGCACAAAACCCCCCGCCCCTTCACAACTGCCCAAAACCCCCTGCCCCTTCCCACCTGAACGGACCCCCCCGCCCCCTCACACCTGCACAACTCCCCCCCGCCTCTTCACATCTGCACAACTCCCACCCGCCCCCTCACACCTGCACAAACACCCCCCACCCCTTCACAACTCCACAACTCCACCCCGCCACTTCACACCTGCACAAGCACCCACCGCCCCTTCACAACTGCACAACTCCCCCCGCCCTCTCACACCTGCACAAACCCCCCCCGCCAATTCACACCTGCACAACTCCCCGCCGCCCCTTCATACCTGCACAACTCCCCCGCCCGCCCCCTCACAACTGCACAAGTTCCCCCCGCCCCCTCACACCTGCACGAACCACCCCGCCCCATCACACGTGCACAACTTCCCCGCCCCTTCACACCTGCACAACTCCCCCCCGCCCCCTCACACCTCCACAACTCCCCCCCCACCCCTTCACCCCTGCACAACTCCCCCCCACCCCCTCACACCTGCACAAACCCGCCCGCCCCCTCACACCTGCACAAACCCCCCTGCCCCTCAACACCTGCACAAACACCCCCCGCCCCTTCACACCTGTGCAAACACCCCCCGCCCCTTCACACCTGCATAAACACCTCCCACCCCTTCACACTTGCACAACTCCCCCCGCCCCCTCACACCTGCACAAACCACCCTGCCCCTCAACACCTGCACAAACACACCCCGCCCCTTCACACCTGCGCAAACACCCCCCGCCCGTTCACACCTGCATAAACACCTCCCACCCCTTCACACCTGCACAAAACCCCCCAGCCCCTTCACACCTGCACAACTCCGCACTCCGCTTCACACCTGCACAACTCCCCATGCCCTTCACACCTGAACAACTCCCCCCCCGCCCCTTCACACCTGCACAACTGCCCCCCCGCCCCTTCACAACTGCACAAAATGCCCCCGGCCCCTTCACATCTGCACAAACCCCCCCAGCCCCTTCACATCTGCACAACTCCCCCCCCGCCCATTCACACATGCACAAAACGCCCCCGGCCCCTTCACATCTGCACAACCCCCCCCGCCCTTTCACATCTGCACAACTGCCCCCCGCCCCTTCACACCTGCACAACCCCCCCCGCCCATTCACACCTGCACAACTCCCCCCCGCCCCTTCACACCTGCACAACTCCAACCCACCCCTTCACATCTGCACATCTCTCCCCCGCCCCCTCATATCTGCACAACTCCCCCTGCCACTTCACATCTGCACAACCCCCCCCACCCCTTCACATCTGCACAACTCCCCCCCGCCCCTTCACACCTGCACAACACCCCCGGCCCATTCACACCTGCACAACTCCCCCCCACCCCCTCACAACTGCACAAAATCCCCCGCCCCTTCACACCTGCACAAACCCCCCCGCTCCCTCACACCTGAACAACTCCCCCACGCCCGTTTAAACCTGCACAAAACCCCACGCCCCCTCACATCTGCAGAACACGCTCCCCGCCCCTTCACACCTGTACAAACACCCCACGCCCCCTCTCACCTGCACAAAACCCCCCGCCCCCTGACACCTGCACAACTCCCCAGCCCCTTCACAGCTGCACAACTCCCCGCCGCCCCTTCTCACCTGCACAACTGCCCCCCCGCCCCTTCACACCTGCACAACTCCCCCCTGCCCCCACACACCTGCACAAACCCCCCTACCCCCTCACACCTGCACAAACCCCCCTGCCCTTTCACACCTGCACAAACACCCCCCGCCCCTTCACACCTGCACAACTCCGCCCTGCCCCTTCACACCTGCACAACTCCCCCCCGCCACTTCACACCTGCACAAGCACCCACCGCCCCTTCACAACTGCACAACTCCCCGCCGCCCCTTCACACCTGCACAACTCCCCGCCCGTCCCCTCACAACTGCACAACTTCCCCCGCTCCCTCACACCTGAACAACTCCCCCACGCCCGTTTAAACCTGCACAAACCCCCACGCCCCCTCACATCTGCAGAAAACCCCCCCGCCCCTTCACACCTGCACAAACACCCCC